>NC_045428.1:10808140-11408140 GCF_902635505.1 Sarcophilus harrisii | reverse complement strand
CCCCTTAAAAATATACAATGTGTGGCAGATGACAAAGATAGGGTTATTGCTTAATGTTTACTCTAAAAAGGACAATGCTTTGAAGTATGTAAGCTAACTCATATCATACTCCACAATTTGAATCCAAAAAAAAATAATTTGTAATATGGGAGCATATCATTCTGCCCTTGCCACATTGAAATTCTATTGTGTTTTGTTGAAAAGCATAAAAGTATATTTAATCCTAAAAATCACTGCCATTGGTACAGCTGTGCTTCTGAACAAATTCTTTCTCTGTTAATTAAGGGCAAAAATCTGAAACTGTAGCAGGAGGAAATTTTTCTTAACTCATCATCCAAAATAATTGACATTAGTAAGTAATTAATTTCATGCCAGTCATTTCCTAATGAATAGGAATACTATAAAGGAGGACACTAAAATGACATTCAAATGCTTGTTCACCTTCCTAATTGGCTGTAATATTTTTCTTCATTATTATTCATATCAATTATAATTCAATTTTGCACCATCCATCAAGGCTCCAAAGGTAGCTTTAAACTTGTGCTTAAATCTCAAATGCATGGAGAAAAAGAGAGATTCCTACATTTTCCTTCTAGTCTGTCCCATGACTAGGAATTAAAGTCCCATAGATCATCATGGCTACTTTTCGTAAGGCATATAAAACCAAATGGAAACTCTTTGCTGAAGAGTTCATCCTGGAGATGCTGGACTAAATTTGGGTACCATCTTATGTTATGTCACAAGCAAGGAGCAGAAGGAGGTAGAGGGTGGGAGAATGATTGTAAACAGAGTAAAAAAACATCAAATAATGATACCTCACAAAGGATCTGTAATCTTTTTTCAAGAGTGAAATGTAATGATTTTCTGTCTCAATGTCAAAGAAGATGTTTCTAAAGACAAGTCAATTTTAAGTTAGAAGATTGAGCTATGTAACCCATAATAAGAATCCCTTTGTATCTTTTTTTTTTATTTTGTTTTGTTTTGTTTTGTTTTGCTGAGGCAATTGGGGTTAAATGACTTGCCCAGAGTCACACAGCTAGGAACTGTTAAGTGTCTGAGGCCAGATTTGAACTCAGGTACTCTTGAGTTCAAGGCTGGTGCTCTATCCACTACATTATCCACCTAGCTGTCCCTATTTCTAATTTTTAAAAAATTTGACATTTAGTAATGTCAAGGTTATTTTACTGTTCCTTATCTCCACTGTCATTATTAAAAAGGCTGTCTCTTAAATTTGGTTGCTGATGAATCAGAGAATCCTGTAGGTTATTATTATGGAGAAGATGTTAGAAACAATCCACAGATCAATTTGGAATCCAACAGCTAATGGATTCAGAATCCAAGGACAGTCATTCAAGATGCAGCACCATAGCCACTGCTACCATGACTATGAGGGGATGATATTACCTACACTGGTTTACTAATTCTTAAAATGAGAATGCTAAGCTAGATAAATGCTAGCTCCATATTTCAGATGTTACCAATTAATTCACATAAAAGCAAACACCTCTTATTTACTTATAGAAATACATGACATGAAGAAACATGGTAAAAGGAGATACCTAGTCTCTGTATGAATTTAGAATCCAATACTACACTCAGCCATTTTACCTATGTTCATTACTCGTTGACTATTTTCTACTAACCATAAAGACATTGGTACTTTATACCTACTATTTGGCACTTGAACAGATTCAGAGAGGGATTGGAATGGTTCCAAATCATATACTAGAAATAAAACAATATTGACATCTGACTACTGACACATGGAAGGAAGGTTGGGTTCTGAAAAAATTAGTTACAAGATCAATGGAATTGCAAGTTTTCAAGGCCTACTGAAGAAGGGAGATCATCCAGAAAGGTAGTAGGTGAGGCTCCCATCCCACAGGAAGCAGTGAAATATTTTAAGTCCTAATATCTCATGACCATCTTCTCTGTTTTCACTTTGTACCCTCCCCCTGATTCAGGCCTTCACCACCTACATCTAGACTACTGCAAGACCTCAATAACTGGTCTGTTTGTTTCAAGATCTTCCCCGCTCTCTTTTCAACCACCAAAGTGAATTCTCCAACACTAGCACCATGTTTCCTGGACCATTTATCAGAGCCACAGTCAATAATCACCAGAGCTTCCTTACTACTTTCAAGATAAAAATTAAAATTTGAGGCACTTAAAAGTCTTAATAATAACTCTCTTCCATACAGTTCAGTTTCTTACACTTTACTTCTGTCCATGAAATATAGAATTCAAGTATTCTAGCTTACTTTATACCTTATATGTTAAAATTCCCCTGAAAACTCTGGATAATTCCATACTTGGAATATTTGCCCATTAATCGCTGTCTCACATCTTCTCTGATTTCCTACAAACCTAAAGGATTAGCACTGATGGAATCACACCAATTCCCCTACCACAGCACAATCTTTGTGATATCCACACAGTTTTTCCATCTAACTGAAATATCATTTCTTTTCTGGAAATTTGGTCCCCAAAGTTAATCATCTTAGAATTCCAATCACACAATAACATCTAAGCTATGAACAAAACCCCAAAAGCTATCTAGTCAATGCAGTTACTGCATTCAGTAACCAGCTTGAAGAGGATTCATTGGAGTACAGGGTTACTTCAAAATGAGAGGCAATGTTTTCTCCTTTATGTCTCTTCTTTGGATGGATTTTCTTGTCTCCTTATGGTTTAGCTCCAAAAATATATTGGACTGAGTGTGACAACAAAATTTTTTTTCACAAATTCCCATAAAAAACATTGATTTATTCCCTTTGAGAATCCTTTCTTAAATCTACCCTTATAGTTCAAGAGAGAAAGACAGAAATAGAATCAAAATTTTAATTGAATGGATTGAATATGGAATGATTTTATGACAACAATCCTTGATTGAATGCATTCTTATAATCTTTTGAGCTCCCAGATTTTCCTATTATTTTCCTACAAGGATTACTTAAATATAAAAACCCAATATCATGGGAAATATTCTAATTTGAGTATTAGTCAATGGCTTACATGGTTTTCTTTTCATTAAACCACTTACGTGAAATACCATAAAAAGAACTTTCTCCAAAAAATGCCTTGTGTAATAATAAATCATTTGTCTTATTTTTTATTATTTCAATATCTATGTGACATCAAGTCAAGTCACCAGGCATTTATTAAGCATTAAAGTTGTGCTCCTGCCCTACTTTAAGCTCTCGGGCACTAGGAAATACAAAAAAAAGTGGGGGGAAGCAAAAAAAAAAGTTCCTGTTGTCAAGGAGCTAACAGTCTAAGTACAACAAAATCAGATAAGGTTCCCACTAAATACTTTAAAAACAAAATCATTAAGACATTATTTAATCTGCATCCTACCACAGTTAGGAGACTGAGGTGAAAAAAATATACACACACATGTGAAAGCACACACACACATATATATGGGTTACATAATGTAGTTATCATTATCTAAATAATGAATGTGGCTTGAGCTTCAAATAATAAATCTGATAATGTTTTTTCATATAATCAATCATTAAATATTCATTTATCACCTACCATGGATGATAAAGAGAGAATAAAAAGGGGGGAAAAGATTTTTAAAAATGAATGTCTGTTTCCCTGAGAATTTTACAGTCTATTGAAAGATAAAATACATGCGTTTATAAGAATATAAATGATATATTAAATTAATAAAAATTAATACAATATATTCAAAGGAGGAAGAGAAGCTAGGTGACACAGTGGATAATGTTCCGAGCCTGGAGTCAGGAAAACCCAAATTTAAATCTGGACTCAAACTGTAAGAGCTTGGGGAAGGCCTCTGTCTCCCTCAGTTTCTCCAACTGTAATAAAGAAATAATAATAGAATCTACTTCCCAGGGTTGTTATCAGGATCAAATGAAATATCTGTAAAATGCTTAGCACTCTGCCTGGTATACAATTTGTTAAATGCTTATTTTCTCCCTTCATTTCTCCTTGCTTCCTTTCTTCCTCCCTCCCTTCCTTCCTTCCCCTCCTTCTATTCACCATTTCTTCCTTCCATGGGAAATTGAAAATGGCTCTGTGGTGTTTGTCCTGACTCTTGAAGGACATGAGTGAGTTTCCGAGTGGCGAGGTGAGATGTTTCTATCTACATGCCATCTCTCAGCTTGTCTCTAAAATAAACCCAAGCAGGATGATCCCTCTCTCCTCCCGCCCAAGCCTGTGTGGATCTGCACTGCAGCAGAATATCCAAGTGATGTGATGTGGCCAGAACACTGCTTTGTCAGAGCTTGTGTTATCTGCAAATCAGTCACTCTCAATGGGTTTGATAAACCAAGGAACTTTCAACAAATTACAAAATCCCCCAAACTACTGGCACATTTTCCATGATTAACTCCTTATTTCCCCCACAGAAAGAGAATCTTGTAGCAGAATTTGAATTCCCTTACATCACATTTTATACCTGAGAAAGCCAGGGAGCTAATTATAGGAATTTCCTCTTACAAACCTGTAATAGCAAGAACTGCTTTACGAGGAGCCGATATTTTTCTTAACTTAGACATCACTTAATTTACAACAAAATATCCAGGAGACAAAAGAGTTCTCCCCCTTTCTGTCAAGATCACCTGTCATAAAACGGGGTTCCCTGAATGATTTTAGGGACCCTGCAAGGATATTAACAATTACTTATGAACAAATAATCCTCCGTCCTGCCATTCGGTAGTTCAAAAAGCTGACGAAGTAATATCTCAAAGGGGAACAACTTGGGACCAGAAGCAGCAATATTTTAAACAATGAAGTTTCCATTTTCATATAATCATTTCAAGTGATTTTCCACTAAATATATTGTTTTCTGCTCCTCTTTGGAATCTCCTGTGTTTCCCTGCAGTGTAATTGTCAGACCCCCGCCCCCACAGTCTTCCCTTCAGTGAGGATTTTTTCACCATCCAAACCCTCCTCCTTGTACCCCATGTTCTTGAAACCTACTCACAAACTGCAATTCAGATATCAGGGGTGGGCTCCAGATCCCCCCTCTATTCGATTAAGTCACAAATACATATTGGATTTAAAACAATCTAGGGATTAGAAAATATAGGGAATGCTAGATGAAAAGACAATGTTTAAAAGAGCTGTTTTGGTTAAGGACCCCATTTCAAGCCCCTCAGGGAAACACCAAGAGTAGAAAACTGATCAAAGAAACTATTCTGGACAGTTGAGACCTCCACACCAGGGATTTGGCCCCGATGCTTGGTTACCATGGCAAAGTAAAAAAAAAAAATCTAACTGCAGAACTGACAAGTTAAATCAAGAAGCAGGGGCCACTAGATAGGAGACCTCAGGAGTCAATGGCCTTTAGGTATCAGAATAATTTGCTTTGCTAAATCTGTATCTGAAAGAAAATCTGGATATTGACTTTGCTCTATGGTGCTTTTACAAACGCAACCAGAGAAAACTGTGAGAGCATTGGAAATAGAATCAATTTAATTAGTCCGAATTTAAAGGCAGGACAATATCACCTCAGTCAATTAAGGGCTTGTGTGAGCCTGGAAGTCTTGCCTCCATTTCCTCATCTGGAAAATGAAGGGGACTATACCTCAGTGGCACTAAGTTAGTAAGACTCAAATGAGGCAATCAGTGTCTAGACAGTGTTGCACAGATCTTAAGGCAGTTTGTATCTGTCGCTTGTCCACAGTCTTGTGTAATATTACTGATTTTAATAAAAGCTGAATTTCTATCACACTTGATGAGGTACAGTCACAGTTTGAGGCAAAATGGGACTAGAGCGCTAAATTCTGAATCTCCCAAGAATAGGATGAATGAATGAATGAATGGACAGACAGATAGACAGATAGACAGACAGACAGATAGATAGAGTAACATTTAAGTGCTTTCTATATGCTAAGCACTGGAATAAAAATGCAAAAGCAAAAATAGTTCCTATCCCCAAGGTGCTTATATTCCAATAGGGAGAAAACACAGTGACAGAAAAGGTCACTTAGAGTCACTTAGGTCCTCCAGAGCACTGCCATGGTGAGTAGAAATACATGGGAGGACAATAATTAATAATAGTAATAATAATAATAGAATAATAATAACAGTCCTAAATCAACCTCCTTCCCAACTCAAATGCCCATTTTTTTCCTCCATTCTCCTTTCCTCCCTGCTCCATATCCAACATAATAGAGTTCCATCTTATTAGTTCCAGTTTAAATCAGTATCTAATTGGTTAATGAGATAAAGACTAAGAAAGTCAACTCCTCCTTCATCCTGCCTAGGTGATGTCATCAGACATAAAAGCTTTCCTTTCTGCTCAAGCTGGCAAAGGATAGACATAATGTCAGCTCTTACAGCGGTCCTGGTCAAATGATCGAACAGGTGGGCAAGCTGGCACTCTGCTTTGACAAAAAGATAATTCCTACAAAATCATTCTTCTTCCTTCATAAGCAGCAAATTTACTAAATGACAAATACAGAAATCAAACTATTTCCCTTCAAAGGAGCCTACATTCTAGATCACAAAGAGTCAGAGAGTTATTGATGGACTTTGAGGCAGACTATGGCTTTTCATGTTTAGCTGCATTCAGGAAATGCCTTGGCAACTTGGAAGCCCCTTTTTCTACTGGAGAGAGGAGTGACCTGAGCTGGTTACCGTGCTCATATTTCTGTAATTCTTAGAAGAAAAGGAGGGGGCGAGAATTCTGCAGATGAGGAAACAGAGACCCTGCCTGCCCGGGGTCACAAAGTGAGGAAGTGGAGGTGGAGGTCACCCTGGGGATTCTGACTCAGGGGTTCCATTCACCACTGAGAGCAAGCACGGCGAAATTAGAACTTCTTGCGCAATCTGAGGACAGAATGGAAACTGAATGTGTTCTGCCAATAATGGGGAGGGGATGGAGAAGAGGGAAGGGAAACCTCTCAGCTCACCTCCATGTGACCAATGGGGTTTGCAAGAAGTCTACTCTATCCCCAAACAGGCCAGCTATGATGACCAGGATTCTCTGGTGCTCAGTCTGCTCAAGTTTCAATTCTGAAGAAGGAAGAAAACTTGGGCATCCTAATACGGCACTCTGTAAAGGAAACCATATGCAGGCAAAGCCTTCCATGTTTCACTGACCACTTGACCCATAAGGCAAATTAAAACCTTTTCTTCCAGTGTCTTTGACTCCCTCTTCCTCACCCTTTCTGTACTTGTCCTCCCCTGGGTGTAGAGATGAGCTCCAAAAAGCATGAAAACATACCTGAGAGAGATGGATATGTGGTTTGCTCATGTCAGTCCTTAACAAGCATCAGTGGTAGCAGAAGCACCAAAATAGGGGACATGACCATCTTGTCTTTTCATGACTTCTCCTCTTTCCAGGCTCACTTTCATGACCATTTGACCTCATAGGATCTTAGACTGATAGCTGGAAGAAGTCCTACAAGTCATGGAGTCCAATAGATGGGGAAACTCCAAATCAGAGATAAATGACATGCCCACAGTAACACAGCTAGGCTATGTCTGACACAAAATCTGAACCACTGATTCCAAATCCAATATGGCATCTGCTACAACACACTCTCTCCCTGGATTTCAATACATTTATTCTAATCCTCTTATGTATATATAGCAGGGCTGCTATGGTACAAAGAGTGTCTAGAGTAAAGAAGGTTCATCTCTTTCAGTTCAAATTTATTCTAAGCCTCTTATGTGTATATCAGCACTGCTATAGTACACAGAGTTTCTGGAGTAAGGAAGGTTCATCTCTTTCAGTTCAAATTTATTCTAAGCCTCTTATGTGTATAGCAGGGCTGCTATAATGCACAGAGTTTCTGGAGGAAGGAATTTTCTTTCAATTTTCTCTCAAATTTTGACACTTACTAGCTGTGTGAGCCTAGATAAGTCACTTAGTTGCCTCAGTTTCCTCATCTGTAATATGAGCTGAAGAAACAGCAAACTGCTTCAGCATTTTTACCAAGACAACCCCAAATGAGGTCACAAAGAGTCAGACATGACTGAAAAACAACCCAAAAAATGTGAAAGCACTTTTGGTACAAAGATACAAAAAAAGCCATGTCTGTCCTTAATTAGTTTATAATTTATTTGTGTTCTGAAGTAAAATAAGACACATGTTATGATGGCACAAGAAATTCAGACAATTTATTTAGAGAAAATGTGCTCTGTCTACAGATTTATTGTTGCTGAATCATTTCAGTCTCGTTGGACTCTTTGTAATCCCATTTAGGCGAGTCACTTAACCATTACCTGCCTCAATTTCCTCAACTGTAAAGTGGTGGGGGGTAGGAGGGGAATGATACCACCTTACACCCAGAGTTGTCATGAAGATCAAATGAGATAACATCTGCAGAGCCCTCTGAAAATGTTAAAATGCTAAATAAAATTATATTATTGGTACATATTATTACATTGTGAGTTATATTACATATAACATGTGGCATAACATATATTATTATATGATATGTTATGAAATATGTAATATTATATTATATATACATGATAATTCCTAATACAAATTGGCACAATAAAAACAACCACAACAAAAATTAAATTTGGATTCCTAAAACCTGTTTTCAAAGCCTAGCCTCGTCTGGATGACACAAATCAATTCAATACTGGAACCTCAGTTTTCTTCTTTATAAAATGAGGTGAGTTGCACTGGGGATCTTCTAATGAGAAAAGGGAGGTTGACCTTTTTTTGCACATTCCCTCTCATCCCTTCATAGTATGATGAAGTCTATGGACCCTTTTCAAAACAAGTTTTTATTAAATGTTTAAATTAAAATGCATAAGATTTAGAAAGAAAATTATTGGAATAAAATGTCTCTCCCCCCAGATCTAGGTTATAGTCTCCCAGAAGTCTATCCTAGACTCAAGGTTAAGAACCCTGTTCTAAGGTTTCTATTTTGGTTCAAAAGTAAGATCCAAAGACCCTTTAGCTGGGATTGGGAGATGAATGAGGAACCATGGTTAAGAACCCTGTTTCTGAGGTCTTCGTTTCAAGTCTAATGTAAGATTCAATGGCTTCAAGAAGGACATTTAGATGAGCATTGGGAGGTGGAGGAGGAAACAAGGTTAAGAACCCTGTTCTAAAGTCTTTGTTCCAGTTGTCAAATAAAGATCCCATGGCCTGATAAAGTATCTTTAGAGAATGACAGAGAGAGAAAGATGAGAGGCAGAAAAGAGAAGGAAAGAGCAAGGAAAAGGTTAAGAATCCAGCTTGAAACAAACATATCCCCTTGAAACAATCCCTCACAGCTAAAGGCCCCCATGATGCTTTTCCATATTAAGACCCATTAGGGAAGCAGGAGGCAGCATGGTGGTACTTTAAGCAAGGTCTGAACACAGCGCCCGATTGTGTTCGACATTTGAACTGCTATCCAGAGGCATTCATGGCACAAATGACTTGATAATACAAAATAAATTTCTAGAGGTCATGGAGAACAATCATTCTAGCCTTAAGTTTATAGATTCAGGGCCCCTAGTGGCCACACCCTCCCCAAGGACTCCTTCCTGTTTTGCTAACCCCTATTCTCATCTCTGTTGCAATGGCTATTTTTAAAAAGAACAATCAATGGAATTCTTTTTAATGCCTCTGCTTACTAAAGGGAAATTTATCAAAAAAAGGAGAAAGCATTTTTTCAAAGTGCTCTGGACATCTTTTTAACAAAACTTAGGGTATCCAAGTCACCCCTCGCACCCCTAGTCCTTCAGAAATCCAAGAAAGCCAAGAACATGACTGTTATTTGGATGTTTCTTTTACATTATACCTGACAAACTGGCTTCAGACATGCAGGGTGGATCAGTTATTTTTAAAGGCAGGTTGGATATTGGATGGCATATTGAAGCTTTTTATATAATTAGTGGGAAGAATATATTCATGCTCTTTCTTAGAGGGGCTTTCGTGGGAGAGAAAATGTGCTACAGTATGAAGCCCACCAGACCAGAAATCAAGAGATGCATGATAGAGGGTTAACTCTGCTGCTATTTCTGTTCCCTGCAACAAATTACTCTTGTCTAGAGTGAGATTTCCTCCCCGATGTGATAAAATGTGGGTCCTTCAAACTTCAACAATTTTATGATTCTAGGACATGGAGCTCAGATGCTGTCACCACTACTGTGTAGGTACACACAGTGTGTGTACACACCTCACATACATACTGTTTTAAAAGGTTCTAGAAGTTTAGAGTTGTTTCTTTGCATAATATGGAAGATGTGGAATCATATATCGGATCCGAGATATAGAATCCTGTGTCAAGAACTTGTTCATGAACATGATTCCCAGGAATGATATTCTTCTAATTAAAAATACAGTCTGCTTTTCAATAAACAGCCTGATGAATTGTCAGGTGTGAACCATGGAAGAAAAGCAAGATTGTCCTTCTACCCTATGGCACAATAAACAATCTAATACACTTTGAAATATCCTTGAGGAAGAGGAGAAAATAGCCCAATACTTTGTTTGCTATTAACAAGAGAAGGGATAATTTTTTTCCTATTATAAACCAAATGCCCTGAGAATTACACCTTTGAATTTCCTTGCCTCTTTTAATCAAATTAAATTTGCAGGAGAAAAGTTATATAGTTCCTTTATATATAACTTAAAAGAATATATGTCAATAAAAAGTTATTTAAAAAATAAAAAAAGAATATTCCATATAACATGTCAATACTCATTGTGTATTATTGACCTCCTGTACCCTGAAGCTAAAAAAATTGGAAACAAAGCTGAGCTGGAGAATGTAACATAATTATCAGTCAAAGCTGGCTTCTCAAGTCAAATGGATCTTTGCATTTTAGCCTTCTAGTAGAACACACCTGTTTTTATCAAGGGGCAAATACAAATGGAAGTACAAAATGAGGCAAATTTACCTCACAATACCTTGGCTCCCAATATATGCTATGTAAGAAGAAGTGGGACTTTTGAATCTACCAAATCTCAGGGTAGGGGGAAGGAGTTGTGGGAAGGCATGTCAGCAAATGGTTTTGACCATTTTTGTGTGGTGTTCATATTTTTAAGGCACATTTGTGGGTTAAATATTAATTCATTTTTTACTGTAAAAAGAAACTGGATTTGTCTGCCATACTTAGTCAGCAAAATGGTAGTCTGGTTAGCATCTGTTTTAACAAGGGAAAGGGGTGAGGTAAAACTCAGAGGAGAAGCTAAAGCCTCTTTCACGACTGCTGTCCCCTAACGATTGCCATTTTGCGTTGCAGGATTACAAAGTACAAAACTTGTAAGGGAGCCAAGCTGATTCCCATCTTGCACCAATCTGGAGCTCTTACTCGCTTGTTTATGGGTATGAATTACTCCCATGAGAAACGAGTCACGAAAAGATGCTAGACAAGCTTTTATGGATATGAAAGAAATCGGCTCAATCTCCCCCTCTCCGGTTCTGGAGGATCACTGGGGGCTACTCACAGTTACACCTGTTCTTTTACTATTTGACACTGACTGGGAACAAAAGGGTTCTAGGCACTCCATTGCTACTGCTTCCCTTGGTGACTGGTGTTTGTTTATTTCAAATTTCCATCTATAGTACATCAACAATTGGCTGCTGTGAGTTGTGGATTTGTCCTCTGTTCCATATTTGGTTTGAACCCACTGGAATACTGGGACCTGCTGGGCAAACAGACACTGCAGAGTATGCATTAAATTTATTTGGAAAGGAAATTACATTTTTGTCTTGTTGGTAATTACCTCCTATTTCTGTTTAACCTAAGTATTCCTTCTCCGAGATCAGCCAGTGTGAACAGTGATGTTCATTGTGTTAGAATCCTAAATCTTGAGAGAAATCTAAAAATATGTTAGACTAAGGTAATCACCTGTACATCACTGAAAGCTGGTGACTTTCAAGGTGAATGATCGACACTTAAGAAAAGCTGACAATGCTATGGAAAAGAAAATAGAATCTGGAAGGGAAAAAAAAGGTCATCTGTTCCCATTTTTTTTTAAAAAAGCAATCTAATTTTACTGACAATTCCCAAAGGGAAATGGCCTCTCAAAATGTTTCTCAGCCATTATCTATTTCACTCCATGCTATGACAGGAAAAATTATAAATAAATTGATCTTTAAGCTCAAGTAATATTATCTTTAAGTGATACTCAATATCAAGAAGCTAATAACTAAATATATATAGTAGCAAAGTGTAAAATTTTAATTTGGATGGAACTATGGAAAACATCTCACATTTTCTGCTCATATGGGAAACTGGGACTCTGTGAGCTGGACATGAGTTGTCCAAGAATTCACAAGAAATACTTAAGAACTGAGATTTAAATCAAGGCCCTGTGAAACTAAAATGCAAGCCAGCCATTGAACTGACAAACCCAATGAACCATGGCTAAAGAAATACAAGGCAACAATGCAATACTAACTGATAAAAAAGAGCTTCATGAAGGATTTTGAAGATGTATATTAGTATTGAGATGCAAATCTAACATTATGCATACTATTTCTACTTGAACAAGATAAAAAAGAAAGATAAATGACTAGGGAATAATGTAATATAAGAGTAGCTAATAGCCCATCAGTTGGAGAATGGCTGAATAAATTGTGGTATATGGATATTATGGAATATTATTGTTCTGTAAGAAATGTCCAATAGGATGATTTCAGAAAGGCCCGGAGAGACTTACATGAACTGATGCTGAGTGAAATGAGCAGGACCAGGAGATCATTATATACTTCAACAACAATACTATATGATGACCAGTTCTGATGGACCTGGCCATCCTCAGCAACGAGATCAACCAAATCATTTCCAATGGAGCAGTAATGAACTGAGTCAGCTACGCCCAGAGGAAGAACTCTGGGTGATGACTAAAAACCATTACATTGAATTCCCAATCCCCATATTTATGCCCACCTGCATTTTTTGATTTCCTTCATAAGCTAATTGTACAATGTTTCAGAGTCTGATTCTTTTTGTACAGCAAAATAACAGTTTGGTCATGTATACTTATTGTGTATCTAATTTATATTTTAATATATTTAACATCTACTGGTCATCCTGCCATCTCAGGGAGGGGGTGGGGGGTAAGAGGTGAAAAATTGGAACAAGAGGTTTGGCAATTGTTAATGCTGTAAAGTTACCCATACATATAACCTGTAAATAAAAGGCTATTAAAAAAATAAGAGTAGCTAATAAATGGGTATGGATATGATGTAAAGAGAAATTTTCAGTGTAAGATTTTGGGTATAATTCCATATTTTTAAGTGCACAATAATTTTGAAAAAATGGAATGAATACTGCTCTGATGTATTTGAATATGGATTTTTTGCTTCCAATGCTATTCTCTGGTTCACAGAGATAAAAATCATCTAAAAACATTTGATTTTGGATAATCTGATCTGAACTTTGCCAGAAATCTTTCCCTCTTCCTAGTGTGTACCAACAAGGTTGTCATATAAAAGATACTTAAATCATGCTGTGTTGAGATCACTTGAAATAATTCCTTTTTTCCAACTCTTTATGAGAATGAAGCAAATAAAATATTTCTTAACCATTTATGATGGACAAGGCCCTGTGAATTTTTGGAGGGAAGAGGGGACTTATGATTTTTTGATAATGAGAACTTCCAATGTGGATCTATTCTCTATGTAAATGGGTCATCCATCACTGACTCTGGAATTCCCAGTTTTCATGATCTATTTGTAGCACTTAAAAACAGTGATTGTTCCATGATCCTATAACCAACATGTTTCAGATGTCAGACTTCAAATATGGTCTTTATCACTTAGAGACTAGAATTAGCTCCACTTATTATATTGCCTATATATATATATATATATATATATAATACATATTATATTGTAAATTGGGTTTTCATATCATGATTCAGAAGATTTAGGCAAAATTCAAATGATTTGGGGTCTAAAACTTCATCTGGGGATATTTAAGTGTAATGCTATAGTAATAGACACAAGTGTTTAGTTTCTAGGGTTTTTTGACAAAGCACTCTCCATTCATATGTTAATAAGTCATTATTTGTCACAGGATCAAAATGATATTTTATGTCCTTTATTTAAATGCTCCCCTTGGCTTTCAATTCCTTTGTCCAGTAATTACTTTATGGGATAGCAATTTAGCAATTATTTTGTCCCAATAAGTTAAAAGGGTTCCTGTGTATTGTCTCCCAATGCTACAGTTCTTTTCCTGTCAATGAATGAAGGGGGAGGACAGAGACCAAAGGAAGCAAGAGTGGATTTTATACCAGGAACAATATCCAAGGAATGAGTTGTATCTACCATTCCCGTAATGGATACATACCTCTCTGTCTTCCATAAAGCTCGTTACCTTGCAAAATTATAGAACCCCAGCTTTCAGTAGAAACAATATGGGAAATTTAAATGGTATCTCCACAAAAGAGACAGTTAAGGAGTTAACATCTAGCAAACACTGTGGTACCCTGGATAACACCCACTATGAACAAAAAGGGGAGCAAATAACAAAAGTCTGTGCTGATTGGCACTTAAATGGACGCTTATAATGGTTCACTTTTATGGAACACCCTCAGGTTTTTAATGTGCTATGTATTACGTACACTATCTTATTGGTTCTTCAGAGAGATTTGGAGGGAGAGATGCTATCAGCAGTCCCATTTTAAAGATAAAGGAACAGACATTGAAAATTCATGTGATCTCAGAGTCATACAACTTCTTTGGGAGAAAATCTTGGGACTGAATGAATGCATGGCAAAGGATAGAATGACCAGTTCCAATCAAGAAGAGTGGAACTCAAATCCCGCTTTCCTGACTTAATAGTTATATTACTCTGGGCAAATTCCTTAATCTGAGCATCAGGATACTCCCTAAAGCATAATTAGCAGAAGCTTTCAATCTGCCTCAGCAAGGCGAGTTCTGAAATCATAGAATATTAAAGTGCATTTAGCCACTACCAAAAAAAAAAAAAAAAAAAAAAAAAGAAGCAGCTTTTAAAATGGATTACTTTGGGACAGACACACCTTTACTAACAGATAGATTAGGGAGAATTAGAGATTTTTTTTAAAGTAGCATCTCATCTGTTGCTTGGGGATCCCTAACTTGACTGCCTTTCCTATGTAAATAATAATGATATCATTTGAACATTGTTACTTGTTTCTGGAAGACAACTTCAAAAGCATTTTAGAGATGTCTAAAAAAGAACAGAGTAGGGTATGAATATTGAAAAATTTAGGAACAGAAATAATCCCTTTTGCTTCTTGATATTTAAATAAACGTTTATAGCAATAGTGATTGATACAATTTCTATACCATGTACTTACAATGTGATACCTGACCAACAACAGAGATACACTTGCAAAACATATTTTAAAAATGACCTGAGATTGATTTCTTAAGGCAACAGTATCTGACAACCAGCAGGATGAAAAATGAAATTATGTTGGAGGTGGTTTCTCTCATGCAAGCCAACACCAATGAAATTTTCTGGGTTATTGAGCTGAAGACCGACATCAGACTTAGACATGTTGCCTGGGGTAGAAAACAGGAATACTCCAGATCAATGAATGTGTACTTCTAGGATGTGCTTTGTATTATAAAGAATGAAGCCAAAAACTGACTACAGGATGAAGTTGGAGAACCCATTAATCCGCCTTTCTGTTAATCCAAAGGATCCGAATGCTAATAGACATAATAATATTTTAATAGCAATGCAGTAACTGTCTGTGATTAAGTCATAAAAAGCATGAAGAATTTAATCTGTTTACTATTAAAGCTTCACACAGTGCAACCAGCAAGAGAGAACCCACAAAAAAAAAAAAGATTGGGTAAAACTCAGGCAGCCAAAGGTAATCCGGACCGCTTTTATTAACTGTCAGTCTATCAATGTTATTATCTATCTGCTTCCTAATAGTTTCTCCATGAATGATTCCATTTAGCTACCAATCACATAAACAATTGCACTGAAACTAAATTATTTATTCCTAAATTCTCTTTTAAGGAGATAGCACTCATCCTAAGTAAATGTATTTAGCTTAATTTTATTCCATGATTTCTATATCTCACCCAAGTGGAAAATGATACACACATGTGGGAAAAGAAGGGGGGATTAGGGAGGGAAGGAGAGAGACAGAAAGATAGAGACATAGAGAGAGAGAAGAAGAAGAAGAAGAAGAAGAAGAAGAAGAAGAAAGAAGAAAGAAGAAAGAAGAAAGAAGAAAGAAGAAAGAAGAAAAAGAAGAAGAAGAAGAAGAAGAGAGAAAGAAAGAGAGAGAGAGAGAGAGAGAGAGAAAGAAGTGTGTGTGTAAGAGACAGAGACAGACAGAGAATGAGAATATCTATGTAAATCTACTCTCATGATCCATGAGGACTTTTTCTTCCCTATATTGTAAAATGAATAACAAAAAAGCTTTTCTGAGCATTGATTTTTTTTTTCGAATATAAGTGATATTTATATATCTGACATGTCATATATGTGACATATGATGTCCTGTTTTTAAGGAAAGAGAATGGATCAAAATAATTAATATCAAGGGGAAAAAATAATGTAAGCCCGACCAAGACTGGTTATATGTGTTAAACATAAAGGACTAGATTGATGGCTTACATTGGAAAGAGCTGGAGTTTTCCTGCAAATGGTAATAAAGAACTGTCTGGCATTTTATTACAAATGCATTTTATCTGGGGTTTTATTTCATATTAAATGTGCTTTCTCTGTGTTTTATCACATGCATCCAAGCACACCAAGGGAGACTCAAGATTCAACTTTGTTTAATGTGAACAATTAGCACCAATTTCACTAATTGTTGACCAACTGTTTCACTAACAAGTTTCTATTTTTAGGCCTATTGTGGAAGACAAAGCTGCATTTTAAGTTCAGTGGGTTCTTAATGCCTTCCTACAAATTGTCATTTTATGAAAAAGTTGATTGAAAATTTGGGTCCATTTCAAAATATTAGATATACAAATAATCCAAATGTGCAAAATTTGGATCCATTATCTATATTTGATATCATAAAGAAAAGTTGGATTTTTTGACAAAATTTTCATTGAAAATATCAGGGCAAATAATATGATGTAAATTATTGAGTAGCTTTATTGATAAATCTTTTTTATCATTTAATCATTTCTGGTTTTACTAAAACAAATACTTTTCAGCATTATTCACTCCTCTCCATATATATATATACATATATATGTATATATTAAAAACATACATATATGTATATGTATATGTGTATAATATATGCACATATACAAATGTTTGTATACCTTGTTCCCTCATTATATTCTTTGGAAAAGAAATTTTTTTTTCCCATTTATAATGATGGTTATAAATATTCCTAGAATTTTCATTATTTGGAAAGTAAAGTAGGTCTTACTTGTGCCCTTTAAAAATTTTATAGACTACCTTGAGTTACAAATCATTAAAAAAAAGAAAAAAAAAAGATGGACCATTAATTCAAACATCAGTGTGGCATTCTACTTTAAGGTTGAGGCCTTTATCATTTTTCCAGTAACTATAAATTTATTTCATGATTTTAAGCAAAGCATGTTAGTGAGAAAATTATTTTTTTTCTAATCTCCAACAATTTATACTAATTCTGTAGAAATCCTGGTATTTTTCATATTGTTTAAGAATTTAATTTTCAAAAATACAACTATACAAAATGCATTTCAAAATTCATTTTGCCATAGCCTCTGTTACAAAGAAGAACAACAACCAAAAAAACCAAGCCCTAGGCTACTTTCAAAAGTTATTTCAAGTGTCTTAGGAAAAATACTGTAACCAGAGAATCTCATTTCTTGAATACTCAGGTAAAATTTGGTGAGAGAAGAAAGGCTATACAAGCTTCCTACCAGAGGATCAGAAGAGCACAAATTTCTCCATCATCTTTATTTTTTTCTTAGAAATTATGTTTTTACCTAAAAGAATTTCAGCATATGAATTCCTTTCTTTTATACTTTGAAGTTTTTGTAGAGAAAGGGAAAAAGTACGCCCTATTCTTGTCTAAATGACAGGTTGTACAATAAACTAATTTCAATAATTTAATCTAACAACAGGATAAACTGAGACATTACTCTATGATTGTTCCTTTTGTAAAAACCTTCCCTTATCAATTTTCCCCAGACAGCAACATTAATAATTCATTCTGATGAATAATGCTTCATTCTTCTACGTGGTGTCTAAAAACATTTTTTTGATAATTTGGACTGTTTTTATCATGTGACTTCCTTACCTGAAAGCACAAAGAAACCTCAGATACTTAAACACAGTGTTAGATTTATCTCTTGAGTGGACTTCAAGAACAGTCCATTTTGTTTACCAATTTTCTAAAAAGCTTAAGACTCAGAGAAAAGTATTTCTTTGAAGTCACAAAGTTCATCCCTATATCCTCTGTCTTCAAGCCCAATGCTCTTATCCTGCTGATTACAGCATTGGAAATTGGTCCTATACACCTTTTTCCCCAATGATTTTCCTATCATTTTAAATGCCACTAAGAAAAAAACCACGAAAATTGTATTTTAAATTATATGATAGAGCCTCAACAATTGTGAAATATCACTATAAGCCTCTGACTTCAAAGCACTGGTTACTATCTGATAAATAGTCAACAACTAGAGTTTTCCTATTTTAGAAATATAGCGTGAGGAATATAACTAAAGGCATAAATAAATGATGATGGTAATCTTTAACAAAATTAACCCCCTCATCTCATTCTTCTATATATCAACTCCATTATCCTTTGGGCTTTTTTTCCCCTTTCTCGCTTCCATTTTAGTTTGAGTGATTCAGTTAAATAGAATTACCTAGCTATCTACCCTCAAATTCAATTTTCTTCAACTGCTATAGGCCTATTTTTAGTTGGCACAGTTACATAAAGCATTCTTTAGTAAAACATACTATTCCTTCAACAATCTATTAGAATTGCCAAGGATTTTGGTTGGTCAGTAACTGACTGGCAGTATGCTCCAATAAGATTCATATTTTAATTTGCCATATTGAGAATTCTTGGATTAAATTCAGTTAAATTCAATTAAGTCAACAATTACTCAGTGAGTACCTACTATTGTTGATTTTTTTTAAAAGAGTAAGATTCAAACAATTCTTTAAATTCCCCTAAATTGACAGGAAATTGCAAATTGCCTAAATCATTTTCTGAGGAGAAATTCTCCTATCAGGAATGGACGTGGAAGTTATCAGGAGAGTAACCGACCCCAGATTGAGAATACCTTTTCTTTCCTCAAAAGAAATACAAAGCAAAGAGAGGTCCTTAGCAATGCAACTCCCTTCTCATGGTCTACTGCTAAATCTCTGAATGGAAAGGAAAGTGCTTTTTAATATGGAGAGGAATTCTTTAGATTTGACAGGTCAACAGAAGAAGATTGTTAGTTCTATTTGTTTTCCCAGGTCAGGACAATTTTTTCCCCTCTCTCTTAAATGAAATATCTACACTAAAGTTCTCTATTCTAATACATGAATTTGAAAACTGAAGGGGACTGGTTTCAGTCATTCTTTAACTGTCTACCAATGTAAGCTATGCATGATAATTCACATAATGAGTAAAAAAGAGAGAGGGAAGAAAATAAACATTAATATGGTGTCCACCACATGCCAGGCACGGTTAGCTCTTTACAATTACTATCTCATTTGATCCTCCCTGTGAGGGAGGGGCTGTTTATTATTATTCTGATCTACATCTGAGGAAACTAGAGCAAACAGATTAAAGAATTCGCCCACCAGAACATACTAAGTTTCTGAGTTTGGATTTCACACAATTTCACACAATAGCCACTGTATTTTGGAAGTCATAAAATAGTATCAACTTAATCAACGTGTTAGTAAAAAGAAACACATTTCATTTATAAACCTTAAATGTTTCCTAGATTTCAACAACTTATAAACTGGAACTCAGACAACCATTATCCTGTAAAAACATTATGGCGATCACTAAGCTTTACATAATAGAACTTGGGGAGGCAAATGTATATCTGAAGAAGAAAATCTCTATCATGTATCTGTCGTGATGAAAAATATCAAAGGTGGTCAATTATAATAATAAAAATAACAAAAATTGACATTAGTGCAAATGGCAAAGTCCTTGAGAGGCATTATCTCATTGTGCTTTAGGCCGTACATCTTATTACACCCATTTTACAGGTGAGAATACTTGAGAAGCTAAGAAAGGTTGAGTGTCTTTCTCACAGTCACTAGCTAATTAGTATCCTTTTCATGCAATAAATCATCTTAAATAAAATCAATCAAAATAAATCAATTGTGAGGAAAGCTAGAGATGGAAAGTTAATACATTCCATCTGTGGAGAAAGATAAGCATATGATTCTACTAACTGCAGTTAGTTAATGCTCAATATTGAGTAAAATAGGGTAGAAGATTCTGGGGAAAACTGCACAATTAGATCTCAACTATTCCAGGCTTCTAAATATGTATAATTTCCCAGTTCTGAATACATAATCATTAAGAAATACCGGTATAAGGCCAAAATAATTTAATCATCTCTTTTCTTTTCAAGAAATACAATACATTTTACTGATCATTTCAATTTTCCTGCCATCCTTATCAGAGGATCTATGATATTATTATTCCTAAATTACAGATCATGCAGGGAAATTAAATAAGTTAATTAAGAAAACAGAACAAATTAATGGTTGAGCAGGGATGGGATCCAATTTCCTTTGTCCAGAGTCCTTTCCAAAAGATCTCATTATTACCCAAAGCCTGAAAGTTTCCTCTAGTTAATCGCAAAACAGAACAAAATGAAAAGTCAGGAGCTTAGGTAGTGAAAAGAATTGAAAGGTTCCATTTCCTTTTTCAAATATCTGATAAAACTCATGGCCCATTCATATTATTACTTGAACAATAAAGAAATATGGCTAATTTATTTGTTGAATTAAGCTGTGAATGTTTCAATTTTTATTCAAAAAATATTGTTGACTTATTTGAGCCCTGAATCAGGGCACTAATGGTAACAAACTTTAAAAATAGATTTAAGAATCAGTCCTAAGGTAAATATAACACCCCAAGATAATTGCAGAGTGCAATACTGTTATTCCAGTGGGCTTACGTTCCTTGCACAAATAGCATTTACTTGGCAGAAAGATTAAAAAGCATAGACAGGTGTCTTTAAATATGCCATCACCAACAAGAAATACACCCTTCCCAAGTGCAAATTATGGAGAGATCATTGGACGCCAAAATGATAAGGTAAGAAGAAAATGAAACCAGGACTTTTTTTTTTTTTAACATTCAAGGCATTTTTAGCTAACAATATGGAAACTATTTGACATTCGTGGTGGGGGGGGGGACACAAAAACAAACATTTGGCCCAGAAATTTTCCTTTCTTTTCTCCAATCCCAAATTTTATCAATGGCACCTCATCATAGCCAAAAACACTACTACCTACGGCTTGTAAAGTCAATTTAACCAGTGTTACCTAGACATTATTTAATGCTGCTGCATGGAATGATGGACCTGGAAGATCTGGGGTCAAATTCTGCCTCAGACATTTTCTAGCATCAGTAATGCTCTAGGCCTTCATTTCCCATCTATCAAATATAAGTGTTAGACTTAATTGATGCTAAGATCTCTTTCCAGTTCAAATTCTATGAAACAGGTTTTTCTTCTGGGGGAAGAGCACCAGACCTGGAGCTACACAGAACTGAATCAAAGAGAATATGAGTTTCTAGGCAAGTCACTCCTGTCTGCCTCAGTTTCCTTTTCTATAAAATGGGGATTAAAAATAGACCGCCTTTCTCAGCTTTGTTACAAGAGTAAGAGGAAATAATATTAGTAAAGTTCTTTGCACTTTAAGGAAAGTGCCATATAAATGCTACCTACATATATTTATATGTATGTGTGTATATACATAGATAGATAGATATAGATGGATGAATGGATAAAGATAAAGGTAAATTATCACTACTCTGTGACAAGGTCTTTTATAACAAGTTCATTTGTTCCTTGAAGACTTATATAGACAATAGATTATTGGTAAACATTTGTTGGTCATAATAATTCAGCTTCATAAAATAAGCTTCAAAAAAAAAAAGTGCTAAAAGAGAGCACTCCAGAATCCACACCCTGAGCTTTTTTTTTCCCCCAGTATACACCCTGCCCCATTATGGCAATGAGGATGAGTAAATAGTGATAGTGTGATCTGAATTCCTCTATCACATATTTCCATGACAACCAACACAACAAAGACTAAGAAAAGGAGTAAGCTGCCTTGAAACCTTCTTAGCCCTTCTTTATGATTCACTTGTTCCTCTTTGATGCAATTTGGGGTGTGAGTATAAAGAGCAGAGTTTCTTTCTAGAACTGTGTCAACTCTCTCCTTTTGAGTTTTGTTTTCTGTATTTCTGAGTTGTTCAAGATCTTCCAAAAAAGAGGTGATTTCATATACAAAAATTAGAGAACAGATTACAGCAAAAGATAGATAGATGATAGATAGGAGATGAGAGACAAATAGATTACATACAAATAGATATAGAAGGTACATTGATGGATAGAGACAAGTGGATAGAGATATATGAATGAGAAAGATGAGAGAGATGGATAAATGAATGGATGTATACAGATAAATAAAAATAAAAAATAGATAATGGTAAAAGAGAGAGATGGATAATATAGACAGGCAGACAGACAAATAGACAGATAAATAGATAAAAAAATAAATTAAAAAGTCTTGAGACAGTTATTACTTCTCAAACCATCAAAACTACCTCTTTGGGAGTAAATGCTGAAAACTATCGTTGCATGTATTTTGAAAAAGAAAAAGCTATTATTATTTTTTTTTAATTTCCCCTTTCAGGACAAGAAAAATCATGGATCCCAGCTCCTTCTGTCCAATCAAGGAAAAAAGATGGTTTATAGAAACACACAGAAAAAAAGCTGTCTGGTGCATTGAAGTATTTGAGAAAATAGTATACTATGCTGAAACATTAAGGAGCAAGCTCTTGAAAACTTGGCTTTTATTTTTTAGATAAACTTCCATCACATAGGGTCAAAAACACTTTTTGTTGTCCTCAGGCACAGTGTCAACATAATGATATGTAAAATGCACAACAGACATTTATTAAAGGACTACCAGCTAATTGACTTTTAGATGGTGAATATATAAATACAAAGACTGAAAGAATTCTTACATGAAAGAAGTGAACACTCCAAACTTATTTCATTTATATAAAAAATAAAAATAACTCAAGTTTATATGGCATGAAGGTGGGGAAATCTTTAGAATGACTATGATCATCATAATATTTTTAAAAAATGAAAACTATTTTGTCTATTTAGCATGTTCTGTTTTGGTTTTGGGTTACAGGGTGAGGAGAGTCGAGGTTGTTGCCTCTGATTTCAAACTGGCATAGAAACTCCCTCTATAGCCAAAAAGCAAAAACTCATTAGCCTCATTGGAGGGCTTCCCAAGACATTGTTATGTGATTTACTTGCCTACAGTCCCACAGCTAGCAGAGCCAGAGACACTATTTGAACACCAAATCTCAAAACCAATTTCAACAACAGTTTTTTTGTTTATTTGTTTTTTAATTTGGGTATGTGGATTAATTTCAGGGAAGTTTCTGAACTTGGATAGAAAGGGGAAAAAAAACACTCCATTTTTCTTTCCATTAACTTCTCACTCAAATTTAGCACTTCTTTTCATTATGAGCCTGCTCAGTGAGACATACTTAGGCACAAGGTTCATGTCTCTCTACTTAACAACCAGGAGTTTAAATTATGGTTTTGTTTGCCGTGATTGGAGCTACTGAATATCATTAAACTCTGTAATTAAATGATCACCTCCCTACTCTACAATATTCATTGCTTCTTTATCTTTAGAAATATGTAGGGGACTAAACAGGGATGGTCCATGGTCAACTCAATGATGTCACAGTGTGGCAAGTCTTATGGGGACTCTTCCAATGGAGTTCTCCAATCTGGACGGAACAAGTGGTTTGGACAGGTGAGGTCCCAGCCCAAAAGCTGGAAGAGATTGTAGAGCCTGTTTTCTATTTACATCTATTGAAACTAAAGCCCAAGGACTTCAAATTATTTATTCAAGGTCCCCCAGGGACACAAGGATCAGGGATAGGATTTAAATCCACCTCTTCTGAATTGTATTGCCTGACTTCTTAGAACTCATGCTCTGGAGCAGATTTATAAATGGGAGTTTTCCCTGCAAACTTTGTCCTTTTCACTGTTTTTCCCTTTGGGGAGAGATACAGAAAATAAAGAGGTAAGAGCAGCACCCAACTCTGAGATGCATTAATGGAAGCCTTGAGGTAATGCCCTTTGATCCTCTCAGACTATATATATATATTCCTAGACTCTCCCTTCCTAGATCCTGCCAAGGCATGTAAAATGTATATTTGCTCTCAACCTCGTAGCCCCAAGAGAGGGGAGCCACGTTAGCTATTCAAGAACACATGGATTTAATTAGTCCTCAAGCGGCAGCTAGGTACCAACTTGTCAGTTATAGTTTAATGGGGATTCCCTCCTTGCTCTGCACTTCAGAGATTCTGTGAATTTACTGCAGGATCCTACATGGGGGGACGAAACCCAAAAACACCTACTTTAAAATGAGAGCAAATAGAACAAGGCACAAATTTGCCTTCATTTCTAGGAGGAAAAAAACTCCCCTTCAAGTACTTCAGTAGTTACAGATGGTCAAGATTTTTGCAATACAGCAAGCGTTCCTTCATCAAAACATATTGTTCCAATAACATCCCATACTCACTACCTAACCAAAATAAATAAATAAATAAATAAAAAGTCACATACTGAATTGCCAAAATAAATAAAAAGCAATCACAATGAAGAGAAAAAGACCAAAACCTCTCAGAATAAATGTAGAAAAAATTATCTATGTCCATCTAAATGAACACCAATTCATATAACCACTCATGCACAGACACAACAATCAGGTAATTTGATCTTGCTTTATTGTATGTATGTGTGTGTGTGTGTGTGTGTGTGTACCCTAATATATACTTTTTGCTCTCTATTCAACTATTAGCTGAAATAAAACTCATTTAACTATAAGCTACACTAGATATGTAACAAATTATATTTCCCTTCCAACGGACAAAACCAAAACTTTTTTCCAACTATATCTATATTCGATTAAAAGAACATGCAGCACTGATGCAAACATCTTACTATGAAAAGTCATAAATATATTAGATCTGTAGTTATACACCGTCCCAAAAGTTGGAGTGCAGGTTTAAGTAGCCTTAAAGCGCACTAAGACTTTTGGAACAGCCCTTCTTTCTGCTTCACACTTAAATGATAGAGCTAATAATTTGACTTTGAACATGAATTTTAAAATTCTGTTCTTTGGAGAACATTAAAGTCTCATATCAGCCAACATTTAGTTTCATCCTATCTTTACAGAGACATTCCTAAGCATCCCCTTCAGGTGTTGACCATTGCCCCAGGTCATAGCCAAGTACGTCACACATATTCAGGACATTTAGTAAATGACTTTCTTTTCTGACTTTTGACAGAAAGGCAGATACCTTCTCCTGGTGATAATATTATCTATAAGACCTTTTCAGAGATTTCTTCTAAAACAGTCCTGGGCCAGTTTGAACTGAGGAAGATAAGTCTTCTTGACTAAACACCTGGTCCAGTACCCACCCACATGTGCCATTTATTTATTTTTGCTTCTCTAATGCAGATTGAATTTCCTATATTTGTACACTGGCCTAATATGTTGAATTTGGGGATTTAAATTTTCTGAAACTTGCCAAATTACCAGTATCAATGACTGAAACGAATAGCCTGCCAGATGTCTTCTAACTCCCAAACAAAAGGCCTGCAGACTTTTGAAAACTGGGAATCAGGCTGTCAGGAATTAGGTTTGATTTCACAATCTTATCAGCTGCAAGAGAAGATGATGACAGCTGAAAGTACTGAGGCATGAGACAATTGGAACCCATAGATGACTGCAAGAAGAATTCCTTCCTGTGCAGCCAGGTTAGGGAAAATGCAGCCCAGCATCAAAAAATGCCTTGAAAAATTGGGGCAGGAGGATTCTGCCTACTTGGAACATCATTTGATTTAATAACTTTTTTCTGGATAACCTCAGAAATTGAAGTCTTGACAATGACTAGTGAACCTCATCTAATACAAACCCAATTCATTGACTTTTCTGACATTTTTGTTCATTTTTCAAAATGTTTAAACAAATGAGAATCCCGGATGAAAAAGGATAAGCCTTGTCTTCCTAACTTTAGGAACCAGCTTCAACAGATGGCCTGATTCAGGCAAAAGATCACTAGATTTAGAAAAAGTCTTAGGTTCCATACTGGGATCTCCCACCTGCCACATTCCCTCCCCACCTACAAAATGAGATTAATCTCAACCACTTTTTTCTTCCAATTTCTTTGTGCTAAGATTAGATTTACCTGGTTAATTGTGAACAATTAGTTACTTTCTCCGAAGTATGAGTTTATACATAACATGAATATGATGATAATAATTAACAGAGTACATGTACAAAGAAATAATATTGAAATGCTTAAAATGTACACCATTTTCTAACATCTAAATAATAAGTGACTAAATATCTTCTAGAATTTATGAAGAGATTTCTAAAAGATAACTTTTATTTTTGTTCCCAAATCAATCATAAGGGTTTTTTTTTTTTGAACTGAACAAATAGTGAAAAGAAATCAGCCCACTTGTATTGTTCCCTTTGAAGCAGAGGATGTGAGCATAGGATCTCACTCTACATGGCTTCCACCTCTCAGGAAATAAGATATTTCAAAAAGGAGAATGATTTTTTTTTTTTGGCCCTCGTCTAGATGACACAAAATGAAACAAGTGTGGATGCTCCAAAAGAGGAGCTACCACCTAGTTTTCCATCGATAGAAATTGATTTTTAGTCCTTTGTTGTTGAGAAGAGAGAAGGCTGAATCTTTCCAACCATAAAAAAAAATAACACTGAGAGAATATGAAAAAGATAAGAATTCTAACAAGGGCCAGGAGCTTTCATTTCTCAACCATGTTTTGCTTTCACCACCTTAAAATTCAATCATATTGTTACTTATTTAAACCAAAAAGCTTCAATTCCTCATTAAATGTAGCACAGTGACTCCTGACAGTGGAATCAAACAAGAATTAGTCCATAAAACTATTTTCCCCACAAAACAAGGAGAAAAGAAACAAGCTGATTTGAGTGAGTAGTGATTTTTCAAAGACCAAGATCTAAATGCTCTGATTGTCCCTGAGAAGTGGGGAAGAAGGTATCTTACTGACCCTTCACAGATTATTCCCTGCATAAATAAGGGTTGTGACTCATAAATGGCAGAAGGCCTGCTATTCTGAGTGGATGCCCTTATATGTGTTGCTTATGTTAATGTGGCTTCAGGAAACAGCAACAATTTCAAGGTAGCCTCCATCTAGCTTCCATATTTACATCAATATTGATTAAACCATGTCAAGACAAAGGGGAAATAAGTGAATGGGGAGAGACAGAAGAAAGGAGAAGAAAAGGAAAGGGGAGAGGAAAGGAGGGGAGTCAAGGAATGGAGAGAGAAGTGAAGAGAAGAAAGAGAAAACCAAAAGTGAGTTTCCAATATTGCTAGCCATTTAAATAAAACAAATGTTATGAGCTCCTAAAAGAAATGCAGAAATATGCAAGTCCTATGTTAAACACTGGATTTTAATCAAATATAATTGATCCTTAGTACTCCATAGTGCTGTCAAACAATGGAGATAGACCTTGGACTCTTAAGCGAAATTTACTAATTAAGGCACATGGAGATAGAAAATTTCATTCCACTTATTTAAATTCCAAGTTAAGATCCAATGAGAAATGAGATACTTATAGTTTATTTCAGTAGTGTGGGTACATATTCCACCAAAAGGTACTGGGATGTTCTTTCGATGTATTAAGTAAAAGTATTTTGTTCGGTGGTTCAGATTTCTTTAACAAGTTGCTGAGGCTGAAAAAAGTCCTTACCTTAGAGCACACTATGTGCTGATAAGGACCTCTAGAGTGACCCAAACCTGTCCCTGAAAGACATGTTATCATCAAGGCTGTGCTCAAAACCTGTCTTGATTGGTGGATGGCCCTACCAGAACTTATACTCCACTGAAACATCCATCAAAATTGATCTCTTGCCACACTATATAGCAGCATCAGGTTAAAAACAGTAAAATCCAGAGAGGGGTAGAAATCATGCAGTCTTCTCCCTTTCTTTTCTTCCTTCCTTCCTTTTTTCTTTCTTTCTCTCTTTATTTCTCTTTCTTTCTTTCTTCTCTCTTTCTCTCTCTCTCCTTTTACTAAATAGGCTGAAAGCAGTAATGTCAGAGAGTTCATAGAGTGCCACAGGCAAGGATTATAAAGGGAGAAAAGCATCATTTTTTTTGAATTTCCAGAGTCATTTGAATTCTGTTGTGAACCAAAAAACAGAGGAGGAATGTGGAAACTACCAAAAGTCAAAAATAGTGTAGCCCTTTAAGAAAGTGATCAGAAGCTCCAGCAGGCTCCCTTGGCCAGGACCAAATTGCAGCCATGCATCCCAATTAAATGACACGGCATCTTTTCAGAGATGGAGAACTCCCAAGGTGTTTAATTACTGCCCACAAACCCTAGAACAGACTTACCTTTTTCAGAGCTTCCAAGGAAGGCTTCCCGGTGCCTGGAAGTTGCCTATGTCACCCAATCATTCTCTTCGTTCCAGTGTCTTAAAAGGTGGGAGAAAGTGGCCACAGTCCAACACCTGCTACTACCACTGAATCGGAGCCTGGGAAGACTGTAGGACAAGGGGAGGTACGGAGCCACAGCCAAAGCTTGGGAAGCTTTAACAATTGAGCAGGTGGTAAAGGGCATCTCAGCATCCAGCGCAGGAACTCAAGTAGTGGCAGCAGGGGGGAAGGAATGGGTCCTTCTCTCAAAAAGGCGGGAGTGTCTTAAGAAGGAATGAAGAAGGAAAGAAGGAAATGCCCACCACAAAAGACCCTGGAAATGGGAGAAGAGCCTTGTCGTGTCGGGAGGCTAAGAGAGTTTTAAGATAATGGCCAGGAAACTTCAGTGGAAAATCGGAGAACAAAGGTGACTGTGGGAAGCCTTCCCTTAAGAGCCAAAACCTAAACCTATGATGATGATGATAATGGCGGTAATGACTCAGACATCCATAATGCCTATTAAGCACTTTCCTCACAGCAATCCTGCGAGGGAAGGAATTCAACTACTCTTGTCCTCATGTTACCAATGAGGAAACTGAGGCACAAGGGTTGAGGAAGAAACATGCCCAAAGTCAAACGGCCAATATTGGGGAATCTTGGCTAATTCTAGTTGTATTTCTACCACATCATCGCTGTAGAGCCAAGAATAAACATGACGGCATACTCACTTAGATAAACATTACAGCATACTCACTTAGTGAAAGAATATGAAAAGAATGGTAAAAGCTCCTAAGTTTCAAAATTTATAACAAGGGTGAGTAACCTTTTCATTTTTTTTTCTCCCTGGACAAAAGCCACTTAAGAGAAAAGGGAGACAGATGGAAAACAATAAGAGATTTTAGGGGGATTGAGGCAAGAAGCAGTTTTGCCAAAGGGTTAGAGTTGGCCTTGGGACATAATCACAGTGGTGGCCCTGTGTTCCAAGCAACTCTCTGAGATCTTCAGCTATAGGAAAGGTGATAATGAGGATGGATAGATTCTCTTCATCCAGGTGGTATATATATATATCATTGAATTAACAACTCAAGTCTCTGTACTACAGAAACAGAGATTGTGTGAGTTGAGTTTTTGGTGTAGCTTGGGGGGGGATTGTTTTTTGTGTTTATTTTGGTTTTTTGAGTGGAGGACAAGAAATGATTTATGAGAGGATTTAGCTGGGTGGGTTTTTTTTTAAATAAACAAGACTGAAGATGATGGGAAGAAAAAGTGTAGTATCAAAAGAAAGCTGGACTGAGAGTTGACAGAGCTGAATCCAGCTCCACTCTTTATTACCATTGTGACATTGGAAAAGCCTCTGACCAGCATCATACCTCACTTTTCCCACTGAGACTATGATGTAGTTGAGTAAGATGACCTTTGGGATCCCTTCCAGGTCTAAATCAGAAAGCTCTAATCAAACGTAATCCCATAAAAATAAGAATGTTTTGTAATGTGGTTCAATGCCGTATTATGGGTGGTTAAGAGGCAAAGGGCCAAAGGAAGCAGTAGAAGAGAATGAAGAGAAAGATGGGGAAGAAGAGACTGCTCAGCAGAGAAGGAAACACCAAACAAAGGGGTGGAGGAACAGAGGGAAACAGGTAAAAAATATAGGAAAAGGGGAAAGAGAGACAGTCAATATTTTTGAAAGGACTTATCATGACTGTTATCTTAGGATGTGGCTTCAAGTAGAATGCTAATTAGCCAATTTCCCTAGTGGTCTCAGTTCCTCTTTATTGTTCAAAAATTCACTCTCCCAAAATGAAATTAAGATGGTATTATGGCTTGGAAATCTGTCTCTCACTTCTTCTACTGATCAACATTGTCCTTAACCTCTGGTAGACTTCCATACAGAGTTGGTCTTAACATCAGAAAGGGCTGGGTTCAAGAACTGTCTTGGACATTTTTCACCCAGGCTGCAAAAGCACCATAGATCAGTTTTATTTTGTTTTATTAAATCAGTCATAGAAATTCCAATAATCTGGTACCCTGGGAAGAAGTATGGTTTTGAATTCAAATCCTTTTCCTAAATGAAATATCTTAACCTTTTAGGTCTCTCCTGTCTCTGAAGCCAAAAAAATTAAAAGTTTGTTTTGTGGTATTGTTCTAAATTACATGTAAAAATGAAAGATATTGCAGTTGATTCTTTCTTGAGTAGTGCTTTGGATGAGGACAGAACTAGGTATTCAGTACTAAGAATCTTGTTTAATTTTAAACCAAATTCAACTAACAATTTCTAAGTTTGCTCTCACACGGCCAATGCTAGTCTGATGATTAAACATCATCCAATTACTTTCGTCAGTAAAATATAATGAACAGCAGGTTGGGGGAAACACCATCACTATATGGCAAAAATGGATTAATTAGCTAATTACCCAATACATAGAGCATCTGAAATCTGAAGAATGGCTTCTCTTGATTTCATAAAGAGAGATATCTGGTATATTTATCTGATCAGTGAGCTATTATTACTTCCCACAAGATTTACATGCATTCAGAAATACTAAATCAAATCTAGGGGCCAAAAATCCCATCCAGATTCTTCAGCAGTTTCTAAAGATCATGCTTAAAATGGAAATGAAATATTGTACTGTACAGGAAGCACTTTTGATAGAAGACAAAATAAACCAATCGATAGTGGCTATCACTGATGCTAGAATAACTGCCAATATCTAAAACCGTTTCAATTTCAGCTTGGGTTCAAGGATATTTTATGTGGGCATAGGGAGCAAGAGGTCCATTCTAACAGCTGTTTTCATCAATCCACATATTAGTAAAATGACAACAAAACTTGATTAGACTCCAGCAATGGATCTCCATTGAGTCCTCATTTCCCCCAAATGATGGGCTCAATGTTTGGCTGAATGAATGGAAACTGAATTTGGTCTCACTTGATAAAGTAACTCCTATACTTCATAAATAACATACGGATGATTATTTCTTTCTCTAGATTTGTGCCCCCAACCCTTACCATGCTACCTAGCACAAAATTGATGAATAATAAGTACTTGTTGATTAATTGATTTGTCACAAATCACAGAATGCTAGAAACAGAGGAACTCATCTGAGATCTTTAACATACACCTTGGGAAACTGATGCCTGGAGAACTTGAGTGATTCCTCCAAGATGGAACTTGGTGTAGTGTCAAGGACAAAGGAGTTAGGAACTAGAGACTTGACATCACTTCCCAGTTCTGCATTTCAAAACTTGGCTCAACTTGGATAAGTCATTTCACCCCAGAATACTTCCTACAGTGATAGCCTACAATTTAGTAAGTACATAGCTAATTAGATGATCAAATCACAGCAACAACAAAATAAACACCTCAAAGTAATAGCAATATAAACCATACAGAAGATAACAAACAGTAACACACTACTCATTTCAGTGATCCATTGCAAACACCTCATCCATTTACTCTGACAATTCCTCTTCAATTAAAAACAACTAAGTCCATCCATCAGTTGTCTTGAGTTTCTTCCAGAAAATATTGCCTATTTCTTCCATGAAAATGACATAATTTATGATATTATAGAAAAATATCTTTTTTTGCTCTCCAAAGAATTATCTTCATAAGAAATCAAGAGATTGTGCTTGTCTCTCTGAACCATGTGAATAAAAAAATGTACAGATGCATCAATCACTTCAAAACCACATGGACACTTAGCATCCTTCTCTTCTAGACCCTTGAAACATCTCACCCAGGAGCTGTACAGGATATTGATTTAGGAGTAAAATTAGACCAACATAAAGAGGTACGGTAAGATAAACCAAAATGATCTTTTTAGTCCAACACTAGACATTTGTGAGGTACATTTTAGTCCCTTTCAAAGCCACCAAGTGAAAGCCCTACCCCAAGAACATCTTATACTGATTCCCCAGTCATTGGCCTGATTCACTCACCAGCATCCTTTAGCCACCTCCATGCTTTAATCTTCAAGATATAAGATACAGCTTCCTCACACCAGGGTGCCATGTTAAGGATCCAGAAGGTGCCCCTGAACCCATCTCCTGAGTGGCTGCTGCAGCACCAAGAGTAAAGGGTATGCTGGGTCAGCTACTTTCCCTTGGCCAGCAAAAGGAGCAGCAGCAGCGGCAGCAGCAGCAGCTGGGGCAGACCATTCAGACCCACCTCCTTGCGGGATGCTAGCCAAAGCAATCTTGTTTACCTAGAGAGACTGTACATGTTCCCTTGTACTATTTCCTAAAATAATCCCAAACAGGTGCTTCCCTTTCCCTGATCATGCTTGAAATCTGCTCCCATGTTAATCTGATAGGTACATTGCTATAAAAATACACCGTTACTAGGAAAATTCTGGGCATGGTTTAAGTTATTTGAAGGAAACAGCAAGGAGAACATGATGATTATTATTTTGGCGGGAGAGAGGGGGGCATGCAAGTGGAAAGAACTGTCATTTCCTATTAATGAAAAAAACAAGAGGCACTTTACATTGAGGCATCCATGATAACACACTCATTGTTTGTACCATTTGTCTCAGGGCACTGTGACTCCGCTATCTTTCTGGTAAAGAAGCATTTCAAAGAATCATTTTGACTCTTGTGGGAGATAGATTAGCAGCAAGCATCAGAATCTTAATCTTACTTGAAGACAGGGACTGGGCAAAGAGTTTTTCACTCCTACATTTTGCTGTCACTCTCATGTTATCCATTTAAAACTTCTTTTTTTTTCCATGGCAATGAATTCATTGGATAGCTAGAAGAATATGGTGGAAAAACAGAGCAAAACATAATGGTTTTTAAGAAGGCATTTTCTTGATTCATCATATGTATTATGTATTTCTAAAAACAAAAAGGCAAACCTGCTTGTTTTGAAAAAAAAAAAAAACAACTCTAAAGAAGTTTACATCTAAACCATCAATCAAAGGAACAAGGAGATTAGTGAGAAATCAAGATAATTACTTTACCAATGAAGAGGTTATTAGGGAAGAATATAAACATCAAGGAAATCCAGTCTCCCCAGTGGAGGGATGCAACTCCTTGTTAGCAAGACAAAAAAAGTCAGGTCTATACTTTGAAGATAAGGTAATTGCCAGGGCCATTTTTCACTATATTCACTTCAAGCTTTCAATATTAATTTGCATCCCAGCCATACTCTTCATATATCTCACTTTTGCTTTATTGAGGATTGCCTGAATGACAAACGACTTGCAAAAGTCACAGTTTAAATCCGATAAAGGCCTTCAAAGAGTTTCTCCCTCTAAATTTCTTTTTGTGGAAAGGAATGGAAATCTGGTTGTGAAGAGAGGTTCAGGCGTATGTTCAGTCTCCAAAGAACATGACATCCAAAGACCACCCCCTTCCAATGTTGAAAGAAAGAAAACTTGTTTAAGTTTGACTGTACAAAATAGGCCATGGCAACAGCCCTAACCAAACAATTGGTATGATGCTACTCACTTTACTAAATAAATGGAAAATATTATGTGATCCTTAACCTCTTAGAGCTGGTGGTAAATCTCAAAGACAAAGATTTTCAGAGAAGGTGTCAAACTATATGGAGAGAGGGACTTTCCACATTTGGGAGTTCAGCACACCAGGGAAATCCCACTCTTCTTATGTGGTCCATATGTACAAAGACCCTGTGGGATTGTTAGCATTCATACTATAGCATGAATAAAATAGTCACTTTCGTATCTGTGCATCTTTGCTTGCACCCCAAAATGTTCCCAGAAACCTTGCAGCTAACTGGTCACTTGGATTTTATAACTGCATTTACTGAGGGTAGTCAGGGTATTATTGGCCCAAACTTTCTACTTCAGGATGCCCACAAAACAAAACTAGACCACTAAGGAACTCAGAAAATGCTATAATAAAGAAACATGCTTAAATGGATATTTCATGGAATCCAATGTGCAATTTCTAATAAAAACAATAATACTAAAAGCAGTTAATATTTGCTTTACAAATGGTATCTCATTTTATTCTCAGAACAATTGTGTAAGGGTTATTATTATCCCCATGTTAAGGATAGTCAAACTGAGACAAAGAGAAATCAAACGAATTACCCCAGCAGGTTTACACAGTGAAGGGAGTATTTGAGGTCAATTTTAAAGGTCTTTTTGATGCTGAATCCAGTTTCTTATCTACTACTTCATATAGTGGTTCAATTTTAGGAGTTTCATATACACTTGGAGAACTACATAGAAGGTATAGAGATTGAGATATTTTGGAGATGAAGAAATCGGATCAAATATTGGTGCCCTATAGATTCTCCATTGAGTTTCTTTCAAAGTCTCTAAAGGGTCCCAGAGATCTTAATTGGAACCCAAAGTAAATCCATTGAAGTCTTCCTTGGTAAAGTTCCAAGTAATTTGGATAATGCCAGAATCTACTCACCTTTTTCACTTGGAAAAGTGCCTAACATTCTGGAATCATTCTGAGTTTTCTGTATTTGACCTACATCCCTAAAGGCAACCTTGAGGCTTAGAAGTCCCATAGTTCAACTGAAGTTCAAGAAAATAGATCAGGACCTAACCACCAGCCATAGGACACACCTAGAATTGGTACAATTGGTACATAGGCTTTGGATCTTTGGTGGTCTGCAGTTAGCGAAAAGAACGTGGAATTTATTACTCATTGCTTTTAGAAAAAAGTTCTGGGCAATCTTGTACAATTCCTGGGATTCATAGAAAGCTCTAAGACTTACAAGAGGTTTTATCTCACTTAACCCTCATCACAACCCTAGGTATGTGGGAGATTTATTACTCCCATCTAACCAATAACAAAGCCTGTTATCAGGATACTTCAAGAATCAGAAATATTAAACCTTTTCTATGCTCAAAAAGCTGGAGGGAAGTGGGAGCTGACTCATGGCTTTCTTTCTTCAAGATCCATATTTTTTCCCTATTGAAAACTCTAATCTTCTCTCCCGCCTCTGATGCCATTTGAGAAGTTGTAATGTGCTATACATGGACTCAATTGATTCTCACATTCCCAGTCCAAATGCTGAATTAAGCAAGATTAATGAGAGCCTTTACAAGAACTTACTGGAATTTTTGTCCTTTTTTTTTTTTTTTGAAAGAGTATATATTGTACTCACTAAAGAATGGGCTAATAATGGATCACAATCCACTTGTACCCAGTAATCCAAATTTATGATAAACAATTGATTTTGCTCCTCCACCTGTTCCAGGCAGCTAAAATTTTTAGCCTGTTCCTGGTTCAATATCAGGAGACATCCATAATGGGGAGGCCGATCAACAACATTCTGCTATTTTTATTATTATTATTATTTTGCTGAGGCAATTGGGGTTAAGAGACTTGCCCAGGATCACAAAGCTAGGAAGTGTGAAGGGTCTGAGGCCAAATTTGAACTCGGGTCCTCCTGGTTTCAGGGCCAGTGCTCTTCTACCCAGCTGCCCCTTACAAGCTATTCTTAAAAACAGATGCTATTACAGGAATGACAGTGAAAGCTTCACCTCTGAAGCCCCTGAAGAAGAGGACTTCTCTCTGCCTGATTTCATTTTCATTTTACACAGTAACCCTTGAATACAGTTGGGAAGAAGCCTGCTAAACTGGAGAAAGTCTACAGTGCCCACATTTCTGATTGGCAAAATGTGCAATGATTTCTTCAGCTATCATCAGGGTATTTGGCAACTCTAGTTCAATTCAGTGTTGGTCTATGATGTGGTACAAGGGGGACAGCTAAGTAGTATAGCACATAGAGTGCAACGTGTAGAGTCAGGAAGACTTCTCCTGGGTTCAAATGTGACCTCAAATATTTACTGAGTCTGACTTGGACAAGTCACTTAAGTGTTCCTGAATTTCCTCATTTATAAAAGGAGCTGGAGGAGAAAGTGGAAAGTCACTGCCAAAAACACTCCAAATGGGATCATAGAGAGTCGGACATGAGTGAAATGACTAAACAACAGGATGGTAGAAGTAGAGATTTTATATTCAAATAGATAAGTTCAAATACCATTTAGAACATTGACAACCTGTGAGAGCTAGATTAAATCACAACTTATTTGGATTTGAGTAATGAGAGAGGGGGGAAAGAGAAAGAGAGAAGGAGAGGAATAGAGGGAGGGAGAAATGGAGGGAGGAAGAAGGAAAGAGAGAGGGAAGGAGAAGGAAAGAGGGAGGGAGAGAGAAGGAGAGAAGGAAGGGAAGAAGGGAGAGGAAGAAAGGGAGGGTGAAGCACATCTTTTGCAATTGGTTGTTGTAGAGAGTAGCCTATGACATTCTCAGATTAGTGACTTGCCCAAGAAAACACAGTTAGTACATGTAAGCAACAATACTTGAATTTGAGCCTCTCTCCACTAGACTATCCTGACTCTCATTTTACTGTCTACTATGGGTCATATACCATGGAGCATACATTTTTTACTTGGTAAAAATCCCCAATGATCTTGCCAAGAAAAATAAGACGAGACAAAGACAGGGAAGAAAATAGAAAATGTCATTCTGTTAATACTGGATAATTTAGGGAATTTTCTCTTAGAAGTTTTCTATAAATGGCCTAGAGGGAAGGGATCATATTTGTAGAAATTCTCACTAAAATTGAGGTGGGAGTAGAGGGGGCAGTGGGAGAAAGATGTGTCGTGTTCTTTAGTCAAAAGGAAAATGCATGAATCACAACTTTCAATCTCAACATGCTTTGGTGTTTCACAGTGCATCACACCTAGTTCAAGATGTTTCAGTCACTTACTTTATTTTCCAACACATAGAACTGGTTGAAGATTTAATTTGCTTTAAAGGAAATACTTTTCACTTTTCCTGGTTTTAACCGTTTTCACTCAAGGCAACTCCATTGGGTTAATGACTATGAGCCAATCTCTTATTTTTTCAGGCCTTTCTTAATCCACAATGACAGATTTCCTCTCCTTTTCTCTCTCTATTTTGCTGTTTCATCTGGTCAGTCACATTCTGTTTTTAGCCTCGTGCAGTTCAACCTATTAGATCATCTCTTTCTTTCCCCACTCACACTTCCAATTCCACATTCCTGTTTTAAATACTTCTTCCTTTTTTTTTAATTTCTTGTCTTCCAGAAATGACTAATCTTCCTGTTATTCCACTCTGTCAAATTTTCCCCTGATGTTCTTTTGGGGTTGAGTAACATTGACTTTGCCGCATCTTCTTTAGGAATTTTCCTTCCACTTTATTCATTTATGTTACTTTTTTCTATTTTCAGCATTTGAAAACAGCCAATGTTTATTTGCAAACTTTTTTTTGGTTCAATTCTTGCACTCTTAAGAGTGCACAATCATGCCAAGTCAAAATACCACACCTTCTTTCCACTGGAAAGACTTAAAGCTGCGTTTGTTGCCTAACACATTAAGTTGGGCAAAAAATCCAGGATTGCCAGACACTGCGTGTAGAAGAACACAGTTTGCATTCCCATTCCCTGATAAGGAAGTCCAGGAGAGAAGACAAAATAAGTGTTTAGTCAGGGGTCTCTTTCTCCCTATTATGCCATTTTTAATTTATGAAATGCACTTTAAATAGACTTCTAAAAATAGCATATAATTTATGTGTGCAAACAAGCATTTTGCAATACGATATTCAGCCTTTTGTGTGATATGCTCTCATTTCAAGGTGTTTCCTCTATTTTCAAAATTTGCTTTCAAGTCTCTTCAAATGAACCTGGAGAGTATTTTAAATTATATAAAGCTGGAAGATAAGAAGACTATAAAAAGCTCAACTATTTTTAAAGTGGGAAAAAAATTAGAAATAATTTTCAAAGGAATAATTTTTTTATCTAATTCAGTTATTCTGTAACTTATATCACGACTTTTCAAGGCAATAAAGTCATCAAAAATTTAACATCCTATGTTGCCATAGTAACTTCCTAGGGAAGAACTCAAAATTCTTTAACATCTATTTTCTTCCAATGTTTTTTTCAGAAAATGGAAAGTCATGGAGTAGTAAAGCTATTTTTATATAAATGGTAAACTCAAGAGAAATTAGGTGGGAGGGTCACAGGGAAAGATTTAAAAATCAAAACTTACCAAAAAAAAAAAACAGCCAAAATATGAATGAGGAGCATTATAGTGGTTACCTATCTATTTCCCTTCAGAATATAGCTTCATAAAATTAAAAGTCAAAATGATTTCAGATTATAAACTTAAAATAACATGGTATTTTATGGAACAGAAATGGTTGATTTTTTTTTGAGTCTTGGTTAGAGGTAAGGCTTTCCCCATTATCCTCTCTTCCTCTTAATTTTTCTAAGGAAAAAGGGACTTCCTCTTTTTCAAAAAAAGTATGCCAGAAATGTATTAATACATCTTTGTTGGTAGCATACAAGGTTTGGAGTCAGAAATTACTAATAGTTTATTAAGGATAAAAAGAAAAAAGAAAGAATACCATTCTTGAAATGAAATCTGTAATTAAAAGAATAAAAAAACACACTCTCCACAGTTAATGTTGTCATTTTAAGAGTGGTATTCTTTCTTTTTTTTTTATCCTTAATAAACTATTAGTAAAGTGATGTAGTAAACCCTACAGATTTAATCCCAAATTTGTGAATTAAAACAGTAGCTGAATTAAAGTGCATGTTCTCAGTCAGCAAAATACTTGCAAAATATCTTGATAAAAAAAGGAAAGGGGAGGAAAGAAAATAATTAAACACAGCACTTTCACTAAAAGAACTGAAAGGGAATTGAGAACTATTCATTTCTTTGTCTGGTTTGAACCTTAGCCCACCTTGTCACTGAAACCTATCAAAATCCTAAACAAAAATGTTTCAGGGCATGTAAATATTAGCTTCGCTCCAAAGGTGTGGGGGTGAAGGAGTTAAAATCCAAGGAAGATAGAAAACACTAGGAGAGCCCCAATAATAATCTTTCCCCACTTGTGAATGTTGCGCAGGGTCAGGCCCACTCCAACTCATCTTAATCTCACCATTATCACTCCCTGCCCTAGTTACCAAGGGAAGGCTGAGTCATAAGGGGCACGGGACTGAAAAAAATGCCATCATCTAAAACAAACACATAAAGTGTGTCCGAATGAAACAGACTGTCATGATGCTGAGCTTCTATTCAGAGATCTTCTTTTAGACTGAACTATGCAGGTATATGGCCAATCGGTCCCAGGACCGGGTCAGGAAGCAGGAGATCTTGTGACAGCTGTATTCATCACTATTCTTTTCTCTATGGTGTGAATGTATTCTTCAAATAAAAAAAAAGTCTTTCTGAACTTTGGATGTCAACATGGTGTAGTGAGGATAGCACCAGATCCAGACCCCAAAATTCTGCCCAGACACTCACCAACTCCAACCTAGTCATCTAATGATGATGGTGAGGATAATGGTAATGATGATAATGATAATAACAATGACAATGATAATAGAGCTGGGATTTATACAGAACTTAACTATGTACCAGATATTGTCCAAAGCACTTTACAAATACAATCTCATTGGATCATCCCAACAATCAAAGAAGATAAGTAGTAGTACTATCAACATTTTACAAATGAAGATACTGAGGTAGAAGGAGGACAAATCATTTGCTCAGAGTCAAAAGCTAGTAAGTATCTGAATTAGGATTTGACTTCAGGTCCTTGTGGAGGCTTCCACTCATTAGTGGAAAGAGATGACATCAAAGTTAGGGATATCTGAGTTTCGCTTCAATCCTCTGTGGCCATGAACCCCCAGGTAAGTCACAACTTCTCAGTGCTCTGGGAAAACTCATTTAGACTTGAAATTGCAGGGAAGGTATGACCCTATTCTGGTAAGAGTTTCTTCATAAAAGAGTTTCCTATGTTAAAAAAAAAAAATTAGATTCAGGTCCCAGAATCTATGCCATGGATGTCCAATATCCAATTTCATTGAAAATGTTAATAACAATATAAAGTAAAGGTGACTGTTAATGAGACAAACTGATTTTTTTAATTGGCCACCTGAAGATCTCCCAAAAATCTTTTCTCTTCTCAGAATCCGGTAAGAATTAAATTGATTTATTCACAGAACCCGGTGTCACTTCTGTGCATAATTTTATCCTTCTTATATTTGGGGATGTTTATGGTTATTGAACTCCCCCTATTGAATGAAACTTCTTGAGGACAAGAATTGTTTTCTTCTTTTACCTTTGAATACTCAGTGAGGAGGGAACCCAATCTCAAGAACTTGGTGGGGACCTCAGTACATGCATATTAAGGGGGTAATTGTTTCTCTGCTCTCACTGTTGGCTTCTATCTGTGATTTATCTGATGTGTTTTTGTTTAAGAATGAGTCTCAGTTAGAACATCTTCCTTAGAGGAAGAATAACCTGTTGGAAAATGTTTAACTTTTTAAAGAGAGTTTCCAGGAACACACAGTAAAGGGGGAAAATGAAACTAATGGCCCAACAAATGTGTCTGCTTCTCTGCCATCACCCCACTTTGCCTAACAAAATCTGACAAATCTCTTCTGATTCATCTGCTTTTGTTTCTGCCACATAGCTGCAGTCACTATTTCCTAAGATGCAAGATTGGCGATGGTGAAATATAACTCTTGGTCTCTCAGGAAAACAATTGAAAACAATACAAAAGAGTGTGAAGGACTACTTGGTGGGGACACTTTAGGCTTCTGGGATTTTCCTTGCAATGAGGCTCATTGATCATGATGATAATAACTGTGGCTGTGGGCCTAAAGGGAGCTCACACAGCCAGCCGTTTCTTCATGATTATTGCTAAATCCCTCTCTTCCTTGGAAATCCATTTCATCCTTAACAAAGCATGAACATTTTAAAAGAAATGCAACAGCCCGATTTTCTCTTGGAGCAGAAGGCTACAAAGTGTTAGCAGATATCAGCCACGATGGCTCATTGAACACTGGTTCTTCATGCTGAAGGGAATGACAGACACTAAGTAACCAGCCTTCTAATTACTCTACTCCAGCACATGTGTGATGAGATCAAAGCCCTCCATGCTAATCCTGCTAGAAGAAGATCCTATCCAAAGTGGCTAACTATGTGGGCTCTACTAAGTATTGCCTTATTCCCGTCCCTAATACTAACCTGTAATGTCAGCAAGGCAGCAGTTTACATAATCTAAAGAATTTCTTTTGCACATCTTGAATCAGGCTTTTTCTTAAAAGGCTGAGGGCAAGACTTTAGTTATGATTTGTTTTAGCAACTTCAGAAACAATTGCACTTAGGGAGATAAAACTCAGATTGCTATGAGGTCAGAAGATGCTGAGATTTAAGAAACTAAATGGTGATGGGCAATGGGGGAAGGGAAATTCCCTACAAAGAGCCCAAGTTCCTTTTGTTTTTCTTGTAGTTATTACTACTCTAATGATAACAAATATAATCACTGCAGCCTTTGTCTACCTCCCATAATAAACACCAAAGACTAATCAACATGCCTCTCCATATTCTCACTAGAATCCCTGAAAAATTGTTATCTGATGGTATCATCTACTTATACGATGCTGTGGAAAAACAATTATTCTTCTTGGTGAAAGCCAGCTGCTTCTCCAATAAAGCACGTATAATGGGCAGAGTAACTAACTTGATCAAAATAAATATGGATTAAGTCATTGGGAATATTGCTTCGTTATTTTCTGATGTGTCATTGCCTAAGGGCTGCCATCAAGGTAGAACAATTGATCAATTTCTCATGAGCTTCCAATACAAGATAACTAATAAACACTATGGTAACATTTCAAATATGACAGTGCTCCAAAGGCAAAATGTCCAGGAGACTACCATAGGGTAAGAGGAGTTTAACTGGACTGGCAGATATTCAAAACTATGTGTTGTTAAGAATCCCTAAAGGGTATCAAGCCATAATGGAGTGAGCTCCAAGCTTAGAGCCACAATCTTGATTCAAAGCCGACATGATCATGGGCAAGTAAATCATTTAACCTTTTGTCAATTTCAGGCAATTCTCTAAGAAAATAAATATTATCTTTTAGTGTGATATCTTTTCATGTCACTATAATTTTTGAACATATTCCCTTCCAAGTGGCTATCCCTTATACTAAAAGAAAACTAGAAGAAACAAACGCTAGTTTAAAAATCTAATCAATACATGAAACAAATCTCGACAGCATATGCAATGCCCCAAACCTGTAGTCTCTCACCTTTGCAAAAATTTAACACTGGAACTGAAAGATGAGTTGGTAATTCCAGTAGGCCCAAGTAGTTTCATAATGGGATTTCTCTACACCAAGAAAATTTGGCTTTTGCACCAAAATCAACTAGCCAAACAACAAAAAGAGTTTCCAAAAGAATCTTCTAAAATTGGCTTTGAGGTGCTGACCCAAAGTTTTCCATTATACCTATAACATGATAAGGAGCTTATATGAAGGTCAATTTAAAAGCCTGTAGTTTCTAGCCTCGATTATCAGACTGAGTAAGTAAACTCCATTCTGAATAATATAATCACCCTTTAATTGGCTAGGAATTAGAGCATGTTAGTTCAAGTAAGAGTGAGCACTGGTCTGGGAAGTGAAGGTCTCACACTGCCTTTCTATGGGACTTCAGGTCTCTATTCTATAATATGAGGACACAGCTTAAGGGCTAGAAGGGACCTTCAGGATGATCTAGTCCAACTCTCTCACTTTAGAGATGAGGTAAATGCAGCAGGGAGGCTAAGTAAGTGACTTTCCCATGATAGAACCATGGTTTTACTCATTCTAAGTCCAGGGCTCTAGTACAATAAACAAGGCATTGAGATCAACAATTTCAAAAGTCCCTTCAGGCTCAGTGATTCTATGAGTTTAACAGTCCACCATGTTTTTTCAAAGCATCTTCACAGTTCTATGGTCTCCTAATATTCTCTAAGACTATTTAAAATTTGTCAGTGACCCAATACCTCTTCTGGAAGGGGACAACAGATATTTGTGGAATGACCTCAATCTGTTTAGTACCCCAGCATAACTAAAACAAAAGATTAACAAAGAAAGAAACCTAAAAAATCTGATTTGAAACTTGATTTTAAGGAGAACAATTATTTAATTCAGTCGATCAGGACATTCAATAAAAATCATCATCAATGGAATTAGGTTCAACAAAGGAGAATACACTGTAGCCTCCTATAATTACATATTTTAGCTATATTTTGAGGCACAAAGTAATAAAGATTTAAAGGTATAAAGGATTTCAGAATTCATCTGGACCAATTCTCTCATCTTATCAATGAAAAAAAAATGCATCTCGTCATCCAAATAAAAAGTAGTGACCTTTGGACATTTCACTGAACTTGCCTAGACTTCACTTTTCTCTGAGGGCATTGGACAAGATCTTTGAAAAGGGTCATACCATCTCTCAGTGTCTATAGCTTAACTCAAAATGCTGCTGGCCAACTTGGAAATTGATGGAAATGTTCAACCACAGGAAAAACAAAAAAAAAAAGAATGGTCATTTTGGTTTTATTCTTTAAATTGTAGATGAAAACAAATATTAGCAGCATAGTTTGATAACAGAATAAGATTTCCATGATTAAATATGAATTACAGAAAATCAAAATTAGGAGGGGTCTCAGATATCACCAATATAATTCTAGAAATCTATTGACATTGCAACATCCTGAAAAAAAATTATTGAGGATCAATGAGTGAGAATTCATTACTTCCTGAAGTAGTTGGCATTTTGGGGCAATTCTAAATGTTCATCTAATTTTCCTTCTATCAAGTCAATACCTGTCTCTTTATAACTTCAATCTACTGCTTTTTATACTACTCTTTGGAGCCAATCAAAAATAAAGTTCATAATAAAACTTCCTCAAGAAAGCTCTTCAAATGCTTAAAGATCCCACTCATGATAACCCTAAGTCCTTGAAGCCATTCTTAAATGACCAAATCTCCAATTTTCTTACCATCTTGTACTATTGCTTAGAATATCTTTCAATTTGTTAATATCCCTCTTAAAACTTGGCACTCAAAGTAGAAATGTGTATGTACATACAGTGATACATACACACACATATATACACACACGTGTGTATATGCATGTGAATACACATGTATGTGTATGTGAACCTACACATTTCGATGCACACATATGTTATCTATGCAAAGATATAAATGTGCACAGATATATGCATACATGTATGTAAATGTATATACATATTTCTATTGAAAAGAGGATGTGAGTGGAAGAAAGGTATCTATAATCACTCTAATTTAGGACATGAACACAGCATCAAATCATGTCAGCTTCCCAAATTCTAAGGAAAATACTGACATTTTAAAAATGCTTTCCATACATTTCTCTAGCTGCTATAACAGACTTTTGATACCTGCTGGGTTTGCGACCCAGTAAAGCCCCAGAACTTTACTATTAATCTACTTCTCCAAGTTGAAGTTATAAAGGATTTCTTTTGAGGTTAATTATGGTACTTCTAGATTTATTACTCTTAAAATTTTATCTTATTAGGTTAAGTCCATCTTCCTAGTGTTTCAACAGGTGGATGTCCAAAAAGTGATGTTTTTGATAAAATTAAATATTAATCTTGCTTCCATTGTTCTGACTGACACAAGAGATACTTGTGGATTAGAAAAAATAGGAGATTTCTAGCCCATTCCTTCAAAGATTTCTATAATGATGATAAGCCACGGAGTCAAAGCCATCAAGAATACAAATCTTAAATACTGGATCATTGAATGAATGAGGCTTGCTGGGATATAGGTCTTTTCAAGTCAGTTAAAAGGGAAGGATGAAAAATAACCAAGTGATTTTTAATCAATTAAGCAAATCCTTTTAATTTAAATTAGGCTTCAAAGCACATATTGAAGTAAAGGCAACCTTTAGCTCTCTTAGAAATCTGAAAAATACTATTTGCAGGACTACCCTGCTAGAACAAAACAAATTGAGAAAAGTTAATCTAAAAGGCTTTTGCTTCGAGAGCTGAATGAAAACCGCTAATATCTAAGAATTTCTTACATCAGAAGATGCTCTTCAGAATTATAAGAAACACAAGAAGTTTGCCTATGAAGTTAATATTCCCTTTTAGAGTCACTATGAGTAACCATTCTCTTCCCCCCTTCCCCCCAAGTTATCTGTTTTTCTAAAGAAGAGTTCCTAAGAAAAATATTTTTCAGCTTATAATGACAATGATTTCCTTAAAAGTCCTTTCCTTTCCACTGTTGAACAGCCTGGAAAATTGCTTGCCTTGGCCATAAAGGTAAAAGATATGGCAGGCAAAGATAGACCATGATTCTTCCTGTTTCCTAGAATAAGATAACAAACCATTCCTGATCTAAAGCCAATGTGCTTCATGATTCTGGGATTGTTTTATGGATCAAAGTTTTAAATCCATGAAATAAACTGACACCTCTGCAAGGAGTATTTCCCCAAAATCTATCAATTTGCTACAGAAAGAGTTTCAAATAACTGATCTTTAGAATTTAAAAACTAAAAGATGTCACTTATAACTACTAAGCAAATATAACTATGGGTATATATCTATGTGTATCACAAAAATACTTATGTATAAAATTTTAACTACACATATTCTATGATGATCAAAAGTTAAAGTATATGAAAGTTTCATCTGAATCCTCAAATGTAAGATAGTTTAAATCATCCAAAATCAGCTTCATAACTTCAGATTGATCAACTAGTACTTACTACATGCATTTTTTTTTATGGATCACATAGTAAAAGTTTCTTTTAAATCTTAAATGTACTTTATATAGTAGTTGTGTTTTAAGAATTAAGAATTCTCAAGCCAATTTATTTGACTGACTAAAATATAACTCAATATATTCTTGATTTATAAAATAGCTGAGGGTTTTATAATTATGGGACAAAGTGGGAATGCAAACAAAATTTTAAAAATGGAAAAGATAGAAGAGAGTCATCTTGTTATTAATGAGCAGGAAGCTGCTTTTTGAAAAAGAGTAACATATACAGAAAACACTCAGAGAAAAAAGTTCTTTTTCCTTAAAGCATGTTAGGGGGAAAATAGGAAAATAGAAAGCTGTCCCATCTACATATATTAACTAAGTCAGTGAAAGAGTTGTTTGTTTCCCTGTTAGCACTGTAATTAATTTGATCGAATCTATTAGTATATGAGTATATAATGAAAGGTATATAATCAATTGAGTATATAATCAAAAGTAACATTAATTTTGGAAAGGGAATGGTCAAATTGCTACTCTACAGATCAACTCATTATGCCTATGATTCAACAAACCCAAACTTCCTTCTTTGGTCATCATTAGCCCACATTTTGTTGTTTCTCCATGTCAACTACTAGAGAGAAGGGATTATCTCATTTAAAGAAAAATTGAATCCTCTAAAGTTAGCACATTCAGAAGCCATTAATATATATTATTTTTCTTTCAATCATCCATCCATTGTCTCTGCTTTTTGCTACCAAAAAAGAATCCCAAATGAAGGATGCTAAATTAAGTGATCTCAGTCCTGAATCACATTTTCATTGCCAAGGTACCAGCAAGAGAAAAAAATTATCAATGAAGAACTTTTAAGGTAGTTATTTGAGGAAAAGATATTGAGTTTTATTCAATTCTATATGAATTGAATTTAACAAACATTTAGTAAGTTCCTAATCTGTATTAGGCAACTTTGTGCTAAACTCACCGAGACCGAAATAAATCAGGCCATCAAGAAATAGAGATTGATTAAATTTCTTGATTATTGAATTTTTGAAAGAAATGTAGTTTTTAAAAAATATAGTCTCTGAAAAAGATTCCTTTAAATTTTGTCAACACTTTGGGGTAAATAAAACTTTTAAGATGCCTATTGTTCACATTTGTAAAATGTTCTTTTCCTCTGTGACCACAGACCAATAAAATTTTATTTTATCTTTATTGTTTTGTTTAAAGTACTGATATTATCTGCATTGAGTAGAAAATTTTCCTGTAACTTAAAGTCACTGGTTTGACACTCACTGTGCTGCTTAAGAGAAATAAAAACTTTTCCATGGGTGGGAGCCATGAGGCTGATGAGACACACAGTAGCATTCATTAGGAGGACTACTGGACCATAAGTTCGTTCCAAAGAGAATATATTTTTTATCTTAATAGAATGGATGAATGGATAAAAATTGAAGGAAAAATACAACCAATTTAAGAGGAAGAATCAATCATCTATCAACAACAGATCATGACAAGCTCCTGCTGCTCACCAATTTTTAAAAAGAGCTAAAAAAAAAAAAAAAAAAAAAAAAAAAAAAAGAAAAGAAAAGAAAAGAAAAGGAGAAAATAAATCCCTCATGTCTCATTTCTTTCTTTCTCTTTTTTTCAGCTTAACCTCATCTGTTTCTACTATGGCAATTTTGTGATTCCTACAAGGTCCAGTCACAGAGAGGAAAATCAGTTGGTCAACTTCTCTAAGACAAGCCTTCCACAGAAGAGATATTCTTCTTTGTGGCTGAGTGGGCAGCTGAAGGGGCTCTCATTTTTGCATTTCTCTGTAGAAAGATGGCAAAAATCCCAGGTTTGATTTTATTGCTGCCTAAATAACAACCAGCGGCTTCTCTCCAGGAAGGTCTTACTGCATGGATCTTGGCTGCTACCTAAAAGCCAGACACATTTTACAGAGCTCCCCTCCCATACAGAAGTTCTCCACACTGACTGTTCTCCTCTAATTGCTCCATAATGTGCCAAAAGACTGACATAACTAACTCAATTAAAAGTGCAAGAAGCTCTATCTATGAGCACTTTGAGCCTTCTTAACAATAAAACTATATGGTTCTGTTATTTAAGACATACCAGATCAATACAAAGCACAACAGAACAGGCATAATCAATGGAATGGACAAAAGGGAGGAAATAGAGCTCAATGAATCAAGTGCTGGCTTGACCGGCAACCACAGCTCCCATTCCCCATTCCAATAATAAGCAATTCTGGGTTACATTTAGAAAATCCAATAAAATTAAGAAATCTCTTCCCATCTTCATTCTGTCCTAAACTCTGGAGGAGAAAAATGTGTATTATTCTATTCATAGTATTGGTGATTTTCCAAAATTGGAATTAAGCAAGTTCTTTGAAATGACTCTGAGGACAACAGTGAGGAATCAGTTCATTAGGCAGAGACTGGTTGATTTCTAAGAGGTAAGAAGAAAAATCTATCAGTTAAAGGTAAAAATAATCTTTAAAAAAGAAAGAAAAAAGGCAGGAGAAAAGCAAAGGATGCATTTTCCAGAAGTAATGGTAGAGAATACAGAGACAGGAAAAGTCATGGACTGAGATGATGGTTTACATTCCTATAGAAAAAAAAATGAAATTTTTTACTAAATAAAATACTATCACTCAAAAAAGTAAAATAAGACTATTTAATTAGAGTAGAAATTCCTTCCAAAGTACAAAACTGTAGCCTAATAAACAAAGCCAATCATAAAAAGAAATTGTATATTTGACTTTCTAAGTAGTCATGAGGAAGGAGCCTTGCAGCATATTAATAATAATGTTTGAAAATTTTAAAACAATCTTTCAAATGACTTTAAATATAACAAATGAAATAAGAGGTGAGAAGACCAGCATGAAACTAAAGAAACACTTTGAATTAGATGTTGATTTAAAATTGATGGTTAAAACCGTGTTTGCATTCATAAGTAACATGTAAGATGACTTTTCAGGTAAGATAAATGAAATTAATACAGGAAAGATTAGAGGAATACTGTTTGAGTCACTTGAAAACCTGTAGTACAAATGGCATAGAATCATTTTCTTTTCAAATTGAAGATTAAGTAAATTTCAGGATTACCGTATGATTATAAAAATGGACAAGGTCATTTAGCTTTGCTCTTTGTACATCCAATGCATATGCATCAGCAATGTGATGCGCAAAATGCAAAAGGAACTGCCTTCTCATCTAAAGAAGGCCCAGCAGCTGGGAGAGCAGAAATGCAGATCACTTGCATTCTCATCTAGCTGTCTTGGCTGAATGCAAATTGGCAAGACATCCTCTGCATTATATTGGGAGAATTTTATTGGTTCCAGCATCTATCCCTAATGCATATCAGCCTCAAAGTAAATTTGTCCTAGGCTACTAGTTGTCAGAAGTTGAGCTTGATAACTTCAAAGGATTGGAGTAAGTAGAGTTCCCTCACCTTCAGCCATGCTGAATTAGAGTAGGATGGGTGCCAATTAGCTGACAAACAGGCTGACTCTACCTTTTCCTAAATTAAAAGATAACTATAGTTACAGGAAAAGATAATGATGAACATTGGAGGAGATATGGGGAAAATTGACACTAATACATTGTTGGTGGAGTTGTGAATTGATGCAAACATTCTGAAAAACAAAATGGAACTATGACCAAAGGGCTATCAAACTGTGCATACTCTTTGATACAACAGCATCTCTACTGGAACTTTATAACAAAGAAATCATAAAAAGAGGGAAGGTATCTACATGTGCAATAATGTTTGCAGCAGCCTTTTTTATAGTGGCAAGGAACTGGAAACTTAATGGCTGCCCATCAGTTGGAGAATGGCTGAATAAGTTATAGAATATGAAGGTAATGTAATATTATTGTTTTATAAGAAATGATCAGCAGGATGATTTCAGAGAAAGGGTGGGGAAAAGGGAGGGAGAAAAAATGGGAATACAATGTTTTAAACTATCTTTGAATATATTTTGAAAATACAAAGCTATCATTAAAAATATATGTACAAAAACATCTCAACAAATAATCACAAAAAATATATTCTGTATAGTGTATGAAAATGAGACAACTGTAAGGAGGCGGGGAAAATAGGAGGAAAAAACTTCAAAGCAGAAGAGTGGTAAAATGTAGACAAATATTCTTAAATTTGAACAGTTAAATGAAAATGATGATCTATAAAAAGCTTCATTTTGTTGATTACAAAAAAACTTCAAGAAATCTTATTGTCATTGAAACATTAGACTCACATACCTAGGATTAAGGAAGAAATAGCGATAAGGTGGTACAGAGATCTCAGAACCAATCCATTTAAAAAGTTTGCAAAAAAGGGGATTGTTCCATTTATTTTGTTTGTAACCCAAGAGCATAAAACAGCGCTTGCTTCAGAGCAGGAGCTTAACAAATTCTGATTGAGTGATTGAATAACACCTGAGTTCATTTTCTCCCAGGAGTTGACATTAATGGCTCCATAACCACGAGCAAGTTATTTACATGGCATAGTTAGAACATTAATCCCAAAATTAGAAAAGAGCTGAATTAAAATCCAGCCTCAGATATAACAAACTCTGTGATCTTGGACCTAATCTCCTAATGTCTGTCTCAGTTTCCCCATCTATAAAATGGAGAGAATAATAGCACCTATCTCCCAGTGATGCTGTGAGATAAAATGAGATAATAATTGTAATAGGGGCTTATCTAAATGCTATTTTTATTTCTGTTGATCAAAAAAGTACATTTCTCCACTTCCAATGAACAATTTCTTTAACCACCAGAATGCTTGGGAAATGATCAAATTACATGTTTCACATTCAAAATTATTTAAAGCAGTGCAGTAAACACAGTTATCATGCTCCCAAGATGATTAAGTTTTTAAATTCGCCTTAGAATTTCCCAATGAGAACACTATTCATCCCATTTCTCTCTTATTAAAGAAAATAAAGTTTGGAAATTATTCACCAGGAATTAAATGTTAAACAAAATGCAAAGTCTTGTCTCCAGAGGTAGACATTCATAGCTTTTGATTGCAGTTAACTGGTTTTTTTTTTTTTTTATGCTGCTTCCCTTCGTCATAAGCAGATGAACAAACTATTCATCAAGGAGGCTTTGAAGAATAACTCATTTTTGCAAAATATGTGAAAACAGCAAAATTCAGTATGTGGTCTAGACAGGCAGAAAACACCCAAAAGATTGAAGAAGCCAGACAGTCAAACAGAGTTAAGCATACCTCCTACAAAGAGCAGACCTGACAGAGAAGCTACTTCTCAGCAAAGATTTACAAGTCAGTCTGAACAACATGAGAAATCAATCGAGTTTAAATAATTGAGTAATTAAAAAAGCATATTCCTTTGGATAGTTTGATTACCTTGATGAATTCAAAGAAACAAATAAAAAATCCATCTGCTTAAGTATTTGCCCAGCTGAGTACTTTCAAGATCAATCCATCTAGCAGCAATTATTAAGTTATGCTAGAGCTTTGGGATAACAAAAGATATAATGGGAAAGACCCCTGTCTTCAAAAAGCTTATATTCCATAGGGAGAGAAAAGAGGTCTATAAATGCATGTATAGAAAAGGTAGACTTAAGCATGTGTGATTTTCCGGAGATGGAAGCTGCTAAAGAGATGTTGAGAGCTTCCAGGATGAGAAGGGATTCATGGTAAGCAAAAATGCTTGTCTTCTTGACTAGTGGTTCTTGATTCCTTCTAGCATCTATTTGACCTTTAAAATCTTTCACAAGCCTAAGCCCAAGTACCTTTGCATCCTCATTAAACATTACTAAGCTTCAGGCACTCTATATTCCAGCCCAATGGACCTTTTGACTGTTTTTCAAATGCAACTTTCTATCCCATCTCCACTACTTGTCACTTACCTAGAATGTTGTAATCTTCAAAGCCATGGTTTTAATGAAAAGCTTAGTAATGTTTAAAGACCTTGGGATGGCAGCTGTGTGGAGAATGAAATCTGGGAGACCAAATGGAAGGCTATTAGAATAAGTCAGACAAGATTTGAGGAAATCTAAGAACCCATTGGTACCTGGTGCTCTATTCTGAAGAGGAAAATGATCCAAGTTCTTCAATACATCCGTTTCCCCTTCAACAATAATATCAATCCAAAACAACCAACTAAGCACACAATCTGGGATGGCTCATAAGAAACAGACTAAGAACAGAGTCACAAAGAAGTTCATCATTAAATGTGCAGTGTATACCCAATAGCAAGCACGATTTCCTAATGGCCATCCTTACCATGCTGTATATTGTCAGATTCAGGTTTTCAGTTTCCATGCTGTTTAAATGACTCAAAACCACTCAAAAAGTGGGACAATGACATTTTGAGTTAACAATATTTATTAAGTGCCTACAATGCACCAGACACTTTTCCCCAAAAGGAATGGTGTATCCCTAAATCAGCAATAAAATACCAGTTTTACTGATTTTAAAAAGAGAGAGAGAGAAAAGGATCTAAGAGGAATCAGATTTTTTTTTGTTTGCCATTTGCCTTGAAGTAAAGATTGTTATTTAATTCACCAAGCAATTTTAAAAGGAGATTGAATCAAGAAATGCTGATTAATAACACATCATCTCGAAAGGTGAGCAAAAGGGCATTAAAGAAATAGTGGTAAAAGACACAAGCAACCATTGGAAGCCAATGAACTCGAATGATCCATATATTAAAAATTAAGACATGTATCCATGGATTTTGGAGAGATGCTCCTGGCTAGGTAGAGGAGAGATCTCCTTTAGCATGAGAAAACCTTGTGCCATTATTCTTCAAGGAGTATCTGGATACTTACTGGCTTCTTTCAGATCATGAGAAGTAAAAGAAGGAATCTTACTATTTTTCAAGGTGGGTCTATATGTAGAGAAACAGAATATGGCACCTGTATGATTGCTAGGAAACACCTTCTTGAAGTGTGGAGCAATGAGGACTTCCTCTCACAACACTTCCTAGTATATGGCTGATAGAGTTCTGATCTTTTCATTAGACCCATTGGTAAATGAGAACACGAATAAGTGTTGTAATGATTGGAAATAATAACCTGTATAAAGAAATTAGTAAAACTTAAAGTGCTATATGTTATTATTCCACCAGAGTCTACCACATAGTAGGTACTAAATAAATGTTTACTGATTGATTGATTCCAGGTTCAGTTAAGAGGAAAGAGAGTTGGGCTTGGAATCCAAGGGATGAGATGCTCTGCTACCTGGGGAAAATCATGTGTGGCCTTTTGCAAATAAATTAGCTTTTATGGGTCTTGAGCACACAGAATTGGAGAGCTAGAAGTGTTCTCAGCAACCATATACCCAAGCTACTATTGAAAGGAATCTTCATGATAACAGAGTAGACAAGTAATGGTCAGGCCTCTGCTTGAATAGCACTTCCTCTGGGAAATGGGAGGTTTCAATTACACATTCTCTAAGGCCTTCCTAGCTCTAGATCTCTTAATCCTGTGATGTCACAAAATCAAATGCCATGGTCTCTGTACACAATGGCTGAATCAGCGGAGAGTTCAAAGCTAATAATTTGGATCAAACAGACTATTCAGCTAGTTGATGCACATGAAGACTCAACCATAATTTAACTCACCAGCTTCCTTTAAGAATAATTTCTTGAAAACTGCCCAAAGGCTTCTAAAATCAATGTCAAACCTTTGGAACATGAATATACTTGTAAGTCTGGGAGACTGACAAGACACCCAACTAATGAGCCATATTTTTTAAGCAAATTTCTTCATTTCTCTAGATCTCAATTTCCTTGTCTGTAAAATTGAAGGGTTAGCATGGGTGGACTCTACATTCACATTTTTATGCTGATATGAGTGTCTGAAAATGCGAAGATAGGAAAATTCTGTATTTTTTTATATGTAATAAAGTTAACATTCAAGTTACATTAAATTCCCAACTGGGAACATGCAAAACTAAATCAAGAAATTGGTAACCACGTTTTTGAAAATGAGATACATTTTTAGACGTTATCCAAGAATACTTTAAGGAATGGTCAATTATAAATTGATGTTGGGCCTTAAATGGAAAGTAATTTGGTATTCGACATAAAAGACTTAAGGGATATCAGCTAACACAAAAGTACTGGAGATGCAGGAAAATATGTAACAAGGTATGTATTACGTATTCATTCATTTTATTTTATATGGTTTAGAATTCATCACACTTCAATATGGAAAATTCTATAGCAAGATGGAAGTTTCTCATATCCTTAAAATATATTTGATAAAATAGAATTTAAAACATCATATTTTTGAATCATGAAATATATTATTATAATAAATGTTTCTATATTCAAAAAAATAGTTTGTGCTTTCTAGAAATCCTGTTGGCATTTTTACCTGTCATTAATCTGTCATTTATACCAGAAGCACAAATTATGACTGGCCATTATAATATTTTTAAAGAAAGATACACAAGTATTTTAACTAAATAGATACAACCAGAGAAGAATATATCTGGAAAGAATTTTAAGGATCTTTTCCTCCATAAATACATATAACTCATAAATTATTTAAATGGGGAGAAAGTACAAACCATCGCCAGTTTAATAAAAAGATATTTAAATTTCCACATCATTCAGTATGATATGCAGTTGCCACACTTTTTTAAAACATGGGGTTTTTTTTTGCTCCAAAAATGATATATTAACATATAGAGGGTTAAAAAAAAATTCTAGCAGATTCTAATTCTATCTATTAGATCTAAAACAAAACCATGTTTGTCTCATGACAATGAGTCAAAGACAAAAATCATTCTGGGTCTCATTTTCCTTATCCTTAAAATCAAAAGAATGAACTTGTTTACTTCCATGAACTTTCCTAATTTTAGAATCCTAGGGGCTTTCCAAATTTAGGATTTTATACTCTCATGTTTGAGGATGAAAATGATAAGATTCCTATCATGAATCTGAAGATAAATGGACATAATGCCTAAAATAAGAGAATGCTAAGTATGGTTAGAAAGGAAAAGATTGTGTGTGTGTGTGTGTGTGTGTGTGTGTGTGTGTGTGTTTCAGCTTTGTCTCAATAACCTGAAGCTTTCTTTCCAATCTAACTATGCTTATATAATTTTCCAACTCTCCTGATTAACCAATTCATTACAAGTTTTTTGCTTTTATTTCATAATAAAGAAATTCAAGCTTCAAAATGATGAGTCTAACTGAGGTTTTGTTTTTCCTCCCCTAGCATATGTCTCCAGAATGTGCAGTCAGTGGCTGAAGCTATTAACTAAGGCAAACAATCAATAAGAAAACATAATGAATGATGACTAATTGGGGGGGCAGGTCTGGTGGAATTCGTGGAAAGTTCTATTATGGAGTGCTTTTACAATAAACATAATTGCATTACTTTAAGTAATTACAGTAACTCTAACGGAGTATTGCTAAGGAGTTGTCCTACTGCTTTAATGGCTACACGGAGCTCATTTTTAATGAGCATATTGTAAATGTTTGTATATCTCTAAATGCTGCAAAAATGATTCATAATAGTGTTCTCTGAAGGAGGTTAGACAAATTCTCTGATCTTGTTTGCATTAGACTTAACTTAGCAAACCCTTTTTTCATAGAGAGTACAAAGGTAAACTTTGTGACTAATTTTTAAGTAACTGACTTACCAAATACTGAATTTGTATTATTGCAAAATGCTGCATTAATAATTAATTCCAGGAGGTACTTCCATTGAGAATGAAACAACCTTCTCTAAAGATAGCATGTCATCATAATATCCTTAAAATGAAGTTAACAAGGTAAAGAGACAAAGAATTATTGAGCCCTCCTATGTGCCTGGCACTGTGCTAAGTTAAGTTGGAATGGCATCGCATCTCCTATAGTTGGAAAGATCGCAATCTCTCCTACGGTAAGTATCTTTGATAGGCAGTCATTGCATCACAACTTGAACATCCCCATGAAGGGAGACCTCATTTCACCTTAAGAACAACAAGGATACCTCACATTTATGTACTTTCCAAAATGCTCTCTTAACCACAGGCCTGTGAAGTGGGATTATTAATATTGTACCAATTCTTTCAACCCTAGAGTGTTTAAGATTTGACTACCTGATGACAAAATTTACATATAGCCCTCTAGAGTTTACCAAATATGTTCCCTCACAACTTAATAATTCATTAAGTATAATTAGATAGGTAGATAAGTAGTTAAGTAGATGGGCGGATGAATGGATGGATAGATGGATGGATGCACAGATATCAGAGAGATAGATGTAGTTGTACTGCTATAGCTATATATCCCATTTTAGAGATATGCTCTAGGGGAAGAGTAAGTAGAATTTAACTAAACATCCCATCACCCTCAGATTTTAGTTCAGTGTTCTGTTCTCAATTGGGGATTAAATGCTTATTGAATTTAAAAGAAATGAGGAAATTAGAACAAGACTTGTGATTTTATATCCTCATGATTGGTCCTAGAATAAGAATTCATACATATGCCCTCTGACTCCCACGCCTAAGGCACCCAGCCAGGCAGGTGATTGAACTGGACACAGGGAAAGGGTTAATGCTCTATATTAGAAAGTTCTTAAAATTGTGCTGAAATAGCCCAACTTTTAAAAAGAAGCCACCCAATCATCCACTACAAGTTATCTTGCTATGATGCCCCCCAAAATCTCTCCCTCAGTCTAGAAAGCTCCAGTTGAGCTATTTTTTCCTAATGAATAGCTAGTGAAACTGACTTCTCTTCCTTGTCCTGGACTTAATATTTTTACTGCAATGTCCTAAGCCTGCATTCACTTTCTGAAGAACCTCTGTATCTTACTGGAATGTATTGATCTCACCAGCAACAGAAACATTTGGGTATTTGTCATGGAGAGAAATTTCCCCCTCTTCTGTATGTACAGCTTAGATATGAAAAAAAAAAAAAAAAATAGAACAAAACCAAAAACTCTCTTAAGATTTGAATTTCGTATGTACAGGAGCTGTGACCTCTAAGTAGAACACAGGCCAGGATGGTGAGGAAGCACTGATAGGCTGCTACCTGTATCTCTGGGGGGAACTCAATGGACTCAACAACAATTCCTTGTGAAGATGGGAAAGTGTTCCTGTACCTCTTCCCTGTTAGGATGCTTAGTTCCTTCATATGCAAGTTTGATCTGCCTTTTCTAACGAGAAAGAAAAACAATAATATCCCAAGTTTATATCAAGTCTGTTTCTTGCCTTCTGAATGTAGAAGGGGAAAAAGATAGGGAGAAGTTTTAGAAAAACCTTTGAAATGAGCCAAGCATTTTTTATAAGAAATCTCAATTTGTTCTGGCATTAGCTTTTCTGATATTATTCTGATAGGTGTGAATCATTCTTTTATATTCATCCTTGGTTTTCAAATTTCCTTATATCCTTTAACATTATTCTTTGTGTAACTTCTTCTAATCCCTTTTCTGTTTATTCTGAGCTCAGCCATCTGGGTTTTTCCCTTTACCACCATGTTCTTCCTCATTAGAATCCTTATTATCATATCTTTAGAGTTTTGCTCAAGAACCTTCCAAATCTATAAAGCCATTTTCCCTTTTATTATAATAATACCTAACATTTACACAATGCTTTAAGGTTTGCAAAAGAGCTTTTTAAAACACTGTTAGCATATGTATCTTTTATTTGATTTTTAAAATCTGCTTTTCTGAATGAAGCATAGGATTTATTCTACACTTGGGATTTGGAATTCTGAAATGACATGAATATTTCCTCCCTTGCAAACATCCTATCACTTTCCCTTCTCCCACAAATTCTTACTAGTTGATGGGAAGTGAATCCAAAGACACTTTCCCCATTTGCTTCCCTAATTAGCAGGCTGAGGTATGATACTTACATCAATGTTAATCAATAATTTATCAAGTACTCAGTTTTATTTCTTTTAGGAAAAAAATAATGGTCTAGAAAGTTAAAATTCATCACATTTTCTATGTCATTAAGTCACCTTCATTTAAAAAGGTCATCAATGTTTGCCTTTTGATGAGATCTATGAGGTATTCATAAATTATGTCATTCACTTTTTCTCGTATCATCATCCAAATAGATGTTCTCTACCATACTTCAAATTTCAAAGAAAAATTTCAAAAACAATTAATGCATTTTCACACACACAATACATGTTATCCTAACATCCCTTCCATTACATTATTTTTCTTAAATGTGACCGCCTTCATTCCCTCCTCTTCCAATGACTACTTTTACTAAATAGACAATCATTTGACATATTTGATCAGGTCAGTGTATCCCAAAACTGATCTCATGGAAAACAAATATATAGATTAAAAATTAAAATGTCCAATTGAATTCACTCTCTCTGTGTGTTTCTTTCTATATTTTGGTTAAAACATATCAAAAAAGAGCAAAAATGGACTTCCAGTTTTCCTGCTGATATTCACTTTGTTGTAACCTATTTAATTAGAATTTACTTGAGCCCTGTAACCAGGTAGATAAGCAGTAGATAAGTAGATAATCCATTCTACAGAAGATATGCAATATATACCTACAGCTACTTCCACACTAAACTAGACACAAGGGTATTTATTTGAGCTGTTTTCAAAATCAGTCCTAAACAATTCTTTTTCCCCTCATATAACTTTCTAGAATATTTGTCATCTTCTAATGTTTGAATATATTCCACATAGGTTTGTAGTGTTTCCAAAATAAAAAATACAAAATACAAAAATATAAAATCATAGCATTGATATCTTTTTAATCTACACAGTAATACAAAGATTATCAAATTCAGGCTTCCTAAAATTTTTCCTTCTACATCCTAATATATATTTCAACTGGTATTAGGGTCAAATTATTCCTTCATTTATTATCCATATCCCCTACACTGGAAAAAGTGATAGTTTAACTTTTTCCCAAATCAAAAATGTTTGAAATGCATTCTCTATTTTTTTGTTTTAGCATTAAAACTCTAGTTAGAAAAAAAAAAGTCAAATGCTAGAGGGAACATAGCCTAAGATCAGTAGAAAGGTTTCCAGTGCCCTTATGATCTGTAAGAAAGCCACTAGACCAGTGGATTGGATAAAATATATCACAATAGCTTTTATAATTTTCTGTATGCATATACATATTCACACACATATATAAACATATATGTAGTCCAATTCATAGAATAGATATGCTCCTAAAAATCCTTATCAATTTAACAACCATTTTTAAAAATTAAGGGATAAATATTATTTAAAATAAAACAAAAACAGAAAAAACTTTTTGTGAATCTTGCCAATTCTTTCCTTCCACAAATGCTCAGGATGTGACCCAGAAAAAGTCCAATAATCTCACAAGCCTTATTATGGCCCACAAGATACAGAACGGTTTTAGGTATGCATGGTCAAACCAATGAAATCATAGTATTAGATGAGATAGATATCTAGATAAATACATAGATAAGATCAAAGAATATAACAGCAGAGAAATTTTCTGATGAGTCCTTTTATAATGATATATTCTTAAGTTGGATTGTTTATAGTGAACATCTTTGTTTAATTCACAACCATGTCATGACACATAAAAATGGAAGCCTAAATAGGAAAAGTTTATAACACTGAAAAATAATCAATATTAAACCAGGTGACTGATTATTCCTCATGGATATCCTTATATTACAAAGGGCTCCACTTATTTGAGCAAAGGAATGAGGTAATCAGAACAAAAATGGTTTCTTCAGAATGCACTTTCTCCACAGAACTCCTTAGAAGGACTCCAGTTGGCTCTCTTTAGAGAATATCAGTTCTCACTTCCTAAAGAAAGATTGGTTAATTAAAGCAGTACTTATCAGGGCGATCCCTCACTTTAGCCACTTAACACTAATTTCAGCACTATTATTTTCTTTAAATCTTACTTTGTGTTTGACTTATTTTGTTGGCCAGCCCATCAATCAGAAGAATTTGTTTTTTGTTTGTTTGTTTGTTTGTTTTTGTTGTTGTTGTTTTGGGGGGGAAGGTTAAGCTGTCTGTAAATAAAAATTCTATATCAGTTTAGGAGATTTTCCTTGTCTCATTTTCAACAAATGAAAGATTTTAGAACACTAAATGAGCTAGCTATCTGAGCCAATGATCTTTTGAGTACTGTAACAGGAAGGATGATTTCTAGATGTAATTTATCAGTCACAAGTAGACTGATTATATCAGTGTTTAGGCAGAAAATTGAAAATGATTTTTTTTTAAAATGTCCATTTTCTTAAGCTTTAACTTGTATTTTACTTTGTGAATTTTACACTTCATGTTTAAATTCAGATGTAACGTTTCTTAAACGTTAATGGTCAGAAATCTTGAGAACATGCACATAGAGGACCAAGACTCCAAACTTCTATAGACAGACAAGAGAAGCAATGCTTTAACTGCACATCAATAAAAGGAATATATGAACCTATCATGCTAACAAATCCAGGGGTGGAAATGATGAAGATTAAAGTTTGGCAGGGGAATGTTTGTTTAGTGAGTTTGGTACTGTCACTAGCAGATTTTCTTCTCAAAATTTTCAACACAATACACTTGGAGGCAAACTTACTCTGTTTTTTGTTGGCCAAAGACACTTAAATATAAGCTTTCCTGAGTTTCTGCACTTGAGTACTCTAAGCAGATACACAATGTATGTTGCCATTGACACTTTCTCTGTCTGCCACTTAGAATACCTATCTGCTCTTAAATAAACTGGGAATAATTCATTGGAAATCAACAAGGGATCCAGATTCTAATGATACATTTGAAAGAGAGATTTTAAAAAGGACCCAAATCCATAAGTAAATAGGGAATCCTAGTTCTGAGACTCTCAAAGTAGACTATCCCCAAGGATGATCTATGAAGAGGGAATGAGGGCCAGTAGCCAAGGCAAGAATTGGGAGATGTCTTTCCTCTGCCAAAGACATGTCTTATTTCTCAGTTTGCATACCAGGCAATTTTGCCCAGGGATCAAGCTGAATCATCAATATATTAATGACTTGTCAGAAACTGAAGTAGAAGCCTTTATATCCATGTCACTTAGCCTTGCCATGAGGTGCCATGTTTATTCCCATCCCAAAAATACTGAACACAAAAATCAAATAGCCACATTGTTTACCATATAACCACAAGTTTTTAAAGGAAAAGCTCCACTGGTGAGTTAGGTTCAATTTCAGCACTGAACATATATTGATTATATGAGCTTGGGTAAACAGAAAAAAATAAAAGTATTGATCTACATATTTGGGGAGGGACTGTCCTTACATAAAATTACTTTCTGTGGATGAAACCATAGTTCTTGAATATAAATGAATCAATAAATGAAAAATATAACATATTCAAAATTCTTTCCAAATTTTAAATTGCATTATCACTAAAACAGTGCAAAACTAAAAAAAAAAAAAAATCAGAAAAATCAAAAGACCTGCAGAGCTTAATAAATGAATTCCATTTTTCCTCCTGCTTTCTGTTATCTGAATTATCCCTTAAATAAAAGAGATTGCATGCATGAAAATGTATATTCATGTTAACACAGAAAACATGGCTATCCTATATCAGAGCATATGTATATAATACACTGTATAACACATATTTGTCTATAACATTTTGGTAAAGATCAGATGAGGGCAAATAAGAGACATTTGTTTGTTCCTTCTAAAGATTCCTCTGCTTTCCTATTCATTTCTTTGCTTCAGCATCTGCTAATCAAAATGATTTTGATAGTAACTGACATTTATAGACCACCCTAAGGTCAACTAAGTACATCTTACTTGATCCTTATAACACCATGAGATAGAAATGTTGCAGTTGTAATCATTTCCATCTCACTGATGAGAAAATGGAAAACAGAAATCCAATGCTCTCCCAGGATCACACAGCTTAGCTATCAAAAACAGGTTTCGAATCCAGGTCTTACTCCAAAGTTGCGCTGTTGCAGCTGACCATTCAATCTACTCAGTTCTGGAAGCCTCTGTGAGTGGGGAGTCAGGAAAGGGAGCAGTGCACGTACTTATGCATGAATGCTCACAAACACACATCCAAGCATCCACATATGTGTTGGAAAGCTACAATTAGACTGACTTCAAATCAATCATAGGGTTCAATGAAAAAGCAATATGCTAACATGTTGTTAAGCTTCAAATAACTACTTATTTGAAACAGATCCTTCTAGCTCTTTTGTCTAGTATTCTAGCACATGTTCAAAACTCCATTACATTTGATACTGACCTTGCATCAACTACAGAGTGATGTCCTGAGATGTAATAAATCACAGGAATCATAGACATAGGGATCATGAGTCAGTCCCTCATTTTTCAGCTGAGGAAACTGAGACACAAAGATATGATGCAGGTCCACAGGAAATGTGAAAAAGGATACCAGTCCCAAACCCAACTTCCATTCGTATTGAGAGTTCCAAGATATATATATATATATACATATATATATATATATGCCTATACATATATATATATATATATACACATATATATATGTGTGTGTGTGTGTGTGTGTGTGTGTGTATAAATGAAAATTGCTTTTCAGTAGATGTCTCTTATACTTCTGGAACTCCGTTAGCTTCGTTGAGAGGGTCTCAGTATAAGGAAATAAGCAGCTTTGTCTAATTCTGTAAGAAAAGAGCCATTACTCAGCAGGAAAGGTAGCAACTTAGTGATGGTGATAGTGTAAATCCTCTGCTAATCCTTGACCAGGGAAATGCCAGAGGAAGCTTGCCCTAAAACCAGGTCCCTGGGTGCTCCTCTCTTTGTCCACATACTGTTATTCCATTTAATTTCTCAACGCTGTGCCAAACACCAACCACAATCCCTGTGGATTTTGTACAATGAAGTTGTTTTAGATCAGACCCTGTGCCTGTAGTTTGAAACATTTCCCAGTGGCTAGAAGACACCCCCAAAATGATGAGATTTCTGAGGCTACATAAAGATATAAATTTAAAGTAGGGCCTTAAGTGACTTGTCACAATGAAAGTTTAGCTCAATTATGAATGCAATGGAAAGTCTGGGGTCAAAAAAACTGACTGTTTTTAAATATTTGTGTGAGCCTGGGAAAATGAAAAAGCCTCCTTGAACCTCACGTTTTCTCACCATTATATAAAGGAATGGTAATAAATGACCCTTCTAGTCTTTTCTACTTTAAAATCTGTCAAAAGCTTGGGACCCTGGGTCCCAAGTTTACATTGACACCAGCCAATCCCGTCAGCTAACTGGAGCAAATTTGCATTTGGGACAGAAAATAGGTGTTTAGAGAGAGAGAGAGAGTCTAAATTTGAAAACAAGTTAACTGGTTCTATGATTAGGAGTATGTAACAGTTAAAGAAGGAAGGCACACAATAAGAAAAAGTATGGAGGGAATCAATTTGAGTCATGGCAGCCCAGCACACATATTCATGGAGCAGAAAATTATCAGAATTGTTTTTCTGGAACATAGAGTATCTGAAGAGAATGTAAATACAATCAAGACTAAAAGGGTAAGTTGGAATTAGATTTTTAAGACCCCAGTAAAGAGTATCTATTTTGTCAAGACTACAACGAACCAGCAAAGGATTTTAAACAAGGGAAAGCTGTACATCAGTAGGAAGATTACCTTAGCAGTTCTATGAGGAAAAAAAAAAACAGATTGGATATAGGGAGGCCATTGGGTTTCAAAGGGACTGAATGAGCAAAGTGGTAATGAGTGAGAGGCAAGAGATATTATGCCAGGAAAACTCATTAGACTTGGCAATAGATCGAAGGAAATGGTTGAGGGAGAGTGATGAATGAAAGATAGCACCAATATTTTGAACCAAGTTACAGGGAAAATGACAATGCCAACAAAAGAAATAGGAAAGTTAAAGAGAACAGGATGGTTTAGAGCAGAGCAGATGATGAGTATAAATATATAATTTTAAGATGAGAAATGTTTTAATTTTTTTCAAAAACTAAATCTTTAATAAAAGAAAATTTTTTAAAAAACAGATCTTGATTTTTCTTCCATAACAAGACAAATATAGAAATATGTTCAAAAGTATTGTACCTATTTAACAGATCAGATTGCTTGCCATCTTGTGGAGAGGGGGAGATAAAGAAAGGAGAAAAATTTAGAAAACAAAGTTTTACAAAAATTGATGTTGATAATGATAATAATATATTTAGAAGAAATGCATACATTTAAACTATACAGGATCGCTTGCTGTCTTGGGGAGGTAAAGGGGAAAGAAGAGGGAGGAAATTGTGGAACAAAAAATTTTGCAAAGATGAATGTTGAAAACAATCTTTGCATATTTGAAAAAATAAAAGACTGTCAAAATGGTCTAGAAAATATAAACATATATATGAATATTGAAATCTATCTTTACATGTATTTAAAAAAATAAAATACTATCAAAGTGTTCTACAAAATATAAATATATCATACACACACACACACACACATATATATGAATGTTGAAAAACTACCTTTACATGTATTTGGAAAAATAAAATACTAACAAAATGGTCTGCAAAATATATAAATACATATGTGAATATTGAAAACTATCTTTACATGTATTTGGAAAAATAAAATACTATCAAAGTGTTCTAACAAAATATAAATACGTATTATATAAATATATATATATATATGAATGTTGAAAAACTATCTTTACATGTATTTGGAAAAATAAAATACTAACAAAGTGGTCTACAAACTACAAATACATATATACCCATATGAATGTTTAAAACTATCTTTACATATATTCAGAAAAATAAAATTATTGTTAAAAATAAAAACTGTCAATAAAAAGTTATAATAAAAAAATAAAATAAAAACTGAAAAAAATAAAAAAAAACACCTAGATCTACAGGTTATCTAACACTGAAAATTCCAAAATAAGCTTTTTGAAGAAATAATACTATATTTAGGAACCTTCTTTGTCCCTGAATGAGCAGATGGCAATTTCATTATTTTAAAAAATATTGAAATGTTATATTAAAGATGTTAAGGGCTATATAATGTAATGATAGCAACCATATAAATAGTGGCCATAGTATTGAGAAGGACTGTGCTAAGCAATTTACATTTTTTATCTTGTTGGACCCTCACAACAAGTGTGGGAGGAGGGAACTATTATAATTACAGATAAGGAGAGAGACAAATATAGGCTAATGGAGATATCCAGCACTGTATAGCTAGCAATGCTAACATTTGAACTCGGGCCTTAAGTTCTTTATGAAGTAAAAAAGCTCATCGGATATTGTGGGGAAGACAGACATGTAAAACATTCAGTGCTCAAAATGACACAGTTAATAATTCAAATGTATTTAGTTTGTAATTTGATCCTATGTAGATCTCTAAATTTGATTTAATTAAAGGAGAACTTCCAAGACATCCTTTCTCATTTTTGCTCCTGTTTCCCTGCCTCCCTGCAAGGTCCAGCTAAAACCCCACTTTCTACAAGAAGCCTTTCCCAACTGTCCCTTAAGTATAATGACTTCCCTCTGCTAATTATCTCCTTTATATCCCAGCTACAGCTTGTTTGTACATAACTGTTGATGTCTCACTTTCCCCGTTACATTGTGAATTCTTTAGTGCTGAACTATCTCTTGTTTTACTTTGTATCCCCAGCACTTAGCACAGTGCCTGACACAAAGTAGATGCTTGATAAATGTTTACTATTTTTATGCTACATGTTATTAATAATAATAATAATACTGTGAGGTTTGCAAAGTGCTTTAAATACATTATCTCATTTTATTTTCATAATCCTATAAAATAGGGAATAATCCCCAAACCCAGCAGATAAGGAAACTGAGGCAGGCAGAAGTAAACTGGCTTGTTCAAGGTCACACAGTAAGAGCTGGAAGTAGAACTGGCTTTAGGTCTGCCTGACTCAAGGTCCAACACTTTGTCCACTGTGACATACAAATGTCTTGTTAAAAGAAAGGGAGGACACTTGCATAATCATAGGTGATAAGGTGGAAAGTAATCAGATCAGATCGCTAGACCCAAAGAAAAGAAGACAGGAATTCAATTTTACCATTAAATTGCTTACTAATTCTGAGATCCTGAGCAAGTCACCTAAATTATGTCTGCCTCAGTTTCCTTATCTGTAAAATGGGAATAATAGCAACAAATGTCTTCCAGGTAATGAGGTAATGTTTATAAATTGCTCTGTGAGACAGCGTCCAATGGGAATGCTAGCTACTGTTAGGATAGTGCCCCTCACTCTATTGTGATCAAAGCAATTCAATTCTCAGCTTAGTGCCTGGCACAAAGCAGACGTTTGATGAATGTTGGCTGACTGGGAGATTTGCAGAATCCAGCTCTGCCAACAGGAGCTGGGAGACTGAACTAGAAGAAGAACATCTCTGGGCCTTATACCCTGAAAACCAATGTTCAACTTTGCGATGAAGGAATTCAGACGTCACCCACCTGAACCCCCAAAGCTTGTGTAGAAGTAAAATGAATTAAATTAAAATAAAATACAAATTTTAAAAATTAGAATTAAATAAAAAGAAAATTTTAAAATCACTAAACTATGGTAGAAAAAATCCATGTTTCAATGTTCCATTTTAAAATGAAAATAAACATTAATCTTTCAGGGGCATCAAAGCTTTATTTTTAAACTCAAACTCTGAGTATCCCCATCCATGAACAACTCCTCACAGAGTACTCATGGATGGAGGAAGGTAAGCACGTTGAGGGTCCTGTCAATAGCCCCTAAATTCATCCTTTCAAAATCTGTGGCTTTTGATGACAACTTGCAGAGGGAGGGCCTCTTCCCTCCTCGTTTACCAGTATCTCCTTCAGGAACAATAATAAGAAACCCTCCTTCCATCACAATGTAAAACAGATTTTCAAAACCACTGAGTCTCTGAGATACTTAATGGTCTCAATATGCAACTTGTAAGCAGTTCAATTCTAGACTTAGAGCCGTCAGCCTGAGATGAAAGCAAATGAAAACACTGATTCCAAAAGCAAAATGACTTAAAGGGAGTAAAAAAAAAAAAAAAAGTCTTATTAAAAAGCAAAGTTTTGTGCTGCTGTATTTGCTAACAGTGTCATAGCTCGGGCCTGGCTCGCCTTCACAGTCTATAATTTTACTATATTGTGCATGTTCACACATTTCTCCATTTTCCCCAGCTCCACTTTTCACTCGAGACTGATATTTACAAATTAGTAAGTAGCAAGTCCAATCTAAGTGAAGAAATTCTTTTCAATTAATGTGAATTTACCATAAACAAACCAAAATCCTGGCCTAATTTTCCTCGGGTTAAGATTCCGAAATGTGCCTGTTGTTTTCGTGTAAATAAATGCACAGCTTTCTGAGCTTTTTTTTCTTCTTTTTCAATGAAATGCATTCTCTTTTCCCAATGAGAAACTCGGGTCTAAGACACCTGGGAATCCAGCCAAAGTCAGAGGCAGCACAGCTGAAGGGTACTACCATTTCACAGGGTCCTCTCACAAAGTATTTCGTTTGCCTTCCTAGCATTCTAAAAATAGCCGATTACACAGACTCCATCCATCTCATGCTCAAGAGCTCAGCAGAAGGCTGGCCCACGGCTTTCGGCAGGACCTAGAACACCCTTTATTGAAGAAGTCAGCACATTGCAAAAGTTTGTAAAATTCCAAATATTTCGATTTTGACTTTGTACAAATGGTTCCGCCATTTTGGGGGGAGGGAAGAGAGAGAGGGAGGGGGTTGGCAAAAAGCTCCACAACTCTCCCCAGGAGTAGGGCTTCAAACATGAATACCAGACTCTCTCTAATGATTTTTAAATATGTTTTTAATCTGTGGTAGCCACAAAGCTGAACAATGGAGGCCCGCTATCTCAAAGGTAGGCTATTAAATGTTGTATCAAGAAACAAATAAGGCTTTTCTTGTGACTGTTGATATTATGGAACATATGCTTGCTTAATTAGGGTACTGAGCATTTTTTTAAGCTTTTCTTCATGAAACAGAGGATCACAGCAATCCCTTCAATCCACCATTTCACAGAATTTTCAATGTTTTCCTCTTTGCTTTGCTAAATCCAAACAAATTATTTTTACTATATTTGAGGCATTATTTAGAAATTAGAGATCTTTTTTAAGAACTGAAAAACAATATAAGGAAGGACAAAGTGTACAGTTACAAACTGTTCCACTCAGGTCTTTGTGAATAAAACATCAAAAATTGAAATTAAAAGCTTAAAAAAAAAAAAGTAAAATAGAAAGACACCTTGATGGTCGCATTAGTTAAGATGTGCCACATGCTGAGGTGGAATGCTGGGGCTTTTCTCAAAAGGGGGCCATTTTGTGGTAAGGAGCAAGCAATAACTGAAAAAAAAAAATTTGAAGGATGAAGGAGGAAGCCACTGAATTTTAATGGTTCACGTGGTTCCCAAAGACTTCTGTGAAAAACCTTCCAAGTCTCATCCATAGTGAGGTCTGTCCTTTACTCTGCAGCAGCATGTATGCCCTCAACCGTCTGCAAGGATAAAAACAGGGCTCGCCAAGAATTGGGTCAAACTGGGGTTACTTGTGGGTACAGGTGGATCCTTGCCAAGGGGACGAGCCCCTCACCTCCATTCGGTGGGTACCAGTTGCTGGTAACACCTGCATGCAGTCAACTTGAAATTACAAAGGCAAATGAGTTATACTCTTCAAGACACCGTCGCCTCTCTTGTACCCCATCAAAAAAAGGAAGAAAAAAAATTGCCAGCCCCATAAGTTCCGGCTGTTATACTTAAGGAAATGCTTTTCATTTAGTTCTTCTTTGTGTTTTAAAATTATTTTGTTTCTGTTTCTTACTTTCCAACACTCACAGGCACAGACACACTTGCGCAAGTGCAAATACTTCCCACTTTAAGCCCAGTCTTAAAGTGATATGAAAACATAGGTACTTTTTTTTTTTTAAATAGAGCAGCCAAAATAATGTTTAGTTTCTACAGCTTTACAGAGATGGTCCCAAACTGTAGCTGAGGCCTTGTCAGCAACTACAATTTGCTCATAAGCAAATGAGACTCTTCTATGGCAAATTCACCTTTTTTGTTTGTTTGTTTTTAGGAGAGTCTGAGCAATGCCAGCTCTCTGCTTTAAAAGACTTACAGAATTAACTAAGCTTCGATGCTGTTAACATAAAGGAAAAACAGAGTCAGTGGATCAAAAAGCAATCCCTTCCAGCATGCAGCAAACTCCATCTAACACCCTGTCAAATCAGGTCATTCATGCTGTCTTTAAAAAGACCCGTTTTCAAACATGACACCTGACCTAGGCACCTGACGCCATCTTTATCTGCCAAGGGATAGCAGAGTAAATCTTAGGAGATTGTGGTGCTCACAGATGATGCTATGTGAAACCTGAGAGAGTTACAAATCAAAAGCCAACCATAAATCAAAAAAATACTTTAAAATGGCTAAGAAAACTCAAAAGAGGATTTGTGGAATGTTAAAAAAAAATTTCTGGCGATTAAGATCTCGACACTTCACAAGATTCATGGTGTTTCAATAGGAAAAGCGAAAAAGTTTGTATTTCTCCTAAAACTACTCATCCATGAGATGAGAACTTTCCTAGATATTACCATTTCTATAGGATGGTTTCGTCTCTGCTCTTATATTATTATGAACTTCAACATATAAAAAAAATCACACATACTATAAGATTAAAAAGCTTCAATAGTCTACCCATATTTTTCCTTGCAGGCAAAAACCCATGAATCTCCATCTAATCTCCCAAGCATAAAAGTAGCATCTGAATCACTTACAAGTAACATATATTCATTTTTCCCTTCACCATCGTCAGATTTATGAAGGAGACAGAAAAATGTATTTTATGCATATATATACATACCTATGCACATATCCACATGTATGCAGTAGTACGTAGACATAGACATGCATGTGTATACATTTGTGTATTTACAGACTCCTCTTTTCCTAAATGAATTGAAATATATATACACCTAGATTCATTCTGTGTAATAATCAGGGGACCCAGGACTGATGGAAGGCCCCATGATGGAGGCACAACTCTATTTTAAATCCTACCAGTCGCCTCCCCACGGAACAGACAACAACAAACACCAAATCGACAACACGACCATCCCCCAGATCTAAACATCTAAACAAGACCCTTTGTCGAGTGGCTTCTTTCATTTTTTTTTCCGTTCCTTCATTCAATTCAACCTTTCCCTTAAAATAAGAGAATATTTACTCACTTTCAATGAATCAAAGCAGGCGATTACTCGTCCATTTTCAACTTGGCAGCTTTTCGATGGATGTGCAAATTTACATTCCGTGTCTGCTCGTGAACAAGTGCCCCTTTGGAACTCTCTACATACTTCCAATGTGAGCCATTTGGTGTCCCGAATTGGTGTGACACTAACAGCCATGTTTAGATTTTACAGGTAGTTAAATTTCTTTTTCAGTGAAACAAACGAACAAAACCAAACCGAGCCCCCCCAGAGGCACCCCCCCAAAAAAAGCCAAACTGTTAAGACTGGAAATGATGAAAATGTCACCTCTTGAAATGCTCTGTCCCCAAATCCCTGTTCTTTAAAGGTACATGGAAAATCGTATTGTCAATATCAAGGAAAAGAGATCCCACTAGAAATTCACAGCATGAAACTGTTCATCGAAAGAGGTTTGGGACTTAAGAGAAATGTTAGGATCACGAGTATCTCACTGTTTCAGAGTGGGGCCTGGAACTAGCTTTGTGCTCTCAATACCCCATTCTCAGTGCCAATTTGGAGCCCCAAACACAAGCATGAAAACGTGGCAGACCCTTCGACACAGAATTTCCAAGCTGCTTTCAGCAAATTGTCTGAAAGGTAATCTCCTCACAGCTGAATTTGCAATTGGGTTCTGTGGTGCAATTGGTATTGATTAGTTTGGCATAGACAGATGCAGCAGCTTTAGAGCAACAATCGAGAAATTATTTTTGTTTGTTTGTTTGTTTTTCCTCCTTGATTTTTCTGGCAGAAGATATCTCACTTTTTTTTTTTCCCCAGCAAACTTTTCTCAATCTCTCTCTCTCTTTCTCACTTTCTCTCTCTCTCTCTCTCTCTCTTTCTCTCTCTCTCTCTCTCTCTCAATCTCTCTCTTTCTACTAAAGCAGCCTAAGGCAATGCCAGATACTTAGAGGCTTTCTCTTGATTACAAGTAGAAATGGGGGTGTCTGGGCTAGAGGCGGAGGGTGGAGGGTAGATGTGCTGTCCTCTCAGTCTAGCTGGCAGCAAGCAAGGCAAAAGCAGAGGCTGCTCTAGAAGCGGTCCAAGCAGGAGAGACGTCAGGAAAAGGCACTTCTTAGTACCAACCTGTAGAAAAAAGAGATAGGTTACCATTTACCAAGTAGCACTTCCCCGATGTCCCCCAGTCTCACCACCTTGCCGTGTGACTCTCGGCTAGCCAACATTCTAGTCTCTCTCCTCCTGCCACGCAGAATACTTACGGTGCAGCCCAGTGCGGCCAGCCATCGTAGATTTATTAAAAAAGGGGTCGCTTCCCTTCGCGAAGCAATGCATGATAGGGGGAGAACCAATCACAGATGGGCTTGCAGCAATATTCTGGGCAGAAAGCCAATAGTGTGGGCTGTCTTATGAAAGGTCGCGCCTGTCAGACGTTCATTACTATGCTCGAGCACAGAAAATGTCCATCAGATGGGACATATTCCACGGCAAGAGGACGAGCATGTGGGCTTTGAATTTACCCAACATGCAGTTAGTGGATTAAACCATGTTAGTTTCCAAAAGAGCTCCCCCAGAAGCACGCCAGCCACCGGGAATCCCGGCACGCACGGAGGCAAGCTCTCAGCCCGCACAGCTCCCTTCGCAGACGCCTTCCCTCCGCCGCTCTGCTCTGCTCTGCTCTGCTCTGCTCTGCCCTGCTCTGGGCAGGCTCCGGGAGCCAGCCTGCTGGCCTGACACGTGAATCCGAGAGGAAAGGGGGTGTTTACGAATGGTACATTCTCCCGACCCAGCCAATTCACTTCCTTCCAAAGGCTCGCTAAGACGTCCAGCCGCCCTCCCCGCAGCTCTCGGCTCTCCTGGAAAACTATTCCATTCAGCCCGCAGACACTTTGTCAATATATCACAGGCGGGCCAGAGTCACAAAAGCACCCTTTATGCCAGCAGTTTTTCGAGCAAAAGCTGAGGTCATGTGGGGGAAAGGAGAACTGCAGCGTTGTCAGTATGTCTGGCAAAACCTAAGTCATCCTCCTCAAGGGAGAAAGCGATTCCATCACAGGAGCATCAAATATTCAACAAGAGAGCCCATTTGGACGACGGGAGGGACTCCGGAGGGACGCTTCGTGGGGAAGGGGCTGGAGGCCGCCCGCCGCCGCCCGCCGACTCTGAACTCGGCGGCACAGGCTCGCTCGTGGCAAATCTGTCGCTCTTATTACAACAGGTAAATGGCCAACTGCTCTCTGGAAATCCACTGTCTGGGAAGGGATATATGTCTTTGGAGCTAAATCATCACAGAATCTTAGAGCTAAAAAACACTTCCAAAAGCCTCTGATCCCACCCTAGATCTCCACAAGATCCCCTTTAATCGAGTCGATCAGCATTCATTTAGCGCCTTTTGTGTGCCACGCACTAAGCTAAGCCCTGATGAGGGCTCCTCCAACCTTAGAGGAAGGAACTCGTTCCCTCCCCAAAATGGTCTATTATATTCTGGGACAGCGGACAGTGTTGGGCTGTTTTCTTCATGTCAGCCCATTCCCTTTGGGAATAACTCCAACTGCTAGGAAGCTGCTTTCCTTCTGTCGAACCTCAGCTTGGCTACTTTGGAACTTTGCCAACAAAATGAAGAAAATTTAGTTAGAATTGAAACTTAGTAGATCACTCTGACCTACAACAAGCGACACTGAATGTCTCTAGTTAGCTCCTTTGTCTACATTTCTCCCAGCAGACATTTATCAGACATATGCCATGCCACACAATACCCTGGGCTCATATAAGAATGAAACAAGAAACACTCTTGGTATTTACAAACCCTGAGGATACTAATGGGGGATTGGGAACACCACCTAGGTATGATACAAGATAGGGTATGAGACTAGAAAAAGGCAGGAAAAGGTACCAATGCTCAGAAAAATGGCTATAAAAGAATGAATGTAGAGATGAAGAGAAATGTTTGCAATCTGTTTCTGATTTTTACCAGGCTGATCAGAATAAGTTCCAATTTTTTCCATCACAGCCATATTCAAATCCATCCACTAAATTACATTTTATTTGTGGAGAGAAGGACCAAAGCTGTGAAATGACAGGTCTCTAAAGAAGGGGATTATTGATGAAAATAATGGCTTTTTTTCTGTTTCATCATCGTGTTTTGTTTTAGCTAGAAGATCCATCAGACCCAGAACACATTGCCTTCTCCTGACCTTTCTGGTCCTTCAAAGCTCAACTTTAAGACTTGGACAAATAAGCCACTTGTTGTATCCAAAACCTACCATTTATTACCTGCGGTACCTTTGCCACAAATTTTCAAAGACCACTGAAAAGGATGGGACTAAGCTTCACAAACACATTGAGTCTTTAGTCTCAACCCACCCTATGCTCACTCCCCCTCCAATCCTCAGGAAACCTTAGCTGACCAGATTCCTTTTTTTTTCCAGAAAAAGTGTCCTTGATCTACAGTCACTTTGTCCAACTGAATGAGTTCTCTCTCAAGCTCAGAAATTATTCCAAAGCATTTAATCTAGAAACGATCTGCCTGGCTCATTCTTTATCTTGTATTATACTTAGAAATGTTCGCTACATTTATATGTATCCCCCCCCACACACACACACAAAAAGTAAACTCCTTGAGGAGGATTTGGGATAAGCCATTTAGAAACCAAAACATAGTAGTATATATATTTAGCCAATCAATTAATCAACAACTATTTATCAGGAGCTTATGTGCCAGGCAGTGTGCAAAACAATTACCTTAGGAACACATTAAATTGTTTGAATGACCTGAAGGATTTTATAAAATACAGTCCAACGCCAACCTAAAAAAGCTCATTGTTGTATTGATTGAGAACAACCATAGGGGCCAAGTTGTATTTCTGAGACAAAAAGAATTGACAAAAAGAAAGATCTTGATACAAGAGGCCACAAGACAAATGTCAGGTCTATTCCCAAACATCACCATTATATAAAAAAAAATTGAAACATGTTTATTTATAGGACTGGATAGTACACCAAAAGAAGGTACATTTATTATTCAGACTCCATAAATATGTAGTGGTTTAGATGGCAAACATTCTACAAACATGGTTTTGCCTGGAAGAACTACAATGTGACTTATAGGCTTTGGATAAATCAATGTCATTCACAAAAAGAAAAATCTCTTATGAAATGATATGACACGAGAGAAAAAAGTCTACCAAATTTCAAAAAATAGATATCTAGTGAAGGTAAATGCTGCTTTTTTGAGCCAAAAAGGCAACTTTCAAAACTTCAAGCCCTAAAGGATGATTTGGGGAATTGAGAGATTAAGTGATTTTTTTTTTTTTTTTCCGTGATCATGCAGCCAGGATGTTTCAGAGGAAGATTTGAACTTTCCTGACAGGAAAGTCAGGCCTTTATAAACTCTATCCTATGGATTCTATAATTGGATTCTAAACAAATTGTCTGTTGTATGTAATCTCAATTGCTACAAAGGGGTCAGCAACAATCCCATTGTAATAATCTTCAAAGAAGACTAAAAAGGGATGGACTCCAACTTCACAACCACAATGGTGTGTTCTTGCCGACAAGAGACCTCTCAAAATGGGCTTCTGTCTGTCTGTCTCTGTCTTTCTCTGGACTTCAACTCTCTCTCTGCCTCTGTCTCCCTTCCTCTTTCCTGCCTCTCTTCTTTCTTTCTTTTCTCTCTTCCTCCCTTCCTCTCTCCCTCCCTCCCTCTTTGTCTCCCTCTCCCTTTGTCTCTGTGTCTCTCTGTCTCTCCACCTCTCCCTCCCTCCCTCTCTCCATCTCCCTCCCTTCCTGTCTCTTTTCCCCACTTCTTGCTCTCTCAAAACCTAAAAGGACATTTAATTCAGTCCCTCTTTTTATAGGAGAAATTAACTGACTCACCCAAGTACTGTCAAAATGACACCATTTCAGAATAATTATTATGAACACTTATTGGCACAGAGATGGCATCATAAATGTCGAAGAGGAAATAAACATTTATATAGTGCTTACTGTATGCCAGGCATTATGCTAAGCAACTTACAAATATTATGTCATTTGATCTCCACAACAACCCTACAAAGTAAGTGTCATTTTTCATCCCCATTTTACAATGGAGAAAATGGAGGCAAACATTAGTGACTTACCCATGTGACCATGGTTAATAAGTGTCTGAGAATAGATTTCAACTAAGTTTCTTCCAGCAAGAGGCTTGGATTTCTTTGTCTCCTCACTCATGAAAGGTCAAGAGATCTGCTCTGGCAGGACTGACCTTGTACCTGTCCTATTTGGTCGATTTTCTACCATATCTCTGCTACTAAATTGTGTATATGTGATTAACTCCTCCTTCAGAGGCCAAAACATGGAAAGATAATTCTGGATATATGTAATTATGGCTTACTTGAGTTCCAGTTTACTGAAATTTTACCCTCTGGATATAGCCCAGAAATTCTATTAACAACCATTTCCATGAAAACATAGTTTGATCAAATGATATATGAGGCATTTGGTTCAATAGCAATAATGTCAAATTCAAAATTCATTTCTAATATACCAAAATTTACACTAAAACTTAAAATAGAAAAAAAGGAGATGAAATAAATTTTACCTAACTGGAAAAGGGGGAAAGCTCCCCTGAAGCAAGCCCCAAAACTGTTTTTTGCTTAGTTGACCTTGTTGCTCTACATCAGAGGGCAAAAAATTCTCCAAGATCAAGGTGAAAAGATATTAATCATAGAAGATATTTGTTTCCTTAAAGTTTATGATATATTACCATTTTTAATTGAAAATAGATTTAATTAATATTAAATGACTCATACCTATAATTCAATCAACTATTCCACCAATTTGAGTCAGCCATTTAAATGTCAAAAAAGGTGAGAAAAATAAGGCTACACACACACACACACACACACACACCACACACAGACTCATACTTTTTTTTCCTATTCCTACATTGTTGTATTCATTGTCCAGGTTACAGAAATACTCGGAAAAAAACGCTAAAGAAATTTATTGTTTTTAAAGGAGTCACTAAATTCCATCCTATATTTCAGAAATCTTCACTATTTTTAAATAACAGTGAGACAAATATTCATCAATACACTTTGACAAACTATTTCTGTTATAGAACTGAAATCCCACTTCATCGCTTTAGTTTGACTTGGGCTTGTCCCTAGATTACCAAAGGCAATGCTGTAGGAATACTTCAGCAAATCCTACCATGCTGAAAAGGCTTTATGTGTGGGCCTAACAACAATCTACTTGTCTGCATTTAAGGATCAGCCTAGCTAAATTCAAGAAGATTCGATTCTGGCAATATGGATACCATGTGGTGCTTTGTAGATGGGGGAAGTAATCACAGAAAGTCATGAATAATAAGATATACAAAGATGGTGGGAATCCCATTGTTTGAGGGGGTGCCCATTTACCCCCACAAGAAATCACAGCTTTTTTTTTTTTTTAAGGGAATGAAAAGAGTAAATATTCTAGCGAGAAGGGAATTACCCATTTTGTACTGAACAACAACAGCTTTATTAATATTTTTAATTTTCTGTTTCCCCATCCCTGAAAAGCCTTTTTTAAAACTATGCCCCACTGGAGATATCAGCAGCTGAATTCCTCATGCTGAAAGTATATGACACCACAATGGGCTCACTGCCATATTTTATAGCAAGCTATCACCCGTGGATTTGAAAGAAAGCTCTAGCACAGGGATCAATAATCACTTTATTTCTGAGCAGCAACAGGAGCTAAAGTAATGACTCTGGATGCCTCTCACCAGTTTAAAGCATTAATGAGGAAAAGAAAGGAAATAAAAAAGCAGACTGAGAGATGGGAGACACAGAAGAACAGGAAGACAGAGACCAAATAGAAATAAGGCTATTATGGTAAGCTAGAGGAAACATAAGCGTGTAAATATATATATAATAAGATATAATCTACTATGATCTGAGGTGCCATTGAGGAGGGAGGGCTAGAAGATGCCCTCCTGCTCCACCTGAATAAGTCAATAAAACACTAAAATAATCCACCCCAGTTTGGGTGACATGATAAGTGGGCATGAGTGAAATTAAATTTCTTGACAACATACAAATCAACAAATATTTGACTGTTGATTTCATCTCTCTTAAGATGAAATATGACAATGTAAGTATTTGGGGAGCCATCCTGGATACAATTCAATTCAATCAATATTCTGCATCTATCACTGTGTGCAAAGAGCTATGAATATCAATCAGCAGGAAGACAAGATATTCTTTAGAAGCACATTGGATTGGGTTTCAGAAAATGGGGGTTAAAATTGCAAGCTTGAGTCCTTTTGTTTTGTCATTGTTGTCTTCCAAAACAAATTCGCTTCATAGAATCTGCCCTCCTCTAAATTATGTTGTAGTGGAAAGATAGCCAGAAAATGCTGGATTCAAATCCATCCTCCAACATGCTGCCCATGTCGGGCTGCCTGGGTAAACGCCATGACTTCTGAATGTCCAGTAGAGAAGATGCTACTTCACTTTTGTAGGGGGAGCTCCCTATACTTCCAATCATAGCTCCATCCTCTTTCCTTTTCCCACCATCTTTCTCTACTAGAAATCACGACCCATTTTTCCATCCTTTCCTCCACTCAATTTTTTTGCATAAGCTAATTCATCTGTCTACTTTCAATACCTCATTCTAATAGTGATTATCCTACAATGATCATTACACTTCTAGTGGCTCTTGACCATTTGATTACAGACATACTAAAGTCTCACCAGTGCCTTTCATAACTTTTCTTACACTTCTCTCCCACTCAGATGCTATCCCATCTCCCTCCTCCCCCTGGAAGCCAATCCTTAGTCCAAAGTCTTTTCTCCCCTGTCTCTCCACTATCTTGTTAGCCAGTCTTCTGTACCCCAATAAGTCACTTCTTTCTCTGAAATGTAGATTTATCATGGGGAGAAGAAAATAATGTCAGATGTGCCCTTCTTATGGCTCTCTTGGTCCAATGAAAAGTACTTTACATACCATGGTAAGGAAAGAGACGTGTTCCACTAACCTATAAGACAAAGTATATTAATGTAGGGAAGTACCTAAAAAAGGTCAAAAATACTAAAAGATGAGGAAAAATAAAAGATCAAAGGGAAGAATGATCACCTCTGCTGGAGAATTCTCAGAATATTCTCCATGAATATAATATGGTAGTGCAAATGTTTCGGGCCTCAGATCATTGACCAAGTAGCAGAATTTATTTCTTCTATTCTATTGCTGTCATATTGTTCAGTTAAGTATGCTGGCCTCAAGACAGCAGATTAAGGCTTCTAATGAGCCAGTTGCTCATATGGCAAAATGAGTTTCTGAAGAGCAGGAGGCAAGTCAACTCCCCTCCCTGAAACTAAAACAAACAAACCCACTTGTACCCACATGTCCTCACTGAGAAATTCATCTTTTCAACAGGCTAAAAGTTCCCAATTTAACAATATTTTCTCCTTTTGAATTTGAATCAGAGCCTGATGTTGGCTCTGCAATTTAACAAAGTCTGGACCAGACACTACAAATGCATAAATTTCTTTGTGTTAGTACACTGGCTACTTATTGAGGCTTTAGGGACTTGGGTTAGTACATTGGTCATTTATGTAGGCTCTAGTGACTTTTTCCCCCCAAGAGCTCCCTGAACCAATGATTCCCTAATTGAGAACAGAACAAAGATCCAAAAAGGTTCAGTGTAGCTTTCAAAGTACTCGGCTCTCAGTTTGCAAAAGAACACAATCTCTATTTAATCATTAACTTGCTGGCAGGTTACTCTGGCATGGTGCTGACCTAAAGCACCAGAAGACCAACTGGGACGGGAATGAACCCTTAGAAGTCCTGCACTTGGGCTTCATAGATAGATTTCAGGGAGACCATGAACTTATGGCCAAAACTATATCTTGATTTCAGTGGAATGGCTTTCCTTTTGCCCATCCTTTCTGAAATGATTTGATTCACCCAGAAACATGTCACCTAAAGACAATAATCACAGAATCAGAGGATTTGCTAAGTCTCCATTTCTTCTGGTAATAAAAACTCTATGAGAATGGGCTTCTTCATGGCCTCCTTTGGGAAACCTCTGGGTCCCTGCTCAGAATTATGCATTCAAATAACTAAACAAAATGCTCTATTTCACTTAGAAGTTAAAGAAGTAAAAATAGCATTTTTTCCTATCCCAGTTCCTGGAACCCTTGAGGATCCCTAAGAATCTCTGACCTACCATATCCCAAAGTGGTTAAATAAAAAGCAAAAGGGCCTATTTGTATAAAAATATTTGTAACCATTATTTTGTGGTAGTAAAGAACTGAAAATCGAGGGGTTGTCCATTATCTGAAGAATGACTAAACAAGTTGTGGTTTGATTGTGATGCAATATTATTGTGCTATAAAAAATTATCAGCAGAATTGTTTCAGAAAAATGTGGGAAGACATTAACTCATACAAAGTGAAGTGAGGAGAACCAGGAGAACACTGTACACAGTAATAGCTCTATTGTAAGGATGTTCTACTATGAAAGACTTAGCTGATCAAGACAATGCTATCTTCAGAGAGAACTCTAAATGCAAACTGAAAAAGATTTCTTTTTACCTTTTTTTTTGTTTGTTTGTTTTGCTTTTTGCAACATAGCTACTATGGAAAATGTTTTTCATAACTTGACAGGTATAATCAATATCAATTTGATGACTTTGTCAAAGCAGGGGGAAAGATGGAAAGATTTTGAAACTCAAAATGTTTAAAAATAAAAAATGACTGCTACAATTTTTTACATGTGTAAAAAGGTAATATTAAAGAAAATAGATAAAAAGAATTTTTTTAAAAATCTCTGACCTAGTCAGACTTCCATATTCTATAGATTTGGAAACTGTTGTATCTATTAGGCAACAAATAAGTGTTGGATGTGTAATGCTTCATATATGACCAAGAATTATAGACACGGATGTCCATTGGTCAGACGGCTAAGTGGTGCAAGGGAGAGAACCCAGGATCTGAAGTCAGGAAGACCCAAGTTCAACTATAGCCTTAGACATGTTATGAACCATGGCAAATCATTAACATCTGTTTACCTCAGTTTCATCACCAAAAAAATAAAATAATAAATCCTTTTCATTTACTAAAATAGGGATAATAATCATGCTTACTTCTCAGAATTATTCTAATGAAGAGATAATAAAAGGGGTGATATTTGCAAAGCACTCTGTAAACCTGAAAGTGTTCTGTAAATAAAAAATTTTATTGTTATGGATTGTGTCCACGCATCTATCTTCTTTCATGAAAAATAGAAACTCTCTACATAGATTGAAAAAAGTTATATTGTGTCTATTGCCACTAATTTAACCAAAAGTAAATAGTGTAAATGGGTTCAAGGCTCATAAGAACTACAATGTGTGCTAAGTTTTAGAATATATTCATATCAATAAATTAATCAATAAGTATTGATTGGAGGCCTTCTGTGTTGCAGGGACTGTGCTAAGCACTAAGAATCTAACTGCAGAAAAATGAACAATACCAAATCACAGGGAGCTGACCTTCCAAGGGGGAAGATGCCAAGGACATTTTGAAGTATAAGCAGAAGAAATCGAATAAAGAGAAAAAATATATATAAAGTAGTTCATTCAAGGCAGCTTGGGAGGAGGAGTTCTAACATTTGGGGGATCAAGAAAGGCTTTGTGTAGACCACAGGTTCTTAACCTTGAACCCAAAAACTTTTATTAGCAAAATTGAAAATTGTGTTTAATATAATTGGCATCCCTTCTAATCCTTTGAATTTTATTTCATGCTTTTGAAAATATTATTCTGATAAGATGCCACCAGAGTGCTAAAGGGGTTCAATTCATATAAGAAGTTCTTAACCTCCATAGTGAAGGAAGAGAAGGATTCTATGAGGCAGAAGTAAGGAGGGAGAATACTATACCCATGAGGATGGTCACACATAGAGATGGGAAGCAGGAGATATAGTGGGGAAAAAACAGAGATCACTTGATCTAGACTATAGTGTGTTAAAGAGTACTAATAATGTACAATTGGAAAGAAAGATGCAGAAAAGAAAAAGAAGGCCTTTAAAAACTAAACAAGGGAGTGTGATTTTATTTTAGAGGCAACAAGAAGGTACTGGGAGGGAGGGACCCTAAACCAATGTTTCAGAAACATTTGAGTCTCAGGACCCCTTTAAATTCTTAAAATTTACTAAGGGCCCCTAAGAGCTTTTGTTTATGTAGAATGAATCTATTGATATTTATTTTATTAAAAACTAAAATTCTTATAATTTAAAATATTTTTTGATTAATACATTTATAATATTAACAAGTCCACTATATGTTAACATGTGACATGATTTAATTAAAAATATTTTTTCTAAAAAAAAATGTGAGAAGAGTGAAATTGTTTTAAATATTTTACGATGTCTCTAAAAGAAGAGAATATTTATATTCACCAGCTGTGTCAAAAGCAGGCCTTTCCACAAGGGTGGGATTATATTCTTTCAATTGGTAAGTTTATTGTTTATTTCTTGAAATTTCCAAAATGAGGCTATTGGAGCTGTAGCAATTTATTGTCTAAGCTGGTGTTCTGATAATGGCATATGAAAAAAAAAAAGATCTGACAAATTAACATACAAGGCATCAGACATATCATACTCAACAGATGCTCTATAGTACTTGATTTCGCTTCATTTTTATGGGCTGCCAAAACTAAAAACATTGACAAACTGATATATATTTACCTAGTCTGGTTATTAACAGAATAGTCTCATCCTCGATGCTTTCCCAGTTAAATAGGAAATGGCAGACCTTAAGCTCAGTATGGATAATTAATAATAATAATCATGAAGAGGAGGAAGAAGAGGAAGAGAAAGAAAAGAAGGAGGAGGAGGAAGGAGAGGAGGAGAAGGAGGAGGAAAATAGCTAGCATTTATAAAATTCTTTAATGTCCATGCAGCATTTTACCTGTTATCTCATTTAATTCGCTCAACTATCATTTTATACATGATGAAATGGTGAATGGGAGTCCTAATTACTTACCCAGAATGACAAAGCTGTCAAATGTCTCTAGCTGCATTCAAAATTGGGTCTTCCCTGCTTAGACTTGGTAAGTATTTCATCTGCCTCCCTCTCTAGCTTCCTCCCAATAAGAGCCTTCTATTTTTCAGGGTGACCTCTCTATCACAGTGAAAATCCCAAGTTCCTAATTTTACAAAATCAAAATGTATTTTCAACTCTTCAGAAATATGCCACTGATTATTTTGCTTTTTTGTCTCTTTCCTAATTTCTCTCTCTTGCATTCTCACAGAATGACACAGTTAACATCTGATTGATAGAAATGAAGTTGGTAGGTCCATAGATGACCAGACTATGCTTGCTCTAATTATTCATCAGAGAATAACCTTACTTAGTTCTCAGCTTATCTTCTAAATTGCTGAATTTTTTTTCTTCTTTCTGTGAATCAACTAGTTATTTCTATTCCCTCCAGTTAGGGTCACTAATATTTTAGAAAGCTATAGTAGCTGGGCCACCATAGAGGAGAAAATTATATAAAAGTTAAATAGACGAGCAGATTATCATGTGCTCAAGTTCTGAATAGCAGAAAAAAAAGGTAATTTCAGAGTCATGACAATTTTCAGAAAAAAATGAAAATTGCCACAATGGGAATCAAGGTTTGGGATAATACTGGAATAATTTAAAGAGCATCAGTGAAAGCTGTTACCCAGATCAAGGGAGCCACCAATCCCCACATTAGGCACTGATTAGACTCCAGCTAGAGAATCTTGCTCAGTTTGAGGTTTCACATTTTAAGAGGGATGTTGAAAAGACTAGATAATATCCACAAGTTGAAGGGGGTCATGGAAGCATAACATGAAGAATGGATGATGGAATTAGGGAGGTTTAACCAGTAGGAAAGGTATTGTATTTGTAGTCTAAAGACCTCATGGCCCTACCCTGTGACACCGAACAAATGTCCTGAACCTCTCCAGACCACAGTTTCCTTTAAAATGAGAGGGATTGGCTCAATGTCACATTGTAAAAGACTTTAAATTTCTCAACCTAAATGGCATAATAAATCGGTAAATTATTACTTCTCTGAAAGGTGGGGGCAGGAAGAAAGGGAAAGAAAAAAAGAACAGGACTCAAATAATTTAACATTTTATTTTAATAAATCCCTTATTGTAGTGCTAGTTGATATGTATATATACGTATATATATTAAATTTCTGACTTCAATAATTGCCACAAGATGTGTTTTTTTTTAAATAATATAGTCAATTAAGTTGCATAATTGTGTCAGATCTGACTCAAGATCTCAATTTTGCAAGTTCCTACTGGCTGTTCTACACCCCTCACCGATCCCTCAGAGAATCCCTCTCTTCCTTTAAGACACAAGGCAAACACGACTTTCTATATGTGAAACTTTTTCTGACCTTTTCTCCCATTCATCTACTCCCCCCTTCCTCCATAAATGCTCATGTTCAATTCTCTTATACTGATTTCCTTCATAAGAAATCGGCATGAAAACCAGCTAGTTCTCCTGATACAATATAAGTTCCTTGAAGTCAGGGGCAGTTGCAATTTTTTTCTTATGCCCAAATTTGGCACACAAACGATACATAATAAATGTTTATTAATTACAATGAGTTCTGCCATTGAATTAGAACTATAAATACACTTGGCTCCTTTTTTTTAAACATCTGAGTACAAAATCATTTCTGCATTTGCATTGTTCCAAATCCACTCGTCACCATGTACTCCAGTTGTAGGCCAAAAGATAACATGAATACAAAGTCCACGGTTTAGTTTAAAACCCATCTTTTCTATGTGGTGACCACATCACAGGAATTTCAATTGCTACTATGATGGAGAACACCTAAAAGATTAAATACTAATTGCTGTGAGAGAAGTAGGTAAGTTCCATATTTCTAATTAAATATAATAAGAACTAAAATAACTACTCTAGAAAATCCAATAAATAGAGCCAATTAATTATGAAGGAAGCTTGTCATTACTTGACTGCAGCTTAAACAAAATGGAATGGTGGGCTTTCATGTCCTATTACACCTCAGGGGCCAGGCGTGAATATGAACTGATAACTTTGGGAGAGAAGCTATTAAACCAACATTCTGGTTCCATTTGAACCATGGCTAAACTCAGTGTTGAAAGCTTCAATCCACTGTGTCTTTGGCAATTGCAGAGAGCCTTAGATCATGGCTGAAAGTGAAACATCCAGTCATTCTCTTCTATTTTCAGCTCCCTACTCAGCAATTACTATATTCTGATTGACTCTCACTTGACATTGTTACCATCAACCTGGAAAGCAATACTATATAATCACAAGCCCCAAAGAGCTCCTTTTTGGGGGTTAGAGCAAATAAATAAAAATCATTCCTTATAAGAAAAGAGTAATTAAAAGAAAATCAACAAGTATTAACTTATATGTACTTTTTATGTGCAAGTTCATATCCTACACCTGTCAAAATTAATATATTCATTTTCAAAATGGTAATATATAATCAGGCACTGAGGAATACAAAAGAAATTTAATAACTTTTCTACATGTAACTTTATGTGAAATTTTTGCTATAAATTCTTTTTTTTATTCTAATTTTTCAAGAGGTTTATAATTTTATTTAGGTGGAAGTTCCCTGTATCAATGCTGACCTCAATCCTGATGTAATGGATTACTGTGATAAAAGAAGGAAATGAAGGAGGGAGGGAAAGAGGGACAAAAGGAAAAAGGGAAAGAGGGAGAAAGGAAGAGAAAAAGGGATGGAAGAAGAGAGAGAGGGAGAGAGGGAGGAAGGAAGAGAAAGAGAAAAAGGAGGAAGGGAGAGAGGGAGGGAAAGGAGAGAAGGAGGGTGAGAAAGAATGAAGGAAGAGAGGGAGGAAGGGAGGGGAAAGGGAGAGAGGGGAGGAAGGAAACAGGGAGGGAGGAGAAGAAAGGAACAGGGAAGGAGGGAAGGAAAGGAACAGGGAGGGAGAGAAGAAATGGACAATAAGGAAAGGAGGAAAAGGAAATAAAAAGGTACTTGAATCTATTTTCTGAATCTATCACTTTATCTGATGATGGGTAGTAAGGACAGTATCATGAGTCTTGAAGAATTGTGTCAATCAGTTCCCAAGTCTTCTGGAGTTGATTATCTTGACAGTATTGTTATCGTATGAATTGTTTTCCTGGTTCTGCTCACTTCGATCTATATCAGTTCATACAAATCTTCCCAGATTTTTTTGATACCATTCCATTCATCTTGTCTTAGAACACAAGAGTTTTCCACTGCTTTCATAAAAGATTTATGCCTAGCCCACCGAGCCTGAATGACTCGCCTAGGATCACAAAATCAGTACACAGCACACAGAACCAGATCAGATTCAGGTCTTCTGACTCTCAGAACAGACTCTATCTGGGAGGCCATAGTGACCTTCTTCTTACATTTTTATTTTTAAAAATATATAAATTATTTTAAGTCTCAAAGAATTCAAAACTTGAATTTACAAAGAAGCATTGATTTTCTATGACTTATAAAGAAGTATACTCTTAAAATAATTATCAATATGAAACATAATAACTATAGGTTGAATGCCTATTTAGATTTAACCTCCCCCCAAAAAACAATTCCCCAAATGACTTCCATCAGTTGTTTTCCTCACTTTGTTATTGTTTTTTCAACCCTCAAATTATGTCCTTTTCTTTACAAACATGAACATGTATCAATCCTAAAGCAATTACCTTTAGCAATATAAGTGAAACAATAATAATAAAAAGACATATACTTTCTAATTTAAAAACGTATATGTCCTTGAACTCTAGTCCTATTTATAACTAACTACAAACTTTTGGTCCTTTTTCTCATGTAGTAACTTGGGGAAGTCTCTCTTCAGTATCCCTATTTAGCAGGCCATTTTCTTTGGTATTGATGAGTTGGTGACTTCTGGAAGAAAATTGCCATTTTCTACCATAGGAATGGACAAATATTATCAAATATGGTTATGTAGCTGTGACCTTCCTATAAATAGATTTGATCCACTGTCACTCTTACACAAATATTTTTTCAAGCATTCCTACAAGTTAGCTTTTCACTTAGCAGCCAACCATCACAAACTTTAGCAAAATGATTTTTCTATTCATATGACTTAAAATATATGGTAATTCTGATGCAATAAAAATGTTTAAAAGTATTTGTATTTTGGAAACTCCAATAAAAGCAAGCATCTGGTGTCGGAAGACACAGAAAATGACAATAGTTAATTTCCTGTTCTTCATAATAATAATAATGAAAATGATACTAATAATAATAAGTAAAATTATTTAGCTGTATTCACAAATTGAGTTACCTTTAAATGTACTTGATGATATAAGGCTAGATAATGAAGAAAGATAATTAGATATTTTTCATATAAATTATTTAATGTATTCTTTTTTCAAGGGCCTAGTAGACTAATATAAAAGGGTGGGAATATTACAAGTATCTTCATTACAAACTACTCTAGATGAATTTGAATGATAGATCTTTGATCTCAGGTCTTAAGGCTAGGGCACTCATGAGTGTTTTCCTCCTGGCATAGTCATTATTTGTGGTTAAGCAAAGGTATCCCCTAATTACCAATCTTCACTCTTTCACATTATTCAATCCAGAAGATTATTTGAACTATTTAGCTTCACACTCAAGTAATCCTCAGACTGCCAAATGTCCTTCCCTCAAACTACCATGTGCCTCAAAAGTGGAGAATCGAGATAATCTGTAGAAATGTCTCCTCTCCTTCCTTTGTTAAGGAAGATGCCCATTATTAGCTGTTGATGAGCCATTTTATTTCCTTACTCTAGATGTTATTAAATATAGTTTTATGAAGGGGAAGTCACTTTTGAGAGACTTTGAGCTAGATTGCCAAATGTTTTAAAGCATAAACTTGGGGCAACAATCTCGTTTGGAAGACAGAAGGCTTAACTGACTTTTCTGCTGACATTTGAGAACAAACACTATTTCAAGCCTTTAAATAAAGCAGAATCTCCAGTTCGGGAGATCAGGAGTACATATTTTTAAACCAGAAAGTATATTTCTTTTTGTTATTATTATTGTTTCACTGATATTGCTAAAGATTCTATTTGTTTGCAAGAAGCTGTCACACAAAGATAAGTTTCTTAGGAAATCCAAGACACACAGAATGATAAATCTAATAAAAATGGAACTCCAAAGAAAGATGCATAGGATTGCCTTGCAAAGCCATGCATGGCTTTCCATAGCAATTTGTGATAGAATCTAATATGTATTTCTCTCCATATGTTTTGAGGCCACTTTTGTCTTCTAGAAGCTCATCAGCACCAAAGAAAATGACCTGCTAAATAGGAACACTGAAGATACAGTTGCCCAAGTTACATCATGAATAAAAAGAACTAAAAGCTTATAGCTAATTGTAAACAAATAAATGAATAAATGAATGAATGACTATGTAAATATATGAATGAATGAATATGTAAATATATGAATGAATGAATGAACAGAAAAGAGATCAACTGCAAAAATCACATGCTTGGAGACCAGCATTTGAAAATAATGCTCTGATTAAGAATAAATTGATTAGTTACTATTTGCTCTTTAGAAACTACTTCAAGAAGAGTAATACAAAGTCAAGTCGGTGTTCTATTATTATTCATTATTAATTATTCTAGACTTTACTCACAATACTTTCATGGAGACTCTTCATGTATGTATTACAATATACCTCTGTTTTCAATCCTGACTCACTCTAGGTTTTAATCTTACCCAGTTGTGGAGAACACTACAAGATATTTTCTAATGGCACCTAATTTTTCTTTTGGTCCTCATTTGTATGATTCTAATAGATTTATCTAGACTTTTTTAACTTAAATTTTTAATTTGAAAAATCACATTTTTTCTTAAATTCTTCATTTAAAAGTTAACCATCATTTTTTAAATATTTTTCATGTTATGTCCATACTTTATAAAAAGCAATAAAGTAATGTAATTTATATCTATATATATATATATATATTTTACATCTACAAATTATGTTATCAAATTATTTTACTTGTCCTACTTGCTATTAACTATCTCAATAGTAAAATGTGGGTAAGCAATTTTGGAGTTGGTATATTAAAAAAGAACTACTCTTAGTAAAAATAAGTTATGAAATTCCCCCTTAACAACGAGTATTACAAAAAGGGCTTCCTTTTGTTTCATGTATTAGAATGAATTTTGATAATGGAATTCAACTTCCACCTCATGGAAAGGGAACCTATCAAACTTACACTATTAAAATAGAAGTAAAAATAGAATGGTATTCTGGATAATCTGGAATTAAAATAGAAGAAATGAATTCAAGGCTAAACATCTAAGATATAGGATATCTGACCCAGGACAGTTAGTTACTTGACCTTTCTATATCCCCAATCATTGAGAAGTAATAGGTAATATATAAACTATAACAATAGGTCCCAGTTAAGTTCTAAGATTTGCCTATTGAGTCCCTTCTGAATCAGGTCCAGTTAAAAACATCTCACTCATTTCCTTTATAATTGCTTATAAATTGCCTTCTTGTGATTAAAAAGACACAAATTAGAATTGATTTATTTGCCAAGTACAATGGTAGTTCTGTATTTTTGTATTCTGGCTAAGACCTTGATGTTATTTAGTAATCTTCCTGGATTTTTTCCTCATGTTTTACAAACAACATCTTACCATTTCTACCTCTACAACATTCATCCCAGCTAATTCTTTCTATGAGCCACCACTTCAGCTCAGACCTTCATTATTTCTCATCTAGAATACTACACTATCCTTCTAATTGATGGCTATGCCTTTATCTAGTCTCTCATCTCCAAACCTTTACTCCACTCTACTTGCCAAAATAATTTTTCTTCAGTCTATATGTGAACAAGTCACTCCACTACTTAATAAACTCCAATAGAATAAAGTATTAATTCCTGTTTAGTTTCTCAATCCTTTACAATTTGTCACTAACTAATCTTTCCAGCCTCATTGTATATTGCTGCTCCTCTCTAACTGTAATCCAGTCAAATTAGCCCTCTTACTTCCTCATCAAAAGCACTATGCTGAACTTTCCAATGGCCCCCTCTCATGGCTGGAATCCAGACCTTCCTTATTTCCACTCACAGAATCCCTCTCTTCTTTCCAGATCCAATCAAATGCCCTTCTACAAGAAGGCTCTCTTTATTTCCCCAGCTGTTAGTGCCCATTCTCACTAATTACTGTGAATTTCACAAACTTGTATTTCATCTTATCATCTATGTACTATTTGTTTTCCCAATATAACTAAAGTTCCTTGAAAGTAGAGAATGTGTGGGCAGCTAGGTGGCGCAGTAGATAGAGCACCAGATGGGAAGTCAGGAGGAACTGAGTTCAAATTTGATCTCAGACACTTAACACTTCCTAGCTGTGGGCCCCTGGGCAAGTCACTAAACCTCAATTGCCTCCAAAAAAAAAAAAAAAAAAAAAAAAAATTAAAGAATGTCCCTGTGAACTCAGTAGATTTAAGATTTAATCAAGCTAGAGGTCCTGCTTCTTATCTAAACACAATATCTAACTCTATTGGACAGATGGGGGACAATGTGGATGGTCAGGTCAACAAGAATTTACATAAATCAAATTATATATGTGTGTGTCAAGAACTGGGCTAAGTGCTAGAGATACAAAGAAAGGCAAAAAAAGAAAGAAAAGTCTCTGTCCTATCCTAAAGAAGCTTATAATGTAATTGTGAATTAAGTAACTGGAATTTGTTTACATGGTAACTTGTGAAAAAACCATCTACTAATATCACCATAACTAATCCCATCTATGTTCAAGCAACCAGGCAGAGTGAATTCAGAGGTCCTGGGTTCAAATGCTGGTTCTTTTACTCTGTGATTTTAGAAAATTCACTCCCCCATTCTGAGATTGACTCAGTTTCCTCATCTATAAAATGATGATGGCTAGAATACTTTTTAAAGTGCTTTTAAATCCACACCAAACATCCATGTATTCCATTTTTTAAAAAAATCTTATATAAAACAATTCATTATTTTTCATTTTTGCTCATATCTTCTACCTTTGTAAGAATAAATGGTTCTGAATCCAACCATTCTGGAGAGTAGTTTGGAATTATGCTCAAAAAGTTATCAAACTGTGCATACCTTTTGATCCAGCAGTGTTACTACTGGGTTTATATCCCAAAGAGATTATAAAGAAGGGAAAGGGACCTGTATGTGCACGAATGTTTGTGGCAGCCCTCTTTGTAGTAGCTAGAAACTGGAAAATGAATGGATGTCCATCAGTTGGAGAATGGCTGAATAAATTGTGGTATATGAATATTATGGAATAGTATTGTTCTGTAAGAAATGACCAACAGGATGATTTCAGAAAGGCCTGGAGAGACTTACACGAACTGATGCTGAGGGAAATGAGCAGGACCAGGAGATCATTATCTACTTCAACAACAATACTATATGATGACCAGTTCTGATGGACCTGGCCATCCTCAGCAAGGAGATCAACCAAATCATTTCCAATGGAGCAGTAATGAAGTGAACCAGCTATGCCCAGGGAAAGAACTCTGGGAGATGACTAAAAACCATTACATTGAATTCCCAATCCCTATATTTATGCCCACCTGCATTTTTGATTTCCTTCACAAGCTAATTGTACAATATTTCAGAATCTGATTCTTTTTGTACAGCAAAATAAAGGTTTGGTCATGTATACTTATTGTGTATCTAATTTATATTTTAATATATTTAACATCTACTGGTCATCCTGCCATCTGGGGGAGGGGGTTGGGGGTAAGAGGTGAAAAATTGGAACAAGAGGTTTGGCAATTGTTAATGCTGTAAAGTTACCCATACATATAACCTGTAAATAAAAGGCTATTAAATTAACAAAAGAATAAATGTTTCTTCAGAGAGGACACAATCGACTCTGACTAAGGTGTTTGTTGAACCATCTTTCCCCTTCTCCCTCTTTGTGCTGTATAAGTATGTCTTGTAGCATAAATATTATGTAATAAGTTTTTTGCAAAACACTTATACTGAGATAGTATACAAATTAAAATTCATTAATTAATTGAAAAAAAAATTTCGATGAGCTGCAGGTAGTAGTTTAAGGAGAATATCAGCTTTGGGTGTTGATATTCCCTCCTCCCAGATGTAGTATTCAAGGGAAAAGAAGTAATGGACCAATTTAAAATATTTTATTTCTTAAATACCTCTCTTTCTGCCTGTTGAAATATACAGAACCCTTCTTTATTGAATGGGAGAGACAGGTACTTAACTGAACCTAGGTTGAAAAAGTTATGTTAAAAAATTATCATAAAAGGAATACTCTGCTTTTCAACTTCTGTTGTTTTCTCTTAATCCAGGTAAAACATAATGAAAATAAATGTATAAAGAAGAAAAATAAAAGTTTTCAAGAAAAAATAAATGGTTCTTTTCTACACATTTAGAAATAAATCTAATAAAATATTAAAATTAATTTTAATTAATAATATGTCTTAGAGATTCTTTTTATTAGATGTTTGTTGGAATGGAGATATTTATTAGAAATAAATAGCTCACCAAAATTTAAAGACTGCATAGTTGCTGAGGTGGAAATAGACATTTTGGGGACATAAAGGACACTTGGGTTTTGTTAATATGCTATATTGCAACATGAAACGGGGTTAACATAAATCTTATCATCATCACCACGAAGACGGTAAACATAAATATTATTTTCAGAAATAATATAAAATTTATCATGTGTTCCATTACCATTTTTAGATGTTCATGAAAAAGCTTTAGTTGAATGGAAGCCCACAGTTAAGAAAGTTAGAAAAGGAAGCAACTCTTTGCAATAATTAATCTTGTCTTTCATTTAAAAGATTGAAATATGGTCACCCATTAGTTGACCGACTCCCTTTATAGAAGTGTCCCTTGATATGTGCTCTGAAATTCATGTTCTAGTGAAAAGTTAACTTACAAGGTCAAATTCCAGTAACAAGAAGAATCAATGAACTGCTTCATTTCTTCGGGTGTGTTTGTTTTAGAAAGAGCTCAGACTTACTTGAAGGGAACAAAGATGTTATCAGAGGAGAAACCTGGACATCAATATGGTCAATAACAACAACAATAATAATAATGACAACAAAACAAAGAGGAGGACTTAAAAGTTTTCACAGTGTTTTTCACATAGTTAGGTTCTTTGATGAAATTCAGGCAATTGCCTAGTTTTGTATAATTCTTCATTGCTGATGGCCAGTCTGAGTTAGGGAGGAAATCAGTAGGAGAAGGGAAGGGAAAATACTAACCAATGAACGCAAAGCAGAGTGGGCAGCTCCTCACCCCCCTCCCCAGCACTTCATCTAGCCCCATCCCATGCTACATTTTTGTAAGCATTTTGCTTGATTTTGTTTGAACTCCTTTTTGTTTTGTTTTGTTTTGACCTTTAAGGTCAAAAAGTTGCTTTCATTTTATTTTCTTAATCATTTTTTTTTCTTTTTTGATCTGATTTTTCTTGTGCAGCATGATAATTGTGGAAATACGTATAGAAGATTTGCACATGTTTAACATATATTGGATTATTTGCCATCTAGGGGAGGTGTGGAAGGAAGGAAGAGAAAAAAATTTGGAACACAAGTTTTTGCAAGGGTGAATGTTGAAAATTATTTGTGCATATGTTTTGAAGATCAAAAGCTTTAATAAAAAAAATTACAAAAGAAAAGGGGAAAAAATGGTTTTACTAGATGATAAATTTAAACTGATCTGTCGCCAGAAGTGAAAGACTGGGTTTAAGTTTAAGTTGTAAACATCAGGATTTTACTTGGTCATGCACTCCCTAGAAATAAGTTAAGAATATGCAAATCATTCACAGCTCTAACTCTTCTGCCCTAAACTTTTCCCTAATGTCTAGTCTTACATCTCTGACTTTTTGAAAGTGAGCTGGAGTCTCCCAGACATCTTGAACTCAATAAGTCTATAATTATTTTCCCACCCCACCTTTCAAACCTTCCCTTCTTTTAACTTCCCATTAATGTAGAGAGCACCATCATTCTCCCAGTCAGCCAGGCTCCAAACCTACATGTCATCCTATGTTCCTTATTGCCTCATATCCATCCCTCCTATCCAAACTGTTGCCACGCCCTGTCAATTTTCCCTTCATCTTGCATAGACACCCCCGTTCTCAATTCTGATACTATAAACACCCTGGTGCAGGTCTTCATCAAACCTTTAGGCCTGCAATATTTCAACTATTTGCTGGTTCCATTCAGCTGCCAAAGCAATCCTCTTAAAGAACATTCTGGCCATGTCACACACACCCTATCCCTGCTCCTATAAATCTCAGTGGCTCCGTATTCTCTCCAATGTCAAATATAAAATGATTTGTTTGATTTTTAAAGACCTTATATCCCTCTCCCTTACCTTCTTCCCCCAAATGAGGTCAGTGACACTGGTCTTCTAGCAGATATGGGATCTGGCTATCTCACAAACATCTCACAAGGTATGGGATCCCCTAATTCTGCTATTTTTACTGACTATCCACCATGTCTGGAATACTTTTACTTTTTATCCCTGTTTCTTGGCTTCCCTCTCACCTAAAGTCCCAATTTCTACAAGAAGTCATCTTAGATTTCTTTAAACTTAATGCCTTTTCTCTCTGATTATAATCATTTTGTACACATATATTTTATATATACATATGTGCTATGTTTTGTACACATATATTCTACATTTCATATGCCCACATATCTACACATATATTTAAATACACACACACATATACATACATGGGTTGGTCTTACATCGTCTAATCCTTTAGCCTGTGAGTTCCTATAGAGAAGAGACTTTTTCTGCTTTTCTTTGTATGCCCAGGTCCATATAGTAGGAGCTTAATAAATGTTTATTGAGTTGTTGACAGACTCCCTAAAGACGGCCCCAGGAATAATCCAGGGAGTTAATGCCTCCTTTAAAAAAGAAAAACTAACAAAACCTCCCACAGTTTTTCTCCACAAAAGTTTGTTGATTCATTGATAACAAGGCACTAAGCACTTAATGACTAATTAGCTATTATCTGAATGGATGCTTTAGTGTGGATTGAGGTAGTGAAAAGAACTCTGACCCGAGAGTCTAGAGGGAGTGGCCTTTGAAGACACTAAAACTTTCCTAAATCTTCTTTTCTTCCTCAGAAAAATGGGGGATAACCCCACAATTTTTGGTACTTATTTCATAGGATTCTAAGGAAGAACACAAAATGTCCCTGGGTAACACTAAAGTTCTAAATAAATGTCAACTTTTATAATCATTGACTGAAATGAATTTTTTTCAGTCAATAAGCATGAAGAAATTACCAGGTACTAGACATTAGATTGGGATACCAAAAAAAAAAAAAAAAAAAAAAAAAAAAAAAAAAAAAAAAAAAAAAAAAGAAAAAAAAAAAAAAAAAAAAAAAAAAAAAAAAAAAAAAAAAAAAAAAAAAAAAAAAAAAAAAAAAAAGAAAGAAAGAAAAGAAAAGAAAAAGAAAAAGAAAATGCTTCTACCCTCAAGGAGTTTGCTTTTAGCAAAGGAAAAAAGGGAGACCTGGCCCCCAATGTCTGGGTTAATCATTAGAAGTAAATTCTTTGACGATCTATATTATATCATTAAGTGAGAGTTAAAAGAGAGCATTCCATTCATCTAGCAGATGAGCAAAGTGAGATGCTAAAGAGCCCTAGTCCTATAAGTAGAAACTAGCAAGCCCATGATTTGAACTAGAATTCAGCACTCTTTCTACTGCACTGAGGGAAGTCTCACAGCAGGAATCTTTAAGGTATGTAAATCGGATCTCACTTTCAATTACATGCTTAGAGCCGAGTTAAGAGAGGATATTCAGAGTATGACTGATCTGAAAGTCAGATCACTAACGCAAGACTTCCATAGGAACATCCTAGTTGGAGTGCTGATGATGGAGCACCATTCCCAGAGGCCTTCTCAAAGTGTAAGGCAGGTGGCTGGGAACCACAGGCTCACAAGGGTGAGCATCTGATTTCTTTGATTTCTAAGAAAGCCAAGTTGGGACTCAGGGAAAATGGGACAGTAGGACAACATAGAAATCAGGAGGAGAAAAGTAAGAAAATTAATGTGGTCTCAGGGAAGAACAAGCCACAGACCCCAAGATCTACAAATGAGAAAGCTGCTTATTGCATAACAAAGCTTATCCAGTCACTATTTACTGACTGCTTTGCATGCTGTATGCTTATCCATAAAATATCTGGTAGAGAGAACAAATATAGATTTTTTTAATGGACAAAGATTTTCTTTGCAGAAAAACTTCTTTGGGGTCAGGAGGAAGATAGTGGAGTTCTTTATGACTAGGCTACAAACTTAACTGGGAAACTTAATTGGGGCAAGTGGTGCAGTGGACACTAACTGTGTGACCATCAACATTAACCTGATTGCTTCCCCCCCCAAGAAAAAATAAAAGAAACAATGCATTTAACACATGACTTTTGTTATATTCTGTATGATCAAAAAAGTTACATGTTTAATCTAATAAAAGCTAATCCATTCAACTTATTCATAATAAAAATTATATTATAAAAGATGAATTTGTGCCAGTAGAATGTAATGTTATCTTTCCCACTGTCCTTAGAATATAAAAATTAAAAATCAAAATAGCTTATATTTTAGAGAGTCCCCAAAACAATTCCTGGTTAGGATTATATCCTGTTTGTCTGTTTATCTGTCTAAGACTCTAAGAGTCACTGTTATAATCATTGTTTATCTGTCCTCAGTGCCTTCAATACATTAATTTTTTTATATACAGTGAGCATTATCCCCAAGCATTCAATGCAAAGTACTTGCAAGTCAATATCTACCAGGACAATTTGTTAATAAAAGGAGGGTGAATTACAGTATAGAAAATCCATGGCAGCTACAACCTCAATATGGTTTCATGATTCCAAGCATAGAGTGATGGCAGGTGCCAAATACTTATTCAATGGCTGAATGAATGGAGCTGAAATTTCTTACTATTCAGGGTGATCATAATAAAGTGACCACTACCAGGAAACTTCAGTCACATGTGTAAAAATTAAAGTAACTGGGTTCCTAAGATCTTTTCTCATGCTCATTCTTTCTACCTAAATATCTTTCATGTCTTAAACAACCGGTAAAAATTAATGCTTTTAGAATATGAATTCGTGTTTTGAGGATACTGTTGGGAAATATTAAAGAGTTATAGACTGACATGAAAGATCCAATAGTAAAAATCCTTAATTCTCTAATCAAAATTGAGGAAACAATATTAAGAAGTATTATTAGATAATTCCAGGTTTTTCAGTCTCACCACTTGCTTTTCTTTTATTTTGATCATTATATTTATACATGATTGAATACTTGGAGTTCTATTTTATTTCATACATTTAAAAATATGATTCTTAGAAAGACTACAAAGATTTCAACAGGGTGCCTGAGGGGTATCCATAATACATAAAAAGGTTAAGAACCTTTGCCCTTCATCCTAATGACTTAATATAAACAGATGCACACAATGAAAGCCAAATGTGCATGGCATTGTCTTCAGAGGTATTGATATTTATTTCTCATTGACAACAACAAAATACACTCTTCTGAGAGTCCATTTCAGAGCATGAAACTGACCCTGAGTTCTCAAAGGCAATGCTTTTGCAAGTTTCCACCATGACAAAAAGCAGTCCTAGAAATATACAATGTCCTCTATCCAATGATGAGTAGAGCTAAGTATGAGCTACCAAAGGACAAAGACTTGGCAATGGATTCCATGTAATTGGCAATTCATGAAACAAAGAAAAAGGCAAAATGGTGGTCTACTCTGGTCTTTCTTTCCCTTTCTACAGATATACTAGCAGAAAGGGGGTGCAGAGATCAGCCAGAATCATCTTCTGACTGTATCACTGAACATGACCTAACCTTTTCTGTCACAAAACATTTCAGGAAGAGTGGAGGAATCATATTACTAAAACAACTGAGCCAGATATCAATTCTGATGAAGTCACCATAAATGAAACTGGAAGACAAATGGAAAATATGGAAGGAAAACTACAACACTTACCACCACCAACAACAACAATATAAAAGAAAGTCAAAATGTGGGGTTGCAGAATTGGCTTTATCATGCTTATAGAAACGTCAAGAAATATAATTTTATGGAATTCATCGTTATCTTGTATAGAATGAATGAATGCTCATGATAAGTATTTTTAAAATGACTACCATGAAAATAGTTGCAGTTATGTGCCAACATCTGCTGTAGATGATGAGAAAGGGAAATTCGATGAAATATTTGATGGCACAGCCAAGTAAGTCATCATACACTTTAAGATTCAGTGAACTCAATGAAAAAGTTAACCATTGGAGAAGATAGTGAAAATATGTCTGAATAGAGACTAAAGGAATTTTCAGTCACATATAATGAATTTTTTATTCAAGGAGAGAATCCAGAGATAGCAGACATGGCAAATTTTAAATAATGTCATTTAAAAAATTAGCCTGAGTATATCCTGATGTAAAGAAACAAGGTGCCAATGGGGAATTTGAAATGAATCACGAAATGTGAATCATTGTGTACTGCCATACCATCAACTTCTTAGGACAAAAATCAAAATGCTGAATTAGAATATGAAAAATGAGATGAGCCAGTGTACATTTGAGGAATTTCTAACCTGACTCACAGAGTAAAAACTTGGAAATATACAAAAGAACAGGTATTGACACAGACAACCTCTATTTTCTAAGAATCTTTAAAGGAAGTAATAAATCAATTACCAAATGAGGAAACCAAAAAGTCTAGAAACCATCTTAGACCACAAATAACTGACATCTTGGAAAAGTAAATGAAATGCCACCAAGTGAATATTAAGGTAGAATAGAATTGTTTTATAAAATCTTATCAACAAAGATACAAGGAAATTACGGGTATTTTCATCTCATTAAATAGTACCTATTGGTAGCAGAAAAAAAAAAAAAAAAAGAAACCTACAAGAAAGCATGATGAAAAGACATGGTACAGAGAAACCCTACCATGATCTATGACAAATCATCCAGAGGCATGAAATTGAGACACCAAAGAGACAAAAAAAATGGAAAAGATTTATCAAAATATCTCTAACACTATTCATCATCAGTTATGCAAAAGTCATTGCCTTTGGACTCAAATTAGAAGAAAGAAAACAATGGAAAACAATGGAAAGAGAACGGTAGTTGGACTACTCCAAGTAAACATATAAAAAACTTATGCTGAATGTGGTAGAGATTTAAGAAGACAGAATTATCAATTCTAAAATGGTTGAAAGGATACAAAATGTCTGAAAGAAAATAGCAATTTTTTAAAAATCAAATATTCAGTTATTACAGGAAAAGATTATCCCTAAAATAATAACAGCAAATGACCCATATGCCTACTTTCTCTTCTTTATACACTATTAGTGATTATCATCTATATTATGGAACATGATTGATAAAAGACTGAGTAGTTAAACTGACAATTTTCTGCTAAGATGAAACAGTAAATCACATCTTTATGGTCAGTCAAACCTCTGGCTCAAAGGAACAGACAATATAATATCTTCTCATGTCTATTTGTTTACTATTAAGTATTTGCTTCAGGAGAACAAACTGCTTCCTAAAAAACTTCTTCTCCAACAAGGGATCTTTCATAAATACGTGAAAATCATCAAAGATCCACTGGAAGAACGAATACCAATAATTGTATGAAGACATTCTGATTACTACTATCAATGGAGGGAGAAAATGAGGAGGTGTGTATATGTTTGCCAAAGATGTTGCCATGGGCATGGAGGACATCCCAGGCAGAATCCAAAGGGGATGAGAAATCCCTAGAGAACAAAGACTTTTTAACAGCTTTTGTGGCATGATTTCTTTGAGTAGTCTGCTGAAACCTATGGAGTTCTCAGATATATCAAATAATTATACAGGATTAAAAAGGAAAACAGTTTTATCAAGATAGTGTACATATGTGTGTGTATATATATAATATACAATAGAAATATATATAATAGATTATATATATAGATCTCTCTATATAAGTATATAGAGATCTATATTTATGAATATGTTACATAAACACACACACAAAATGAATATATACCTAATGCAGATATGTATAGATATATACATGCATATATAAATATATATATATATATATGTTCTGTGCATATATACATATCTGTACATATATTTATAGGTGTATATATGTGTGTGTATCTGTGTTTGTATATGTCTCTCTATATATATACACATAGGTGTATACATATATATATATACATTTATATGTAGATGTAGATATTGTATGCATATATGTATATTTAATATTTGTATGATATGTATGTACAAGTGTAGATGTATAGACAGATCTCAACCAAAAACAAGTTCCTGGATCCCAGGTGGTTGAGAAACACTTTTATAACTAATGAGGCTCTTCAGAAGCTCTTATTTGTAGATAAAATTGCACTAAATGAATTAAGCAATTTTGCAGAGCTTCCTAAAAGAGATTAAATAATCATTCAAAAGCATGTGGTATAAAAATAACCATAACTGTATTTCAATATAATTATATTTCAATATAATTCACAATATCAATTGCAATCTTTTGTCTTTTATTTCAGACTTTTACCAAAATAATTCTGATGAGGGCATATTGCTAAAGGGGTCCAGGATATAATAAAGATTATGGATTCTGCCTGCCTAAGGCATCATAAATAATTTTTGAACTTTTAGTAGTAATTCCTTTCTTCTTCCTTATAATGTATAAAGGTACTTTTGAATACTTATATTAAAATTAAAAAGTAATAAATTTGTAAAATAATGTTTGCAACATATTGGCCAGTGGTGGAAGTTAAGTTTAATTTTATATTATCTGTGAGAAAAGTTCTTGTAAATTAATAATTAGCTGAATGTTGATGGAATTCATATGCAATGACTGGACACATTACAGCTGTTTTATCTACTCACTGATGCTCTCCTAAATAAAAAAAAAAAAAAAGTAATATTTACAAGCAAAAAATCCCTGGACTCTAGTTACTTTATATACTTGAAAGCAAAATATTTTCTTTAAGAATGACCTGTAAATCATGAATTGCCCAAATCAGACTGCTCATACCATACATCTGAAAATAATGAGATTCTAATCAAAACAATTTATTGCATAGAACAACTGCTTTGTTTTCTTCTAAGTACCTGTCTGAACCATGCAGATGGTTTACATCATGATAACTGAATTGTGAGAGCCTAATTTTTAAAATTCCAGTACCATAAAAACTGGACAAAAGAACAAAATTTGAGTTTCTTTCTACAAAAATCAAATGCATTCTTGAATTTTTTTTGCTTTCACCATCCCCCTCCCCAAAAGAAGAAAATTAAATCTTCTGTTAGTTACTGGCTAGCTTTAAAATGATTCCAAGGATATATATACATTTCTCTAATTCAATAACTGGACTTTCTTGTCTAGTTACAATATGGAGAATTAAGGCCTAACATCAGATACTATTACACACACACACACACACACACCAATAAACAGATTTTTTGACCTAAGTCTATTGACTTTGTTTTTTTTTTTTTTAAATGAAAGGCTGTGGTCTACACTACAATAGTTGGTACCTATCCATTAAAGATGCTATGTTATTATATTCAAAACTTTTTTTAGACTTTTTAAAAAAAATCTTTCTAACTCTAAATGCCTAGTTGATATTTTCACATATTCATATTTGTAAGCAAAGCAAAGGGATATGCTGTGATCTGCAATATTAAATATAGATACCTGTGAGCAAGACATGTATGCAGAGTTAATAATATAAAAGGTTTTTTCCCCTTTTTTGAGCTCATCCAGGCTCAGCCTTTTACTTTACAGAAGAAACTAAAGCACCAAAAGATAGAGTGTAGTCAGTGAGTGTTATTTAGAAAGTAAGCAATAACAAGGAAAGGAGGGAGGGAGGGAGGGAGGGAAGGAAGGAAGAGAGGGAAGGAGGGAGGAAAGGAGGGAGGGAGGAAGGGAGAGAGGCAGGAAGGAAGGCAGGAAGGAAAGCAGGAAGGCAGAGAGGGAGGGGGAGGGAGGGAGGAAAGGAGGGGGAGAGCTGTTAAGAGACTTTAGTTGATGAATTTCTTCATTTTTTTTTTCTTGTTGTCAACTCTATCTACTGTTAAGTCTAAATTCTACATGCCATGGGCATGTTCACAAAATAGTCCTAAATTAATGACATGTATCTATGAAATCAGTTTAAAGCCAGCCAATGACCCAAAATACTAAATATATTTCTGTACCCACATACAGTCAAGATTTAGTCAATTTTTAAAAAGTAGCTTTTTGTATTGTGTTGTTGTTGCTATTGTGTGGAATAGGGGGTGAGATTGAGATTATTTCAGTCATTTTTCAAATGAGAGTGCTTTATTTTAGGAGATTAGAGTTCTGGAAATTGATGTCCAATATTATTTTCTTTGAGTCTTTACCACACTAAGAATGGTTACTTACTTGATAGATATATTTGAAACTTGTTTTACTTTATTTTAAAATAAATTGGGAGGGTTTAGAAACAACATTTTTAGTATCTTCAATTATTTTAGAATCAGAAAGACTACTGCCTATTGATTCTGACCTTAATTCACTTAGTCATTCACTGACACAGGAAACTCTCTGAAATGGTATTTAAAAAACATTTTACCTCTAAATTATAAGACAATCACTTTTTACTGGGTGATCTTGAGTTTAAAAAAAAATCTTTTAAAAGACAAAATATCATGATTCACAAGAGTCTGGTTTCTGTTAAAAGCCCTATTGAACTACTTAATTTAATTGTCATTTTCAGGTGCTCTGATTTATTTATTTCCCTTTAGGGAATCGGTAGGAAGAGGATTCAGGATCATTCATTGATGTCTCTTCTTTCCCGAAAAGCTCCATAACTGGGGGGAAAGGGATGGGGAACATGGGGTGGGGAAGGAAGACTTTATGCAGTGTTCTGGGTGCTGAAACATATCAGTTGGTATATATTGATCTCTTAAGTAATTACCAGAGAAAATGAACAGTATCAATCAGAAGGCACAGAATTTATAAAAAATAATGTTTGATTTTGCCTTTCTACCCAATGACTTTGCAAAATATTTAAAGGCATCCTTTTGCTTTATACTTTGAATTTTGTAGTCCTCATCACCTCTTAAAATTATATTTAACTGATTTATGCTTTTAAAACTTTGCCTGATACCTTTTATATCTTTTTCCCTTGCTCAAATAGCCAAGGAGGGAAGATTGAAAGCATGAAGTTTTTATCCACTAACTGACGACTTGAGTTCTGCATGCCCAGGACTTCACAACATCATGTTCTGTCAGAGACAGACTCCTCCTCCACTTTGCTGGCTCTCTCTCCCTTCCTCCCTATTTTTGTTAGTCGTTCGCTCCTTGTCTGGCCCGAAGTCATCTCTGACATGGCCCTCCCCTCCCCTCCCCTCCCCTCTTCATAGCCAATGAATCACATTTTGGATCCAAGCTAAGTGTTTCCTCCATGACTCACACTACCTTAACACTCTCACTTTCCTGTAATCTAACTCAAGGACTTGCATATGGTAGCATTTAATCAATGTCTAATCAATCAGCTGAATACTATTCTCACCCCTTAACTCATCTTTCTTCCAAACTATCCTGCACAAAATCATCAAATTGATCTTCTGAAAACAGTCTTACTATTTAATACACCTTTCATCGAAAATCTTTAAGGTCAGATTCAGGTTAAAAATCTAAGCATCTGTTTGGCATTCGAGGCCCTCTCCAACCTAACCTCAAACTACCTATTTTGCCCTTATCTCATTCACTACCTTTCCTTTATATATCAATCAACTGGACCAGACCCATTGTACACAGAAGAGGCTATACTTAGCCTGCAAGGTCTTTGTTCCCAACACAGCTCCTCCATCCCCCACTGCACAAGCACATACATGCCAGGCACACAAATCCCTTAACTGCCTATTTGCATACTAACAGCACTCCTTCCTCCCCAGCATTTTTCTGGTTCCCCATTCTCCACTGAGCCCCTTCAGAATATTCCAATCCAAAAACAGAACTATGGCCTTGGGAATCCCCAGTAACTTCTCACTTACTGTATTCCTTTGGAACTTATTCTAACAATAGTCACTAGTGTTTCTCTTTTCATCTGCATATATTCTAATTCAACATCAGGACTGGAAGGGGCAGGGCTTCCTTCGTGAACTTGGGGTACTTAGCAAAAGAGAATGTACTGATTGTGTATCACATGTTAACAAAATGACCAGGTAACTTTTCAATGGAAAAGAAGTCAGGAATAATATATAAAAACCTATTATGATTTTATCATCCTTATTGAAATACGGATAAATATCATATTTCCTATATTATTAGCTACTAATATGAAATTTATATTCTAAAGAACTTTCCAAAGAAAATCTTTATTGAAGCAACACAAAATAATCAAAAAATTTTGTCCCCTAAGGGAAAAAAACAATACCTTGCACATTTTAGGTGCTCAATAAATGTTAATAGAATTGGATTATGATGTTTTCTATAATGAAATTTTCTAACACTGTCAGGTAATATTATTGTCATTGGAATGACAGGGTGACAGGTTGCTGGGTTGTCAGATAAAAATTTTCACATTTTTAAAAAAATCATATGACACCTTAGGAGGAATGTCAATAAACATTTATCAAACACCTATTAGGTGTCAATAAACACTTATCAAGTACCTACTAGGTGTCAGGTTCCATGCTAAGTGAAGGGGATACACAATGAAAGGAAAAAGACAATCCTTGTTTTCATGGAACTCCTCATGTTTCCTCTACTCATGTTTCCTACTACTTGGGTATTGAAAGTATAAGTTCTGTTATATTAATTGAATTTCTCAAAGTCTTTTGATATGGGAAACTGTCAGGTTTTTCTTGTTTGAAGTACTAGAGTAAGAATCCATTCTCCCCAAAGTTCATACCTGTAGAACTCTAATAATCTAACAAAATTATTTATAGTTAAGTCATAGACTCCACAAATGTCAAGAACTGAATGGGAGCTTATAAAGTAAGACTAACTCTCTAGTTTTACAGATTAGGAAACTGAGGCCCAGAGAATCTAAATGACTTACCAAAAGAGGATGTGGACTGAAACTCCAAGACCTCTAACATCCCACTGTATTTAGATAAGCGGCCCAAAGGAGACAATAAGCAAAACAAAACAAAGACCTAATTTGAAGGCTGTGTTATCTCTTTACTCATTAAAAAAAAAAAAAAAAAAAATACCTTCTATGTATATCCTCAGAGACAGAGAAACAAATGGAATTGCCACAGTCACAGTGGAAGACACAACTTCACAATTACACAAGAGTAATCAACTGATACATAGGAAAAAAGTAGCCCTGCTCCTAAAATGAAGTTTGGGTTCATCTGTTTTCTCAGAGTATTTACCAAAAACTCCAAAGATTTCAGCCAGGACTACATGGGCAGCCTGTGTTTACTGCTAAGCCTATAAAGGATAGTATTTTAGCACTACTATAAAAACTAAGTAGCACATTTCAAGTGTTTCTTGTTAGTGATGATACATAGTCTACATCAAGAAAAAGTACTGTGTGTTTAATAGTGAAATCACATTGTGCAAAGCCTTCTTGATTTGATAAGGTCATCTATATGAAAGACACAATATTATCCATCATTTCATGATACAGACTTTTTTTTTTTCACTACCAAAGTACTGCTCTCTTCAATTATTATCAAAACATGTAAAGAAAGTCAATGCAAATAATGCTTACAACAACAAAACTTTCTATGTGATGTGGGATTAACTTGTTGGAACTTAATAGATTAATTAGATATTTTTCCCAAGAGCAAAAGTATAAATGGCAGGACTTGCCTGAAATTTGAAATTCAATGAAGTGTAAGTTTTAGATGCATAGTAAATTAAGTATGCTTTCACTCATTCATTCATTCATTCCTTGAGTATTTACTGAGTACCCACCAACAGGTCATGGCACTGTCCTAGTCTCTGGGAACTTGACAGGGATTTGAGAAAAGAGAAAATAATTCCTGCCTTCAGGTAGTTCTTCCATTTTGAAAAATAGCATGAAATTCACAAAAAAGTAAAACTACTAAAATATAGGCAAATTGTGAATGTAATGTCTTCTATTGTTATATATGCTTTCTTGAAATGGAAATTTACTGTTACACATTTTGAATTCTGCCAGATGTTCTGATGATGTTCATGACAGAGTTTTGTTGTTTGTTTTTTCTTCTTTTTCTGTCTTTTTTTTTCTTCCCATTTTTTTTTCTTATTTTGTATTTGTTTTAAATAAATCTAATTTTAAAATAAAATAAAAAGTAAGAAGACTTGATAAAAAGTAAAGTCAGTAGAAGGAGGCACTTGCAGCAATTTGCCAGAGCATGCATCAAAAAGAGACTATATAGATTTTCTATATAATAACTAAAAGGTAGAGAGAAAAGACAGAAATTTCAAAAGAAAAAAGTTATTCAACAAAGTGATCAACACATACACTCTCGAGTTGTTCATCCAGACCTTAAACAATTACTCAACTACTTGGAAAACCTGACAATCTTTGTGGTTCACCAAATGTCTGTTACTAAAATATATTTACATTATAAGAATAAGAACAGAGACTGTGAAAACTGTGTTAGATAATTGTGGTCCATCGAAAAGTTTTCCTTCTGAAACACTTTCCATGTGCTAAATGCTGGCTTCTTGCAAAAATGAAACATGTAGCTGACAGTATTTTTCAAAAGGGATAGCTACTGGATCTGTGCTTGCATTGTTAGCGAGAAACTTCCTAGTGAGCAAAGTCCCTCTGCCAACGTAGGCTGGTCTTTTATTTACCACCAAGAGAGTCTTAAAACTTGAGAAAAAGCATTCAAGCAGTTTACAAAGCCAGAGCCACAGAGATAACAGAGTATGCTATGAAGGATAGGTTTTGAACCAGCATTGATCTGTTTCTGAGACCAGCCTGCCATCCACTAGGGCACATTCACTTCTAAAGCATAAAAGTAGATTATGGATTGAAAGCAGAGCTATTAGTAGAAATAGTTACATGTAGGGATTAAATTTACTATAACATATTTCAAAAGCATTCCTAGAAAAACACACACACACACACACACACACACACACACAATTTGTTCAGTCCTCTCCTTAGAAAAAATAACTATTCAATTTTATTATTTCAAAATAAGTTCAAAACCTCTCAGGAAAAAAAAAAAGGAGATTTTTCTTTTGAATAGGACAGCCAAGACCTCTTGATTACTTCTACAGAGAACCACAAGGGAAGGGGAGCTCAGAGTTTAGTTGAGTTCTGAAACCTTTATTTAAAACTGTGTTCTCCAGAAAAAATACAACACTTCCCTTTTCCAGGAAAGCCCAAGTCATCAAATGAGAAAAATGGTAAGAGTTGGAAGAGGCTTTCCTCCACATTGCTTTGATGAATATTCTAAGTAAATTTTACTATTAGAAGTTTCCATTTACTAAAGTCATTGAAAATGTGAAGAGATGCAAAGGTATCAGATGACTGGCCCTAATAGGTCAAAGAGGAATGAAAACAAGACCTAGAACAGCAGAGAAAATGGAAGCCGCTGTATCATCTGGAAACTACGTGGTTTGGTCAAAAGAGAACTGAATATGGAATAAAAAATAATTTTATCTTTCTGAGTTGAAATCCAGCCTCAGCCTTACTAGCTGTGTGATGCTGGGCAATGCGCTTCACCCTTTCTGCCTCAGTTTCCTTATCTGAAAAATGATCTGGAGAAAAAAATGGCAATTAACTCCATAATCTCTACCAAGAAAACCTCAAAGGAGATTTCAAATAGTTGGAAAAGACTGAAATTATACAACAATAATATATAGTTTTGAAGGCAGTGAAAGGCAGATCACCCTAAAATAAATGGACCAAAAAGACAAAGAACCCTTTCACTAAATGATCTATTCGTGGTAAGAGCTAATATCTTTAGGTTAAAAAGAACATCAATTCTGAATCACCTTACAAAAGATACGATAAAATCCCTCTGAGAAAAATATGGATTAAAGTATGATCTACATGGATATCTGCATGATACCTATGTGAATATGCATACAGACATGTATCCATCATAAGGAGAGCTCCCATTTTATAATAGCTCCCACTTACTTATATCTTTAATTACAAAATTAAATATAAATCTGCTTTATTCAAAGAAAAGGAGATAGAAAAAATACAGCAGACAGAAAGCCTAAATTAGGTTTCTGTTTAGATTTTTATTTTTTAGACTTTTTGTTAAAAATATTAAAACACTTAATCCAAAAAAAAAAAAAAATCTTGAGTTGTAACATCTGCCAAAAAATTTAGTTTCCGGATATGTTGAAATATCCAAAGAATTTTATTTCAAGGGATCAGAAATCAAGAACTGGAATGGGCTTTGGAAGTTACTAGATAGAACAAGTCCTTCATTTTACAGATGAGGGAACTGAGATCCAATCTGACACACGGGCAGAAGGATCTATAGGAGGATTTGAAATCAGGCCCTCTCTACCTACATAGTCAAGGTTCTTTCACATTAAGATTTGAAACTTGGCCAGTAGTTTTGTATATTTAGGCTTCTAATCAAGGCATGGTCTTAACCTTCAGATGGATGATAAAAATAGAACCATTGTTCTCTCTGTGTATGTGTGTGTGTGGTGTGTTTTTTCCTTGCTGTGGCCATTAGCCCAGATGACAATGATAAGGCTGTCATTAGAGACTGATGGGAGTAGGAGAGGTAGAATGACTTGAAAGAACTTTCTTCAACATCTATTTCTTAATGATATCCCAAAGCATGAAGATTATGTTCCTCATTGGCTGACAGACTGGTATATGGGAGACTGATTATGAAATAGCTAATGGAACTCACTCATTAAAAAAAGAAATTGATCATGGATATTTTTTTTCTATGAGGGAACATATATGAATTTAATTTATACTATACAAATATATAATCCATATTATATGAATTTATATATAAAAGCACATGTAATATAAATAGATCATATGAATAGATCATACATCTGTATATAAAATACCTAATAGTTACATAATACTTTAAGGGTGGAAAACACTTGTTATACCACAAGCTTCTCTAGTTTACTAATGAGGAAATCAAATCTGAAAGAAATAAAGGGACTTATCCAGAGGAGACAAGCCAGGAAGCATCTCCGTAAGGCTTCAAATGCAGTCCAACACTCCATCTCCTATGCTCCCAATCTACTGTCTAGACAGTGGAGCTACTAGTGTATTCAGAGAGATGTACACATAAGCATACATATTTGCATGCACACGTGTTCCAAAAGTTCTCAGTACAGTTTAAGCTTTATAAATACACACATACACACAATTATATAAAAGCAATAGTTCTTTCTATGTCTCCCCAATCTTTAGCACAATGCTTGGCACACTTATAATGAATATTTATTGACTAACCCACACACATTCTCATATTCTCTCTCTCTCTCTCTCTCTCTTATACACACACACACACACACACACACACACACACACATATATACACATTTTGAGGAGAACCAGACCTATGATTTCATTGTTTTAGAGAGCTCCTAGTGATAACACTCTCTTTATCAATGCAGATCAGTCCTTTTCTGCAATAAATGTCCTTAGAAAATCACCTGGAGAACTCAGAGGTTAAACAGATTGCCCAAGGGCAGAAAATCTATGTGTGTCAGAGATGGGTATTCATGGGTATCCCAGAGACTTTCAAAATGCACTATGTCTTTTGGGACACTCCGTGAATATGTATTTTATGTGTATTCTCTAAAATGCTTATCAGTGTATATAATTTTCTCTTTTTTAAAATAAAATAGAACTTCATGTATATCAAATCCAACCACCTCAATTTCCTGATAGAAACAGACATGTCAGCTGGTAGGGTAATTGGAAAAACACTAGGGAATAATGAGCTTCAGGTTCCAGAGCCTGAACTCTGGAGTGGAGTCAGGAAGGTCTTCTCCAGAAAAGAATCTCTTCCGCTCTGTGCTGGGGAGCGTTTGAGCAATTCTGCTGTGTCCATGTCCAACTACCTCTTGGCTGATTTAGCAACTGATTAGCTAATGTGGGATTTATTCAGGCTTTGTTCCTCTTCCTCCTAGTGCCAACCTCTCGACTATTTCTCTGTTCATTATTAGCCTTGGCATCAGAAAATGGGAATGGGAAAAAAGAAAAAGCAGAACAGGATATGATTCCAAATGCTCTCTTCTGTAATGTATTCTTCTCCCCGGGGAAAGTGACCAAGCCTGACACAAATTCCAGACCCGCTTCTCCACCAGATTTTCTCAGACTGGTAGAGGGACACCCCCAGATCCCTAGAAAACAGAGTGTTGAGTCAGATAATGGATATCAGCTCTTGGTATATGGGTCATGGTTCAGAACGGTCAGAGGCCTGACATCAGGATGAGCTGGCTGGAAAGGTCAAGGCTAGGGATCCTTCTAGACTGAAGCTGACAGTACTTCCAATAGCACTTCCAAAGAGAAACCCCCTCCTTTCCTTTTCCCTAAGTCAACAGTCTTTTTATTTCCCAAATCATTTATTGTGTCTCTCTACACCACGTGCAAAGTTTTGCACTGAGCCAGAGATAAATAAGACAGGCTAACTCTTAGAAAACTTACAATCTCCTAGGGAAGATAAGATATTTGTGTGAATTACTATAATACAGGGCAGATAGTGATAAAGACCATGGCAGAGGTACAAAGTCCTACAGGAGAAGTGGGAAGAGGGAAAGATTACTTCTGCTTAATATTAGAAAAGCAGTCAGAGAGGAGGCTTCATTAGAATTCAGACATGAAGGGTAAGGAGGAGTATAGCAAGTAGAAATTAGGGGCAAGAACATCCTAAGGAGAAAAAAATATTAGCAAAAGCACAAAGGCAGGAAGAGGAACCAGAAAGCAAACCCTAGGGTACCAGGAACTGGAAAGGCAGGCTCCCTATCTGCCATTTTTCAGTCATGTCCCATTTATGTTTTCTTGGCAAGGATACTAGAGTGCTTTCCCATTTTCCTCTTCAGTTCATTTTACAGATAGGGAGAATGAGACCAAGAAGGGTGAAGTGACTTGCCAAACATACCATAACTAGTAAGTATCTGAAGTCAAATATGAACTGAGGAAGATGAGGTCCAACATTCTATCCACTGCACCATGCAACTGCCTAGCTACTTAATACTGACCTTTTTTTTTTTTGTCTAATAACTTTTTTTGAAAGATCTAACAAAAGGGTCCAATGAAACATATGTCTGATGACCTTTTATTAGACAGCACTTGTCAGCCACCACCCTAAAGGGGGAAACTACTTTAAGAAAGAGTGATATAATTGATAAAACTTCAACTTAAATGATCTATAAATAATAATTATTGCTATTCTGACTCCATTTTCATTTGTAGAGTTGAGTGAAACTATTTAAGGTGATAATATTGATCATTCATTTATTCATTCTCTCAGCAGAAATGTCTAGAATACTTTTTATGTATAAGCCACTGTGCTGGGACAAAAGTGGGAACAACTAGTCTAACACTGCTTTTCAAGAAGCCCGTACATCTCACTGTTGTCCCCTTGCCTTACTGTCCCTGCTTCCTCACTTCTGCCTCTTAGATTCCCTGGCTTTCTCTAAGCCCTGGCTAAAGTCCCTCCTTTCACAATTCCCCTAAATACTAGGGTCTTCCCTCAGTTGATTTTCTGCTTTCTCTTGTACACATCACATTTGTACATAATTTTTTCCATGTTGTATCTCAACATGAAAGACTGGACTGTCTTTTCCCTTTCCTTGGCTCCTAATGCTCAGTACAATAATGCAGGGACAAAGTAGGTGCAGGGGAAATGATTGACTGACAAGAGCATGACAAAATACTACCGAAGTTTAGAGGAGGGAGACAACTTATTCATCTGAGAAAGGGAAAGCTTAGAAAAACTTCATGAAAGAAGGACATTGACAGGGTTTTTGAGAATGAAAGGATTCATAAAGAATCTATAGTACAACCACCACTTGAGTTATTCTTGAAGGATTTGGGTTATTTTTTTAAACATTCAGTTTTTACTTGCAGCTTTACATTCTCTCTCTCCCTCCCTCTAGCTCCTCCACCCAATAAAAAGGCATGTAACATGATCCTCACTATACATGTGAAATCATGAACAAAGTATTTTCTTTCATATTAGCCACGTTGAAAAAAAAAAGTGAGAAAATATGCTTCAGTCAGTACGCAGTTTCCCGGTTCCTTCTCTGGTGATAGTCAGTATTTTTCATAATCATCATATGATGAATCTTTTGGAATTGTGGTGGATCACTGTACTGATCACAATACCTAAGTTTAAATCATCCTTACAATATTGCTTGTACTATATAGAATATTCTCCTGGTTCTGTTCACTCCATTTTGCATCAGTTTATCCAATTCTTCCCTAGGTTTAGGGGTTTGGGTTTCTCTGTTTTGTTTTGTTTTCTTTTTTTCTTCCTGAAGCTATCCCCCCTCATCATTTCTTATGACACAATAATATTCCATCACATCAATTAATATAACTTGTGAGCCATTCCTCTTTTGATGGACGACCTTCAAATTCCAATTCTTTGTCATAATAAAAAGAGCTGCTACAAATATTTTTGTACATATGAATCTCCATTTTTCTTTGATCATTTTGGGATACAGACCTAGGATTTTGATGAGCAAAGTTCCAAGAGAAGAAAAGATATGGGGGATTGCAGGAGGAATGAGAGCAATGGAAGAGAGAGTAAACGAGAGAAGTTGAACTCCAAACAAGGAGAGTTTTAAACATATTCTTATGTAATGGCTCAAGAATTACCCCCACAGATTCTTGTTGAAGTTCAGCTTCCACCCAACCCAGGAGTTTGCCTTTTCTGGAGTAATGTTATATAATACACAAAAAGGGATTTCCTAAATATGAAACAGAAATGAATGTTTACAAGGATAATACTTTCAACCACAATCTTTTTCCTTTTTATCTACATACTAAAATCCATGGTCCTCTTTTTTAGCCTCTTATTAAAATATGTTTGCCAATGTCCATGTTTTCCCCTGCCTTTCTTAGAGATAAAGACGATTTGGGGTTAGGATTTCCCTCTGACAAATACTAGTAACTCTGTAACACTGAGTTGTTTACAAGTTACTGAAAGTACAAGGGAAAGAGTTTCAATATAAAGAGTTCCTGATCCTGATATAAAGGCATCAAGGTAGTACCACAGTGGATAGAGAACCAGGTTTAGAGTCAGGAGCCTCATCTTCCTGAGTTCAAATCCAGCCTCAGAACTTACTAGCTACATGACTTTGGGCAGGTCATTTAGCTCTATTTGACTCAGTTTCCTCATCTGTAAAATAATGTAGAGAATAAACTTGAAAATCACTCCAGTATCTTTATCAAGAAAACCCAAAAAGGTCTCAGAGAGTTAGACACGACTGAAAAATACTGAATATCCTGATGGAAATACAGGACTGGACCAACCCTCAAGCTCCAAATTGATACATGTTTGGATCAATATCCTTTCTTGAGTGAAGCATCTGAACCCCTTGGGATAGATTGATGCATCACTTATCTGCCTGTTAAGTCACCTTAATATTCAAGTTATTATTATTTTATTTTTGTTTGGGGGAGTGTGTCTGGGGATAGCCTCCCTTTCCTACTTCCATTCCGTATTTTCTCAACATTTATGACCCTTTCATTGCTTATTATGTATCTATTTGTTCCTAGTAAAAAGACAAACAAAAAACCTTATGCTGAAAGCTATTCATCTTCAGGAACATGAGGTTGAGAACAATGTATCTTTCTAGTAAATAGAGGAGGATGTGTTACAATAAGCTCAAAAGAATAAATGAAGGACCTCTTCTTTGTTTAGAGGGGAAAAAAACTGGGACAAAAATAGCCTACTATTTTTAATCTGAAGCAAATTAAATAACAATAATAGAATAATCAAAGACACACAAAACTACTGACTGAATACTCTAATAACAGATTAAGAATTAAATAAGATATTAGAAAATTGATAAAGGCACATAAAATTGAATTAGAAAAACATAATTCTCATTTGCCCAAAATGTATGTAATTAATATTTATAGCATTTTATCATTTTTTCTTTATTTTTTGAGGCCATCAGGATTCAGTGACATATTTAGGGTCACAATGGTATTAAGTGTGTGAGAAAAGATCCTTATGACTCTAAAATTACTCTCTATCCACCACTCCATCATTTCTCTTTAGGAACACTGAAATCACAAGAAAGATTCTCGCTCTGTCATTTTGTTTTATGAAAATTTAGTTATTATGCTTACAGATATAAATATATATAAAAAGATTCTCCCCCCTCCACAAAAAAGCTAAATATTGATAAATTGACGATGTCAATTATTTATTTTTTACAACTGCATTTAATCCTGAAATCCTAAAATGTGGATTTTTCCCTCAATTGCTTTTGTTTTTTTTTTTTTTAAAGAATAGCCATCTTGAGCTGCCTGGATCTATTACATCATCTGATAAATATAATTACAGATAGCAATCAGTGTTGAGGCATATTCAAAAATAAGTCCTAGGTATTGGGGGTTACATCACTTTAATTTGTTAGATTGAACTAAAGAAATTTAGCATAAATGCAAAATCAAGAACCTGAATGTAGAAAAGCAGAAATCTTTGCTGCATCCTTTGAATACTCCTCATATTTTTCATAATGTGATATCATAAACTTCCAAATGACGTGAATAAATTCAATGAAAATAATTTTCTATTTTGAAAACAAGTGTACTTGAGTGTGATGTGCCTAGAAAGAGCCTTGATATTATGGGGTCTAACCTGTTACCTACATCTTTTGGCATAGAAAGATGTACTTTTCAGTTTCTCCCACTCATGTCAAAGCAGATGACAGTTTTTTGTACGGACATAGTCACTATTTGAAGCATGATCCTATTTCAGAGACAGCACGTCCACGTTTTTATAATAATTGATCTCAGAGGAAAAGTAATTCTCAAGAAATATGACTAGATTTCATCTTGAGATTAATATACCTGTAACTATTATAACAAAGGGCAATCATACAGAGACTTAAGCAAGATCTCCAAGAAAAATAAGAGAGGAAAAGTTCTAGCCATAGAATGCATAATATAAAAATGTAAATCCATCAAGGAGACACCATTTTAAGGCAATCACAAGCTCCTAGAACAAGATAACATCTGTGAAAACACGAATGAACCTGTGACATAGACAAGTCAGGTTCTGAACCATAAGCATAAAAGATTTATTTTTTAATGAAATAATATATTTTTTAATTTCCTTTCAGAGAAGCCAGAGCTATGTCTTTCACCTTGTAGGGAATTCTCAAAAACACAAAACTACATAAAACCTACTCCATGGATTCTTAGTAACTAAAAACAAAACCAGCTCAAGATATATAGTGTCATACAACAAAGATTTCTTACTGAACCCTCTGCCTTCCACGTGCTCAACGAGTATTCTGCTGCAAGATAGAATTTCACCGGGGTTTAATCTTCCACTCAGTGAACATGAGTTGGTCTTGGACACTGAAGGGAAATAATTCTCAAACTTACTTATTAAACGATACATCCTTTGGACATGGATAATCCACTCTCACCAAAACAATACACTACCCTTCTATTCTTCAAAAAAAAAAAAATAAATAAATAAATCTTATAATTTATAAGTTTAGAAGAGGATTTAATGACCATCTTTAGCCAAAAACCAAATGAACAGCTAGCTATCTAAAATGTGAAAAACATTTGGAGACAGTGTCATAAGGGAGGAGGCCCATTATCTTTTGTTTATCTGATGGATACTTTCTCAAGAATGAGAATCAATTTCCCTAGAATTCTAAAGCAATCCAGTATAGTTGTGCTGCAGCAGAAAGAGATTCATATAGCCTTACCTCTTAGAGCAACTATTATCTACAGGAAAAGGCCATTCTTTTGGTTAATTTTATTAATATTGGTTCAATAGCTTTCTTTTTCTCTCTAAAGAAGGAAAAAGTCAAGGGAAAAGAAAGCACCTATTAAGCATTTCAAGATAATGGCTATTTACTGAAAACTCTATTTTAAAATAAATTTGAAGTTCAGGACAATGATAACTATGGTGTTTCTAAAGGATTCCTAAGTAGTAATCAGAGTCTATTCTGGCCTACAAGAGGTGTTAAGACTCATCCCCTAATTATAAGCCTCATCTCTGTTATTACCACCTCACTATTAAATCTCTAAACTAAACAGTAGTTTCAGGAAAATAAAAATAGAAGTAAGGAGATGAGTTTTTATCCAGTAAATTGGCGACTATCTTTATTTTGAGGGAGAGTTCTAGATCAAGTACCTTTCCCCTCCTTAACAAAGAAGTTGGGGGATTTTCTTTTTTTTTTTTTTTTTTTTTTTTTAGTTTTCACCAGGTCAAATCTCTAAAAGAATAAAGGAAGTTTCACTCAGACTTTCTTCCAGGATTCTTGTTTCTGACTTTTATCCTTGATTGTCAAAAGCATGACATTCACTTTCTCCAGCCTAAAAGACAACTTAATTTAGAATCTTTTCAGAGAAACATTCTTTCTAATCGATGCCACTGTTTGGATTTTATAATGACTCATGGATAATTGCTCTTGAGCTGAGATGCATGACCCTCCTGAGGCCAGGAGTGCTTTAGTATCTTCCCTGAGGTCAAGAGATGGTAAGCACCATGTCTGGAATTTAGGCCTAGGTCCTTGAACCTGAGTCAGGGATGCTCCTTGCCCTGCCCACATGGGACTGAAATAAATGAACTGCTTCCAACTCATTCTATCCCATTCTCTTTTTCTTGAATATCCCCCAAGTCTTGAATTTCCCTTCCTTTTCCCTGAAATAATCCTGGCTATCTCTCTGGGGCTAACCTCACCTTCCCATAGTTTAAAACTAACCATTCTCTATTTGTTCCTATAAATCAATCTTAGTGAATAAAATTTCATTGATCAACTGAGAGCATCTAATTCTGTGAAGAAGAGACCTTCACTGCCATCTTGTTAACTCTTACATTACAAAGGTTTCAGATATAAGAAGCAATATTTTAACCCCTAGTTTCCCAAGAGAAAGCATAATATTCTGTTCCTTATTTTAGAATGAAGATAGCTTTTTTTTCCTTTTTTTTAATCCCATTAAGAATCCCATGACTAAAGGCAAGACTGCTAGCCAGAACTGAAATAGAAGGAGGAACATTTAAAGGTGATTGTTTTTGAAGTATGCAAACCTAAACACAATAATGATACCCCAAAGCATATTTCCCAGTTGTTCCTGTTGTCAGTATTGCCATGTAAGAAATGGATCTCTTAAGACATATGTGCTTCATAGGACAAAATTAAACCAGAAAAGAAAAGAAAAACCTGTCCAAAATCATGCAGATGAGGATTTTCTGAGTCTCCAGATAATAATAAAAAAAAAAGTGCTTGTGCTTTAAGTGTCACTGTAACTACAGATTTTTCTGGGGCTGACGACCTCTTCCCTAAAACTCAAAGGTTATTCTGGTCGCCCTCCCTCAGTAAAAACACCTATCATTAAGTACATAAAACTGAAACCTTTGATGAGGCCTCTCCAAATCCCATTACCGAATCTATATTTTCAGTTGGCCATCTTCTCTAGCAAGAACCCAGTGCTACCTGGGTGAGAATCCATAAGAAAAGAAAACAGATGAAGGCCCATGGAAACTGGAACCCAAGAGAAGCTAAATCTCCAGGGGGGTGACACCTCCAATTTTATTCAAAGACTCTGGGTGACAGTGATGGGATCTCCCTAGCCAGTGGCTTATTTTTCTGATTCAACAGCAAAGTCCATGCGACACATTCACATGGCCATAAACCCGTATTGAAACTGTGGTATTTTTAAAAGATCTACACAAGATGAATTTTCCATTTCTGAACTTTGGTTTGAAAACACGGCCACAATAACAGTTCATCTCAGAAGCAATTACCCATAGAACCAAACCTCCCGAAGATTATTGGGGGGGAGGGGGGGGCTAACATGGAGTAGGAAAGAGTGCTGTGGAATATAAGTCTGAATGAATCGTCTGTATATAACCTGCAAACATACAGTTGGTTCAAAGAGAGGACTGAGGAATAGTATGTCCGGAGGAGGGGGGGTGGGGTGTAGGATTTCAAAGCCCAATGCAATGGGTCTGCAAATCCAAAGGCATTAATTAAGGCTCATTTTGAGTGTGTGTGTGTGTGTGCATGTGTGCGCATTAATTTGTTGCTCTTGTTGGTTTTTAAAGAAACATCAGGGCAGGCCTAACTTTGTCACCCTGACTCCATTTTCCAGCCATGGGCTTGTGTCTGCCTGCGTGAACGCCCTGCAAAGTTAATGGTGATCAAGTTTGTGATGTGCCCTCTCGTGTTTTAATCCAAGAGAACATGTACGGCTCAGAGCCGGCCTCTCCCCTTGGGCTCTGCAGAGCTCAGAGCACAAATGGTTATTTTGTCTGCACCCAAACTACTATGGGATGGGGGTGGGGGGGGGATTGTTTTGAAGCCCTCCACCAGAGACCCACCACTGGAACCAGCCAGGGAATCAAAGTCTCCTCACACGACACAACAGCTTCCAATAAAAGATTCCGACTCCATTTAGAAAAGGGGGTGGGGGGTGGGGGGTGAGGGAGAAAGACAACATATTTTTCCCTGCTTTTGTCCAGACCCGAGAGCCCCCGGAGGGATTATTGATTACTTCGCTTCACCTTGAGTGAAAGCCAGGAAAAAGCCACCTCCGGGGTCCAACCCAGCTCGGCCACTTGGGATTTTTTATGGGTTTTGAGTGACGCACTAGAAAACTGGGGAGAAAAAAAAGCGAAAGAAAGAAAAGCTCCTTCTCATTGCAGGGCGGCTTCCGCCCCATAAACTTGGCAAAAAGCAAACTGTACTGAAATACTCCACTCCCCAAATAAGGCAGCCCAGCTAAACATGTCATGCGTAATTTATGTTCAGGCGGCGGAGAATTAACCTTTCGGTGAACATATTTGGCCCATATGAAAAGCAGGCTGAGGGCAGGGAGGGAGGGGGCTGAGAAGCCAAGCTCTTTGGGGGCCACGGCTCCGGCTCTCCCTCAGAGCCCCGGGGGCAGGCAGGCTGGCTCTTTCTCTCTCCTTTCTCTCTCTCTCTCTCTCCGTTTCTAACAAAGGTCAGTAAGTTGTGAGCACACTTGCACGCACCTGTTTTCTCTCTTTCTTTCTTTCTCTTTCTTTCTCTCTCTTTTTTTTTTTTTTTTTTTTTGAAACTGCAAAACTATGTCCAGGCTGGTCTTTGACAGGGTCTGCAGGGCGCGCGCATACACATCCACACGCGCGCGTACACACACACACACACACAGAGGAAACCCAACTGCAGCTGTGACCTTCTGCTTTCTTTAGGGCTGGAGATGGTGTGTGATAGGAAACCATGGAGTGTGGTGAGCCAGCCCCTGCCTGCCTGCCTGCCTGCCTGGTCGGCTTCGTTCTGTTCTCCCCAGAGCTTAATCTCACTTCCTCGTTCAGCCACCTCCATTTCTCTCGGCCCCTCCAGAGTCCCAACGGCAGAGTCCGAGACGAGGAGGAGGAAGAGGAGGAAGAGGAGAAGAAAGGGGAGGGGGGAGAGAGAACAACTATGAAAATGGAAACTTACCTCTCACATTTTTTTCAGAGGCAATCAGACTGTAGACGGCTGGCCCAAGGCATTGTGGGATTCATTCTGACAAGATGACCAAGATTGGAAATTGAACTTGTCAGTCCCTTGTCACAGGAGCATTATGAGGATGGCCACAACTCATTCAGCTGCAGTGAAAGGCTGTTGCATGGAGCTGGGCAGGCTCTTATCTCTGAAGTCTGGTTTCCGTTGCTGCCTGCACCGCCCCTCCCCCATTCAGCAAACCCTACCAGGAAGCACTGGGCGTACTTGCTCAAGCCTCAAGAATGCACACACAGGGAAAAAAAAAAGCTGGGAAACTTTCATCTGCAGGCTCGCCCGGCTGGCACTCCCCCCACCCGCCCCCCGCGAGCCAGGCAGGAAGAGCCGCAAAGGCCGTTCCATCGGCGCTGCCGCTCGGGGATGACGGAAAAGGGGAAAGGGAGACCCTGAGCTCCCGAAGAGCATCCCCTCCCAAGCCCTAGTGGTATCTCCCATCTTATATGTAAAACATTATAAGCTGGGAGTGTAAACGGGACACATTCCCGCTGCCCGCCCGCGCCTTTGGACGGCCCGCCGGACAAACGCATCCACTGGGAGGGAGGCCTTCGGAGGGCACCGGGCAAGAGCCTCCGGCCAAGGTTAGGCTGAAGCTTAGGAAGAAACCTTCCCACTTAGCGGGGCTGCCTGACCGTGCAGAAGCAGCCCCGTCCATAGCAGACACCACATCTGCAGAGGAGGGAGCCCAGGCCGTCGGGCACTCTGGGAATCCTGCGACTGGCAATTCCTTAGCAAACCTGGCCGTGACCCTCAAGACTTCCCAGCATTAGGAAAAGCCAGAGTTTGGCTTCTCGTTCATTTGGTGCAGAGGTTCTTTTAAGCTATTTTGGGCCACGGACCCACCCTATCCTTTGTCAATCCCATGAAGCCTAGCGACCTTTGCTCACAATCGGGTCTTTAAATACATAAAAACATGAAATTAAATATGAAGAGTTACCAAAGAAACCAGTTATGTGCAAATAGTTGTAAAAATGGTTTTTGAAAAGTTTATAGACGGTTGGTTACGAATCTTTGTTCCTTAACAAACAATATTCTGTGTTAATATCAACACTGGACTCTTAAAAAATATGGCAACGTTTTGTAAAACATCAAAAACCCTCAATATCAACACGCTGGAGGAAGGGATGGGGTGACCAGAAATCACCTCATAGATCCAAATGTCATCTTATTAACTCAGGTTCATCCTCTTGGGAGCTCATGGTAAGGCCACTAGATGAAGTCAGCAGATACAGGTTCAAAATCTGCTTCTGATGTCACCTTAGCCAAGTGCTGACTTATTGGGATCATGAATTTTTCATTTAAAAATGAGGAGATAGATTGAGATCAGAATTTCCCAGCCTATGGTCCATTTGATATTTTAAGAACTGAATTTGAATAGAACTGGTCTCCTTTGTAATCCTCTGTATTATATTTTTTTTGAATTGAAAAACATGATTTTTGAGAAAAGTTTTATAAGTTTGGCAAGAGGGCTAAAAGAACGCAGAATACAAAAAAGTTCAAGAACCCCTAGACTACAACAAGCAACAGACATTTATGAAGTGGCAAGCATTCTGTGAGGGACTCCCTGACCTCTGGGATCCTTACCAGTATTAAATCAACATTCCTAAGATGCTAAATACGAACGCTGCATCAGATGGAAAAAGTTGATTTTATATTCTCTGCACATGAGAAACAAGCAGAACCTGAGATTTCACTGGTCAAAAGATACTCCCTGTATCTCTCTTTATCTCTCTTTATCAATGGAGAATGCTCATGTTCTACCCCTCAAAGTAAGATGCTAAGTCATTTGCTCAGGGTCAAACAAGAAGTAAGCATTAGAGGCAGGATTTGTTTAGCTCTGCTTTTAAATATTCTTATTTTCCATGGACTTTAAGTCCATGGAAGTTTTTTTTTTTTTACAAAAAAGTTTTGTACAAGTTTTTGCACAAGGGGATTTGAGGGGCAGTACTGCTGAATAGGTAAAATTTCCCCAAAAGGTAATGGCAGGATTGAGTTAAGAGGGATGATGGAACCAGGCTGGGCTACTTGGATTTGGGGATATTTCTACAATGTAAGCCACCTAACTCTTAGTGTCCTCCTAGTAGGCATGAAAATAATTGGTTTGACAGACCTCAGAATAGAATTATTTTTAAGTAAATTAATATAATCTTTCTGTGGGATGGGAGAGGCAACCAGAATCACTGGGCTTTTGGATTATCTGGAAAGACAAACACATCTATTATTAAAGAGGTTCTCTGATGAGTCTACAGAAGCTTCTGGCAAAAGTGCTAGAGAAGGAGATGAGGAAGAAAGACATTCTATGGAGATGTATAATGTCTCATATTTCCAAGATTTCAATCACCCCAAGGTATCAGAGGTTCATAAATAACTAGGGATGCTCTTCTAAGCACATTAAAAATGAAGAAAAACCAAACCAAACCAAAGCTGCTTTAAGAACGCCCAAGTGGAGAGCTTCCTTCATTTTCTCTTTACTCTCCTAGAATTCTCCTCCCATTCCCTGCTATTGTTTCAGCCTATTCCTTCCCTTCCATTCCTGCAATTGTTAGGGGTTGCCTGGAGCTGTTTCCTGTTCTTTGCAAGCAGTAGCATGATCCCGGGGTTGAGTTTAACTCCTAGAGCATGGCTACTCCTTACTAATATTTCCTGAGGAACTTAGGTTTTGAAAATGATGGGAAATATCACATTAGCAAGATGTCTGAGCGTGTAGACATGTTGAATCTTTCCAAAGGAAAAAGGCAAGTTTGCCTTGGGAACAGTCCAGAGAAGCAAAACTAGGATGGGATTTGAGAGGGCTAACCCAGTCAACAAATCACTTCTAGCAGGAGGGTTACTCGGGTTGCCATTACCTTCTTGGCAGGATAACAGTATTCCTTCGAGGTACTTCTCTCATATCATTTCCCACAAATGTAAGCGAACAAGCATTTGTTAAGTACCTACTATGTCTTGTATCTTCTGGAGATTGCCAAGGCCATCAAGGCAGCTCCCCTGTTTAAAGATGAGAAAGGCTCACGGAGCTAAGAGGACAGGCCCCAAGTTAAAACAGAAGTGACAGAGTCAGGAAGCAAAGACAAAAACAATTCTTGATCCCAAGTAGCTTGGGTGATACACGAGATCTTCCCTTTGGAATGGTTAAGTCAACCTTCCCATGTTAAAAACCAGTATCTCAATGAGTTTTGATTCTCCCAAATTTCCAACAGAAAATTTTAGATTTTGTTTTAACTTTGGATTTCTGGGTTTAAAAACAAAACAATTTGCCTTTGAATGGAAGAATGTGAAAAATCACAATTTCAAACCACATATAATAAAAGGAAAAATGTTTTCACTATCTCAATACTGGGGAATAAGGGAAACTTCTGATACCCAGAGAAAGGAATTAGAGACCCATCTTCTGCTCCAGTGAACAGAATACATAGATGTACAAGCAAGACCCTGGAAGGTCAGAACCAGTACAAAGTCACCACCCCATGAAACAACAAAAGGGAGAAAAGAAAGAAAAGTCAGAAGATAGATAAAAATATGATGAGCAAAAGCTTCTCACTAAAAGAGTAGACAGGCTGAAAAATAAAAAATGAACTCAAATCAACTAGGATATTAAAAATGAGTAATGATATCAGCCTAAGGGAGCAACTATCACAGTTTCACAACAACACATTAATGACATCTTTTAAAAGTTCTGAAGCTATTGGAATCATCACGCGATATGATGAATGTCTGTTTGGAGACCACTGATAAAGAATGCAACTGGCAACCTCCAGTCCCATCAAGGGTATTCTCCTCTGATCTTAAAATCATGGACAAGATGAAGAAGAAATCCAACAATAACAATAAAAATATCACTTATAGGTTTTAAAGTTTGCAAAGAATTTGACATATAATTGTCTCATTTAAACTCCATGTCAACCCTGATATCAAAAACCACCTTCACAATTTCCTAAGAAAATTATGCTTTCTCAGATTTATGGAATCAAGGTTGTGGTATATCCTGAATTATCAAAAGGAAGTCACCTGTTGAGTAACAAAGAACATGGTAGAAAACAATAAGAGATAAAAAATAAGAAGTTATTTTTAAAATGAAATATTTTGTCCACAAATGTCTGGACATCACCCTCATTCCATCATTCCATCATTGGGTAACTTCTGGGATGCCATATGGGTCCAATATTCAACATATATAGGATTGCTTGCCATCTAGGGGAAGGGGTGGAGGGAGAGAGGGGACAAATTAGAACAGAAGTAAGTGCAAGGGATAATGTTGTAAAAAATTACCCTGGCATGGGCTCTGTCAATAAAAAGTTATTATAATAAAAAAAAAGAATATGGGTCCAGACAGAGATAGATTTTTGACCTGAAGACCAACCTAGATAAAATGAACTTTCCAAAATCATTATCTCTATTTTTTTCTAAAAATAATGAGAAAGTTGTACATGATAGTGTGTCCTTGCTCCTGGGGAGGCTGAGGCAGGTGCATCAGCTCTGAGCTGCAGTACATTTAGGTATCTGCACCAAGTTTAGCATGAGTATGGTGGATCCCAGACCCCTGTCTACAAAGGAGGGGTAGGGTGCAATAAAAACAGACGAGGCTACCTAAGGAAGTGAGAACCAGTTCAAGTTAAAAAGTGAGAACAATGTGTCATGTGATTCAGCAATGGAACTGGGTTTCTAGGGGCTATTAGACTTCTAGCCTGGGTGAGAGAGATTCTATCAAATGAAATGAAATGAATAAACTAAAATAGTATAAAAATAATAAAACACAATGAAATGAAGTTAAAATAACATGAAACCAGGGAGAAACAAAATGTGAATCCCCAATCTTTTGAATGTAGGACCTTTTTTGCATCCACTCTAAACCTTAAATCCATTGCATAGAAATAAAAACGGGGATCAGGATATGGGACAATGAATGATTAAAATGATTCTAAAAATGACCTTTTCCTATAGTTTTCAATGAATTAGAAATCTAGAAAACCACAAGAAGGAAGGAATAATGAAAAAAAGAGCTATATTTGGGAGAGAAATATCCCAGGTAAACCTTCTAGCTCTGAGACTGTGGAAAGAGGGCTAATTTTGGGGTCACAGAACCAGAGTCAGAATTCTGGATCTGTCACAAGCCTATGTGATTTTGGGCAAGCCCCACTTTGGGCTTCTTTAATTTGCTTCCCTATACAGGGAGGGAAGTGAAATTATATTTAAGGCCCCTTCAAACTTAAAATCTATGAGCCAATGATCTACCAAGGATTCTGATCAACAATTCAGGGACTTCCTCCTATATACGATAAATACCTAGGTGTGAGGTAGATCCAAGTTCAAATCCTACATCAGACACTTACAGTCATAGACTCTGGGCAAATAGTAATTTAACTTCTCTCTGCCTCAGTTTCCTCATGTGAAAAATATAGAGAATTATAGCAGCTGCCTACTTGTGAGATCAAATAACCTAACATGCATTATAAAACACATGTAAAGGGTTTTATAAACCTTAAGGCAATCTATAAATGCTATCCGCCCTTATTGTTGTTATCATCTCATCATCAATCTTTGCCAGAAGGAATTGTGAAGCACCAGCTACTGGATTCCCGTCTTGAAACAGGAAAGCATTATCTCCATTTGACAAATTGAGGTAACGGAATCCGAGAATGGTTAAATGAGGACAGAGCCACTTGAGGACAGAGCAGGCTATGGAAGGGGATGCCGGATTGGCAATTGGCAAGCCTACTTTTGATGTCTGGCTTTGCTCCTTCCAGAATCTGGGTGATCTTGGACACTCACCTCACCTGAGCTCTAAAATGGGGAGGATGAACCAGGTGGTGTCTCCACTTTATTCCACCTCAAAATCAGTGATTCCAGGGTGGAATGAGAACCCAATTTCCCTTCCTTTGCACATCTTTCCAATATGATGTGCTACTACCTCTTATGCCCCCAATTAAGTTGTCTTAAGTAGATTTCTAATTGTGCTGCATTACATGTGAAAAGAAATTTGTATTTTCCCTTGGTTTTCTTAAGGAGGAATTATAAATGGCAAAAATAAGCAAAGAAATGGGAAACACAACTTGAAGCTTAAAGTATGTATAATATCCATGAGAGTCAACATGGCACCATGGGTAGAAATTGCTCTTGGAAGCAACAGAAAGGCACATATCTGATACCAAATGGCTCCGTGGCATTGGCCAAACCCCTTGTAGATCCCTTGTACACCCAGAAAACTCTGAATAACGAGATGGCCAAGAAGGGCCATCACCGAGAAGTGTGTGTGTGTGTGTGTGTGTGTGTGTGTGTTTAAGGGAGAGAGCAAAAGAGAAAATGTATGAGTATGTGAGTATGTATGAGTGTGTGAGAAAGAAAAAGAGAAAGTGTGAGAGTATGAATGTGTCTGTCTATGGGTAAAAAGAGGAAAGGAAGAGGACAAAAGAGGGAATGTGAGGGAGAGGGAAGAGAGGAAGGAAGGAGAAACCTGATTTCCTAGTGATAGGGAGCTTCAGACATATACTGCCAGTAACTTTAATGTTACTACTGATAAATGTATACAACCCTTTCTCCTTTGTTAGAGTAGAATTATAAACATTCTGTGGACAGTTTACTTTTTGTCTTTTAATGTTGTACATGGTAACAACAAGATTATATGATGTACAATTCTGATGGGTGGGGCTCTTCTCAACAATGAGACAATTCAAAACGGTTCCAATGGTCTTGTAAGGAAGAGAACCTTCTACACCCAGAGAGAAAGAGCTGTGGGAACCGAGTATGGGTTATATAACACAGCATTTTCACTCCCTTTGTTGTTGTTTGCTTGCATTTTGTTTTCTTTCTCATTTTTTTTCCCTTTTTGATCTGATTTTTCTTGTGTAACACAATAAATATGGAAATACATTTAAAAGAATTGTACATGTTTAACCTATATAGGATTTCTTGCTTTCTGGGAGGGAAGGCAAGGAGAAAAATCAGGAAGACAAGGTTTTGCAAAGATGACTATTGAAAATTATCTTTGCATATATTTTGAAAATAAAAAAATTTATATTTTAAAAAACCCTTTTTTTCTCTTTATTCTCAATGCCAAACACATGGTTGCTGATGTTGTTTAGGTGCTGCAGTCATGTCAGACTTTTCATGGTTCCTTTGGGGAGTTTCTGGCAAACTTACTGGAATGGACTCCCATTTCCTTATCCAGCTCATATTACAAATGAGGAAATGGAGGCAAGGAGTTAAGTGAAGTACAAAGGGTCCCACAGCTAGTAAGGATCTGAGGCCGGATTTGAATACAGGAAGAGCCCCAGTCCTGACACTCAATCTAAATAGATCACCGAGCTGCCCCCAAAATGTCGTTGCCATTCAGTCATGTCCAACTTTTTATAGCCCACTTGGGGTTTTCTTGGCAAAGATAATGGAGTGATGTGCCATTTTCTTTTCCAGTTCATTTTACAGATGAGAAAAATGAGGCAGAGAAGGTGAACTGACTCATTCAGGTTCACACAACTAGTGAATGGCTAAGATTTCCTTTGAACTCAGCAGACTTCTTCCTAAGATCAGTGCTCTATCCACTGCTACCTATCTATACACAATATGCATTTAGTAAATATTTCTTGACTGGTTGAAAACTCCTTCTACCAATGGAGATCAGCAACTCATCTGCCAGTCTAATCTTAGAAAGGTGCCTATGCAGCTGCACTTGGAAGAAAAAATAAAAGCAAAACTACCCCTGTCCTCCCAAACCCCCCCCCCCCAACAGGCATGTGTGTACATGCAGATATCATTGGGAAGGATATGGGAGACTCTAGTCACTGGAAGGAGAGTTCACCAGGGAAGACATCCTGGGAATGACCCGAGCTGAGTCCTTAAGGAAATCAGAGTTTCCAAGAGGCAAAGGCAAAGGGGAGGCTGAGGGATGTGCCCAAACTCACACAGGTGGTTGACCTCAGAGAGTATATCCCCCACGAGGATATATTCAGTATAGTGCATAAACCCAGAGATATCTATGTCACATGACCAGATACAAACATGGCAGCCCATCCAACCCCAGCTCTCAGGTGGCATCCCAGGGTCATGACTGATCCAAGTTCCCAATCCATCCAAAATACACACTCCAGATCTTAACCATCTATGTTTAGGGGCTTAGGTTTGGAAGACCCTAAAGCCAGGTTTTCACCCCTCACCCTCCCACGCCATTCAATCATTTAGGCTCTTTCATTCAATTACTCTGAAGGTTGTGCTCCAAGCTCTCTGCCTCCATGTTGGTTACCATTTTCAGTGAACTGGATGAGAAGAGACACCCCTGGACCAGCCCATGGTCTTTTCTAGGTTCCTCATGTTTTCATATATAAATGAATACCTCAAAAATCTTTAAAAATACAAAGTAAGGGGGCAGCTAGGTGGCACAGTGGATAGAGCACCAGCCCTATAGTCAGGAAGACCGGAGTTCAAATCTAAACTCAGACACTTAATACTTCCTAGCTGTGTGAATCTGGGCAAATCACTTAAGTCCAGTCCTCAGGAAACAAATAAATAAATAAATAGGTGAATAGATAAACAAACAAATAAATAAATGAAATAAAAATTTAAAAAAATAAAAATACAAAGTAAGGCCCTCAGAATCTGAAGGGGGCTTTCTTTCCTATATATGTATGGGGTATATCTGTACGTTTATATTTACACACACACACACACACACATACACATGAACAGAAATAGGGAGCAGGCTGGTGATTTTCTTGATGTCTACAATGAATTCTTCAATGAGGAAACTAGAGATGTTTGACCTTGCTCAGGATGACATAGCTGGTGGGAAGCAAGGGAAGGGTTTGAAGCCAGGTCTTCTACTATGAACTGGCTCACTCTCCACCATGCCAAACTGCCTCTCTATACACAAAGACGCACATTCATATTTATCGTCAATCAGTCAGGCACTCTGCTAAATCCTGGGGATACAAATGCAAAAAAGAAACAGTCTCTGCCCTAAAGGGATAGAAAAAGGTAAAATGGGAAGGTACCCAGCTAAGGACAAGAGGAAAATGTCCAAAGGAGTGCAACCAGATAAAATATGAAGAGCCAATTGACATATTGGCCCTCCTCAAATGAAGGTTTAGCTTTGTGGAACAAATCTGTGTTTGATACTCCATTCAGAGAGGCCCCAGGAATAAAGGGTACTTATCAGACTGTAAGCATCTTGAGGGAAGGGACTTTTTACTTCTTTGCCTCCCTAGGCTTAACAAGTTTCCTGGCACACAGTACACTTAATAAAAGTTTATTCAATGAAAGAATGAAGATATGAGTCCAAACTTAATTTAATCTTACAGGATGATGAGGACCCAGTGGGCATGAGGAAAAAAGTCTAATGTGGCTCTTTTCAACAGCAAGATGGTTCAGGCCATTTCCAATGGTTTTGTAATGGAGAGAACCATTTGCACCAAGAGAGAACACTCTGGGGACTGAGTAGGGATCACAAGATAGTATTTTCACTTTTTTGTTGTTGTTTGCTTGCTTTTTATTTTCTTTCTCCTTTTTTCCCCTTTTTTGATCTGATGTTTCTTGTGCAGCATGACAAATGTGGAAATATGTGTAGAAGAATTACACATTTAATATATATTGGATTACTTGCCATCCAGGGGAGGTGGGAGGGAAAAGGGAAGGAAAACAACTTAAAACACAAGGTTTTACAAAGGGGAATATGTTGAAAATTATCTATGCATATGTTTTAAAAATAAAAGCTTAAAAAAAGGAAAAAACTTCAAAATAATTTGGCCAGTTATCAATACACATGCATGTGTACACATACACAAAACACACATACATACATACATAATTTGGGTCCAGACTTTCCTCTATCAAAGATTCCTTGTCATGGTCAAGATACTAGGAGTTAATCACAATTATTTAAACATTATCTAGTATCTCTCCTGTGGACCACCCAGCTTCAATTTCATTATTTCAACTTGGGAAGCTCTAGGAGCCAAAAATATCAATGTGAACTGTATTCTAGGAATGGACTGAATTTCTAAGAAAAGTACTGGTAATGTCCTCAAAAGTAACTGAAAAATGTTAAAAATCACTGAAACAAGTTTTCTAATTTCTGACATTTGAAGATAAGATGTCATTTATTAAAGAATATTTTTAAAATTTTTATGTAAAGCAGCATTTTTCAATAAAGTTTTATGTATGTGTGTGTATATTATAAATATATTTATATAAATATATGCAATGTCTCAAATATATTATGTATAATATTCATTTTTATATTATACATAATATATAGACACTATATAATACACATATACATACATATATTTCCCACTGATAAAAGTAAAGTTAGACAATGCTACTAAAACAGTTTTGAGAGAGACAGAGATCGAGAGAAACCGAGAAAAAGAGAGACACAGAGAGAGAAACAGAGGGAGAGGAAGAGAGGGAGACAGAAAAAGAGAGACAGAGACAAAGAGAAAGAGGCAGACACACCAAGAAAATGAGGGAAAGGGGGAAAAAACTAAGAGAAAGAAAGACACATAGACATGCCATTTACATATTGTAAATATGTAAATATGTCTTTGGAAAAACAATATTCATAATTAATTTTAGGAATATCTTGCAAGGGAATGTATCCAATTTGGCCAGTGCTAGTTTTTATCTTCTATTTCATTAAAATTCACCTTTTCCAAAGGTCCTGATGACCTTCTGACCCTTACTCTAGCCATCATTTACTCAACTTTGCTGGAATTTGGGGCCTTGCTCCCCATTTCCTTCTCCCTGAAAACTTCAGCTTCTTAACTGTCATTTCTTTTCCCCATCTCCCCTCCATGACTGTGGCGATCCTTCTTCTGTTCAGATGGGACCTCATTTGGAATACTGCTCTTAGATCTGAAGGTCACATTTAGGAAAGACATTGATAAGTAAAGAGCTTCCCAAAGACAAGCACGATGGTAAGTTCACACTTATAGGAGATAAAATGGAGAAAGTAGAAGTACTCAGCTTTTATGGGCTGGCCTTAGAACAAGATGACATTTCCAATAGAGTTTCCAGGGATAAATGTTTTTAGTCACATGATAAATGTGGGGGCACAATTGCTTAATAAGTCATAAATTATATGAACACAAAATCTGCTTTTTTAGATTGAAAATATCTCTTCACTCCCATTTCTTTGGCTTTTCCAGAGAAGCTCAGCAGGCTCAGCATAAGGAGTGACCATAAGGAAGTTCTGATGAGCTCTGGAGAGACTTTCTCAAAGGGCAATCAGGCTGCTTGAAAATCTTGTAATCTTGCTTCCTAGGAACTTACAGCACAATAGCTTTATCAGAGAGAGAGTTTGGTATAGTAGGTGGACGGTGAGATCAAGGAGATCTAGGGTGAAGTCTCCCTGTTGATAATTACAAGCTGTGGGACTGTTGGCAATCAATCAAGAAACGGAGGCACTGGAATTTTAATCGATTACCTATAATGTGCAGCTTGTAATTATCAGAAGGGGAACTTCAGACTAGACGTCCCTGATCTCACCATCTACCCTCTATGGCAAGCTCCCTCTCTGATAAAGGTATTGTGCTTTAAGTTCCTAGGAAGCAAGATTGAAGGATCCTTCAAGTAACTTGAATTCCTGAGCCGTAGTTTCTTTATCTCTAAAATGGGATGATAATACTTATGGATCCGGCTCACAGATGATTGTGAGGTTCCCCTGAGCTTATGTTTCTTAAATGCTTTTTTTAAATGTTAAGGAGGATTTTAGCTTATGTTGTAACCTCTCCTAGAAGGACCAATAGCTAAAACATTCACTATTTCAAACTCTGCTCCTTTGATCACCTGCCATATTGAATCTCTTTGGACACATATTCACTCACTACTCTCTTCTACACATGTGATTGCTCCTTGATCACTAAACATCTCTGTGGATCAGCTCATAGAAAGACTGGCCATGAAGCTGCCAGTGTGGTGCTAATGGAAGGATATTACATTTTTTGTCTCCTAAATTCTAAATGGGACTCGGATTTCAAGAACCATCGTCATGACAATATTGACGGTGAATTAATTACCACATTTTTATATTATTGGAATTCTACAATATTATTTAGTACAGAATTCCCACTTTTCATGGGCTATGGTATATTTATTTCATTTCTGGGGAGCTGGAAAGGCTTTAATCAAAAAGTTCCTGAGGGTATATCCAAAAGAAGATTATTTTCCAAGGCTTCAGTTTATGTTTTTTTCATTTATTTCCCAAGTTTAGTCAGAACTCCTGCTTCCAAGCTTGGGATAAATATTAGAAGATAGAAGTGAAAACTCCCTCACAATGACAGAAAAGGAAAACATGAAATATTAGAAGGATCTATGGGAAAATTGGGACACTGATGGGCAGTTGGTGGAGTTGTAAACTGATCCAACCATTCTGGAGAGCAATTTGGAAATATGCCCAAAAGGGCTATAAAATTGTACATACCCTTTCATCCAGCAATACCAGTACAAAGTCTGTATCCTAAGGAGATCAAAGAAAAAGGCAACAGAAGTATATCTACAAGAGGATTTGTAACAGCAGATCTTTTTATGGTAGCGAAGAATTGTAAATTGAGGAGATGGCCATCGATTGGGAAATAACTGAACAAATCAGGATATATGATTGTGATGGAATGCTTCTGTGCTATAAGAAATATCAAATAGGATTCTTTCAGAAAGAACTGGAAAGATATGTCTAAGCTGATACGAACTAAAGTGAGCAGGACCAGGAAAACTTTGTACACAGTAACAGCAATATTGGAAAATCATCAACTGGGAATGACTGAGTTATTCTTAATACAATGATCCAAGATAATTCCAATGACTCATGATGAAAAATAGTATCTACTTCCAGAGAAAGAGCTGGTGGATTCTGAATGCAGATCAAAGCATATTTTATTTTGCTTTCTTTATTTTTCTTGGGGTGGTTTGTCTGTCTTTTCTTTTGTAGCACAGCTAATATGGAAATATGCTTTGCATGACTTCACATGATTAATCTATATCAAATTTCTTGCCTTCTCAAGGGAAGGGAGGGGAGAGAAAGCAAATCTGGGATTCAAAAAATTAAAAAAAGCCAAATGTAACAAAAAATTTACATGTAATTGAGAAAAATAAAAAATGAGAAGAAAATTACTCATCCTGTTTTTCCAATATGCCCATGCTGACATTATGGTAATAGTGGGACAGCAAATGTCAGTGGAAAGAATGTTGGAGTTGAAGAAATGAAGACCTATTTTACAATACCAAACTTGAAAATTAAAACCTGAATGCTTCTTTATTTGCATTTCCTTGTTTCCTTTTCTCTCCAGAATAGTGCCTTTGTAATCAGTAAATCTATAAGCATTTATTAATTACCTATTATGGATCAAGTACTGTACCAGCTTCTAGGGAAAGCCCAAAGCCTGCTAGGTCATGAAGCTGAGTGTCTATTGGTGAGTTCACCTTAAGATCCAACCACTGCACTTCGGATGATGGAAACCTCTTCTATTCTTCTCATCTTTATCCATTTCCTGTTCCTATATACCTCCACCAACAATGGGGTAAAGAGGACAAAAACCTGAAGTTTTTGCATCCTTCAGCTCCTGCTAGCAAATTGGCTTTGGGAATTGTCATCTCTTTAGCCCCACATTTTGGGTTACTTTTTAAATATTTGAAATTGTCCAAATCCTTAATATTTAAGTGTCATGCAAATCAAAATAATCCTGAGGTTTCACCTTATGCCCAGAAAATTGGTTTAAAAAGTGATTAAAAAACCCAGAATAGTCAGTGTTAGAGAGGTCTGAGAAAATAGCTATGTATTACTTGATGGAGTTATAAATTGACATAAGTCTGGAAAGCAATCTGTAACTATGCAAATAAAGTTATGAAAATGCTCATGCTCTCTAAATCAGAGATTACCTTCCTGAACATATATACCAAGGAAGTTAATGTCAGAAAGAAGGGTTTCATATACACCAAAATATTTATGGTAATATTTTTCATGGCATCAAAGAATTGAAAGCAAATGAAGGAAAGAATGGTTCTCTACATTGTAGAACGTGAATGTAAAGAACTCTTGCTGAATTATAAGAAACAATAAACACGAATAAGGTAGAAAGAGTTGAAAGGATTTATGTGAATTGATGCAAAGTGAATGAGCAGAAACAAGAAAATGATATGTACAATCATATAATAACAATAATAGCAATTATACTTTATAAAGCACTATAAAAATATGGACTTATTTTATCCTCAAAACAGCTTTGCAAGGAGGTGTTATTATCCCCATTTTACAAACACATAATATCATAATTAGAAACAGTATTAACTGTAGAACAATTGAATACTGTGAAATCATAAAGCACAAACTTGGCCCCATTGTTGGAAATGACACATCCCTTCCCTCCATTACATTGCAAAACTCAGAGTCTAAGTCTGGATAACATCACATACAACGTTAGCAGCTTTTCTATGTGTTAATTTGTTAATTTTTTTTTTAATTTCCTGGGTTCTTTCTAATCCTCTCTTTTAAGATCAGTTCTCTGAAAAGACATGAGTAATTTATAAATGGGAATTTGAGTAATGAAAAATTAGATGTTTTTCGATAAAATTATTTAAAAAAAAAAAAACACCTAGTATTTTTAATCTTTGTGTTTCAAAACTACTTATCAGAAAACATTTGGGAGGATTGGGAAAAGATTTAGAACAACCTAAAATGAAGGAGTTATAAATTATTGATGGTTTGCTAACCATTTTGTGGATATAATGTGACACATTATTTTAAAATAATTTAATTAATTAAAAATAAGTTTACTGATTTTATTAATTGCTGAGAGAAAGTAAAAAGCAGAAACACAGAGAAAGAGAAAAGAACCTCAATGAAAATACATAAACTCAAACTAATTAGAAGTAGGATGACACTGAAATTTTAGCTTACAATAACCTCAAATTACAAAGTAACAAAGACTCCATTTGTGCCCATACTATTTAATTACTACCTATCAAGTCCATTCCATATAATGCTGCTTAACTGCCCCCCATTTCTTGAAAATCACTTTTTTCTCTTTTACTTTTTTAACAGCTACAAATTTCTTTAAAGATAAAGATAAAGAATATAGTCCACATTAGAAAAACCGGACATTATGGAGAAAGAATCTAAAGAAAGCCAAACTTAAAGGCTTAACCAGGACAGATTAAGCTTTCATTATTGTTTTTGGTCAGAAAATGTGTTTATTCATACAAAATGCTTGCAAATTTGACTGAGAGATTCCTTAAATAGGTCATTCTCTTCATTTATAATTCTCAATGACACCTGGGAGATGCTAGAATGTATTGGGCACCAAAATCTAGTTTATATGATGGAGTTAAAAAGGATCATTAGGGATAAGGAAGGCATGGGTATTGCATGATAGCATAACTAGTTAACTTTCCTTCCTCACTGAGAAAAACTATTTGTGGTTTATTTTGTGTATCATGTGATTAAAAAAAAGAACATGGTAAAATTCTATCTCCATTGGCCAATGGCCACTTCAGACATCTAGGCCCCTTGACGGGTAGAGCAGCCAATACTATCAGCCTGTATTTCTCACTCTCCTGCTTCTTTTTCTCTACTCACCTTGGTACTTGGCCCAATCTCAGCCATTCACCTCCGTTCAAAGGAGTCCACTCAAAAGGAAAGGAGCCAAAACTGTGGCATGCTATCTATTAGGACGTGGTCAACCTCTGGCCCGTTTCCCATAGGCTTGTCTAGAGCATGAGTGGGCCTTGTCCAGAGGAGCCAGCAATTCGACTTACTCTCCAGACACACCAAGGCCTGCTTCTGGAAGTAATGGCCTGTTTACAATGGTGGATTAAACGTCTATAAAGTACTGATCACCTTTGCAGCCCAAGACCTTTCTTGCACTTAGTAAATGCTAGGGGAAATAAGTCAAAGCAAAGAAGTGAGGGATTAGTGGCCAACTCAATAAGCATTTATTGGGCTACATGCAGGGCACTGTCCTGGAGTTTGTAGTCAAATAGTTTCTACTTTCAAGGCCCTGTAGGGGGAACTGGAGTAAGCTCAAAGGAAAAAAAAAATTCTAGTATTTACTAAGTGGGTACAAAATGATTTGAGAAGGGAGGGAACATTAATACCTAGATAACTGAGAAAAGTTGACTTTCAAAGCATAGAAATCTGATGGGAGAGAGATTCTCAGAGGCAGAGCTGAGAATAAAGAGAGCATTCTGGGTCTCCGGAAAGAGTGGATATAAAGAACAAGGTGGAGATCATAAAATACCAAGAGAGCCACTTAGAGAAGTGATATCACTCCTTGATACCTTTCACATTTCTCAATGATACTCCATGAGTCAGAAGACCTATATTCAATCCTGACTTTTTCCCCCAATCATCTTATTATCTTCTAAACATTGGCTTCTCATCTATAAAAATGAGTGTGTTCAGACTAGATGACCTTTAAGGTCTCTTTTAGCTCAAAAGCTAAGATCCCATGATCCCTCATTGCTGAAAGTAGCAATACAGCTGTGGAAAAATCCACTATGGCATTCCTTTGAGTTTGCCTTCATGATACAAAGAAAGAACAAAAGGAATGTCATGAACTAATCCAGGGCCCAATTGCCTCTGAAGCCGATTTTAAAGTGCCAGTATGATTGTCTGGGTCAGGGGGAGGTTCAGTGAATAGTAAACAGACCCTTTAAAAACAAGACACGTGCACGCGCACATGTGCACAGGTGGCCAGAAAACCATTCTTTGACCATCTTTCCCAAATATTTTATTCATGGGAGAAAAAACAGAGAACATAAGAAAAAAATCCATGCAAAACAAAATCCCACTATTGGCCTTTTAAAAACACCAGCAGAAGATGTCAGTTTCCTCATTAGAGTCACAGCTAAAATTTCATTCAAATCCAGTGTGACACATTATATCAAGGATGGAAATGGAGGTAGAATGAGATTGAGAATCTCTGTTATAACCAAAGATCCTCCACAGATGTAGTTTCATTGGCTTTTTCTCTTATTTATTTGCCTGATTTTTACAAAATGATTCCCAAACATCAAAATTGAGTAAATAATAGTGATTATATGTGGCTAAGAGTTTTTTAGTCAGTAACAAATGCTTGGGATTCAGGAAGGTGACAATTATCTTTAAAAAGACACACATTTTACACTTGGGGAAAAAAGAATCTTTTCAAGCAAAGTTAACTCACAAGAGGCAGAAAAGTGAAATGGGTTGGACAGAGAAACTCCTTGGCTCTGGATGAGGCATTCTAAGTATCTCTTTCTGGAAGTGTGATGAAGAAGAAGATCTCATTATCCCCATGATAACCCAACATGAATTTAATCATGCTATGATTAATCCTCCCAATTAGCCTTCCCTAACTAACCATGGGAAATCATTCAGATTCTGGTTTTTGTCCATGACCTTCAAACCAAAAACACTTTGGGAGCCAACAAGAATATTTTTGCAAGGTGAGAATCAGAGCAGAGATCAGTTGTAAGTGACTAAAATGAAGATGTTTATATATATATATATATATAGAGAGAGAGAGAGAGAGAGAGAGAGAGAGAGAAAGAGAGAGAGAGAGAGAGAATTGAGAGAGTTTGATGATGAGATATAAAGATATAGACATAGATACAGATATATATATGTTATGGTCAGTCCTTGAAAGTTGTCTCTGCTCTCTAACTACACACAAAATCATCCCCTTTGTTCTTTCCTTTGCCCAAATCTTAGAGATGGCATATAAGGTAACCCTTCTCCTCTCAGAGGAGCCCTTCAAATTTGCCCATTGATAACATCTTCTCTTTTCCAGGAGCAACTCCCTTTGATCATGAACTCTCCCTCTCTCTCTCATTAATATGCAATTGTTCTTGATCTCCTAGCTCTTCCCCCAAAATAGATCAACTTATAATTTGTCAAATTTTTATTTATTGTTTGTGTAGCTTAACACAAAGCAAAGCACTGAAAATTCTTACATGAGCTTTAATAGTTCCACAAGCACAAAGGTTTGGTCCTGGCCTAACCATGCCAATAATTTCCTTTTAGACCAAAGGTATCAAACAGACATCAACCCACAATACCGGAATGAGGCTCAAAGCAGATTAAAACGTAATTGGAAAACATTTAACAAAGCAAGCAAAAATACAACAAAATACAGATAGTATTAATATATGTTTTTGTTTTTCCCAAGTCATTGGGCCCATATGATCTTTTTGGTGCAGCTCACTGACTTCCTTTCTATTTAAGTCTGACACTACAGCTTTAGACCATATTATCAACTATCCCCTTAGGCTAGATTTTAATTCTTCCTCCTAATTCCAAACCCAACTCGATCCTATACACCATCTAGTTGCCTTAGATAGCTATGTTAAGATAAATTACTTAATATTATATTTCTATGCTTCCATATAGACATACAACAATATGTACAGAAAGACACTGTGTATATATATATATATATATATATATATATATATATATACAGTATATATATGCACATATATATATACACACACATACAGAAAGACAAATAAGATATTTGCTATTGTTATTATGCGTATGTGTCCATATAAATACATATTTGCATAGAAAGATCCCATCATATATTGTGTCATACTCCTATGGATACAGTAATTCTTTAGGTCAAACCGTTTCTATTCATATGTTGTAGTAAATGGAGTATCTTTTTAACATTAACATCTTCTTCAGGCATCCAGGCTCACATCCTCCCAGAATTCTGCTCTTTTTAATAGATAAGTTCACCTTTGGTACTAGTAGAACACCCTCACTAGCAAGGAAATCTTGAATGGATTCTCAGCCTGGCAAAGTATGGCACAAGTGGGCTTCTTGTTCTGAGACTGCAAAAGTAGAGTGGAAATGGTAATGGTGCCTTCCAAGTACTCCCCTCTGCACATACGTCCAAAACCCTCTTTTTTCCAAAGAAGTAAAGTCATAAGGGAAGTGGCAAAAGCAAGCTCCTCTGACTTCATTTTCTATTACACTATACTCAGACAAGTTGCTTTCCATTTTCTCTGCCTATATTTTGCCCAAAAGGATCTTCCCCAAACCCAGAAAATCTCATATATTAGCAAATCATGGCAGATCTGGATTTAATTTCTGAAACTAAAAATGTGATTATTTGAGGGCATTTGGATTTTTAAAGAGAAAAGATATTGTTTATAATTAATTCTTGGGAAGGCCCTAACTTAAAATAGATTTATAGGCAGTGTCACATAGTAAATAACCAGCACCAAGGGACAAGGCAGGGGAAACTCAGAAATGCAGGCAGAGCAGTTTGAATGGAATCAGCAGTGTTAGTTCTTAGCCAGAAACCCAAGAGGGAAAACCCAGCTTTTCCTGGGATCCGCTAATAAGTACCCTCAGGCTTTTTCTGTTTCTTATTACTAAAACCAGGGAGCAGTTCTTCAGTTCAATTCAAACCAAGCAGAGTTCCGGTACTGACTCTGGATCAGGCACAAGGTTAGACTGGGAATGCTGAGTGCCAAGACAAGTAGGGAACTCCAGGAGTATATGTTCTACTTTGGGACAAGAGCACAGACTCAAGTTCTCGGTAAATATAAGCTATATATAAAGGACACTGAAAGATTGTAGACAGAGCAAGAATGAGCCTTCCAGGCCAAATTGTCCAATCCTTCATAGATTGGCAGATGGGGAAACTGAGGTCTAAAAAGATTAGTCCAATGCAGAATCATATGGGAAACTGCTGACATTGCAGATACAGGTTTAAAAAAAAAAAAAAGAATCTTTACCCTCAGAGCACTTACATTCTACTAAAGGAAAACAATTCACAAAATTAAAGGGAATGTGAAAAAGGTGGGGATGGGGAGAGGAGAACTACAGGGAAGGCAAAGCTGGTCCAGACCTTTTCTCAAAGTGAAGGTTCAGGTAGTAACTTACCAATGAGAGAAAAAGATCCCAATGGAAAAAAGGAAGAGGCACATGAAGCAATGGCAGAGTCCAGAGGAACTCAGAATGTCCCATGTCCAATACTATGCTTTTAACAAATGAGTAAACTGAGGACCAGGGAGAATCAGTTAGATCACACATATACAAATTCCAAAAGTGGAACTGAAGCTCTATTCTGAGGTTCTGAAAATAACGCCTTCCCACCGAAGTGATGTGTTCCCCCATTCTGTTTTTCTTAGATACACAGAATACCTGGATGTCAAAGAAGCCTTTCCCATCATGCCAGTCTAACTCTTGGAAATACAGAGAATATTCTATATTGTGTTTGGGTCTAGACCTGAGATTTGATTAAGGAGCCCTAGGTGAGGAAACACTTTCTGTTACTGCAGGTCAGGGCCCACTCAACTACTAAGACAGAGAAAGATCCTGAAGGCCCAGGAGATTCCCACGATCTCTCAAGCAGGATGTGCCCCTGGGCAGGCTGAAATTCCCTACTCCCAGCTCAACTCCCTATCGACCAGAGAATGCCCGCCAAGGGGTTTTATGATGAACCTTTAAAAAAAAAAAAAAAAAAAAAAAGGAACCGAAAAATATATTGCCATGCTATGGTTAATATGACCAGCAATGTCCCGGCATGTGTGCAACTTCCTGTTTCTTGTGAAAGAAAAGGGCTTCCTCTTAAGTGCAGGCCATCAGTCTCACACACAACGTGTGAGTTTTCGATATCTTAAAGTGAGAATAGAAACTTTGGGCAAGGGTTAAAATCCCAACCTTGAATGGCTCTTTCACTTAGGGAATTTACAAACCAAGAATACATGAATATCGCCTTCTTGCATCAAAAGGCTAACAGTGGAGGAAGGGCAAGTATCAAAGGGAGGGCCTGGCGCCATTATTGTGCAAACTAAGATTAAAGCAAACACTCCAGTCCATTCTCTGGCTCCTTTTTCTCATCTCAGCCTTCTCCCAGTAAGCTCCTGTGTTCAGGGCACCGTACTCTCTGGAATCACAGCATCTCATCTTCACACTCTTTAGCACATGGCATATGCTTAATAAATGCTACTTGATTAATGAGGTGATAGTTCAAGGTCTGGCTCAAATATCACCTTCAATCAATCAATCAATCACTATTAGATTTGTCAAGTACCTACAAGATGGCAGAAATCCTACTAGGCATTGAATATAGTAACACACATGTTGAAGGGCCTCCAGGGAGGAGGCACAGTGGGCAATTAGGTGATGCAGTAGAGTAAGGGCTGGGCTTGGACTTAACTTTCTGAGTTCAAATCTGGCCTCGGGTACTTCCTAGCTATGTGATCATGGGCAGAACTGTTTGCCTCAGTTTCCTCGTCTGTCAAAGGAGAAAGACACGGCCAATATCTTGCCATAAGAACTCCAAAGGAGATTACAAGGAGTAAGATGTGACTGAGATGAATGAATAGCAACAAAATGCCCTCACTACCTTTTCAGCTATTTTTGGTATATTATCTTCCCTCAATTAATTCACTTGCATGTCACAGCCTCACCTCCCTGATAGCATGGTCCTCTCCAAGAATGAAGGACAAATGACAAAAATAATATAAGCTACTTGAGGAAAGGAACTGAGAAGATTGCTTTGTACTTGACCTTATGCCTCGGCACTGGAGAGCACCCTATACATAATAAACACTCTGAAAATGTGATTTCCTTCTATTCATACTTATTGGTCCACACTTCTTATCTTTCCTACTATTTTAAGATCTTTGAAGAGATTCTTCCCCTCTGCAACTGTCAGAAATATTCATTACATATCTATTAATTAATCTAAACATCTAAACAGGATACACTGAAAGGTAAAAACAGACCTTGTCCTCAAGGAGGTGATATTCTAATAGGAGAGACGTTATGCAAACTATATACAAATGAACTACCAATAGGGTTACCTGGTGGTGGTGGCAATTGAGGGTTATAATTTTGAAGATAGAAGTCGTGCTTCATGCTCAAAAAAGATCAAAATGAGATCCCTGGCTTGGAGTCCAGTGTGTCTGACTGTGACTTGGTCAGACCAATCTGAGCTCAGAAGGCTCTACCACAGATCAGGCACAAATAACCCATATTAGGAGATGATCTCAGAAGTAAAACACCAGCATTGGGGGGAGGGGGTTGAAGAAGACTTCTGCACAAGAAGGAATTTTAGCTGCGACTTGATAGAAGCCAGAGAAGACAGTGGGCAGAAATGAGCAGGGAAAGGATCTCAGGTATTGAATTCTCTAAGAACATAGGATGTCACTGAGGTTTTCCTACAGCTGCAATATGGAATACTTGGGATCTGAGCAGCTCCCTTCCAATTCTGAGATCCTGTGAGTGGGGTCTTTTTCATCTTGATGCTACCCAACCTGCTCCCCAAGTTTGGATTATCACTGAGGGAACATGTAGTGCACACTCACTAAATATTTGATGAATGAATCATCCCTGGCCGAGAGAAATCTATACTTAACAGTAAGTGAGCCATTTTGAAAAAGACATAAAAATGAATCAACTCCTCGCATCCGATTCAATCCAGTCAGACAGGAATTGGGGAGGGGGAGTGACAGAGAGAAGCACATTTACACCACCCTCAACTATTTAGAGAAAAATCACAAAGTGACATGTAGATGACAAGTAAAAGAAAATACGAAATCAATGACAGAATAAAAGTAAAAGAAGCAGCCGATGACTCAGTGGAAACAAAGCATGCTGGACCTGGAATCAGGAAGAGCCAAATTCAAATGTGATGTCAGACATATACTAGCTGAGTAACCATAAACAGGTCATTTACACTCTTAATGGTCTCAGCTTTTTCATCTGCCAGATAACAGGACCTATCTTACATGGCTGTGGTGAGAATTAAATGAGACAATATTTGAAAAGCATTTTGCAAAATGCTTAAAATTTGCTATCAATATTAGTCATTATTATTAGGACCAATTAGGAAAAGCTCCTTGGAGTTGGTAAAATTTGAGTCACATCTTGAAGATGATCATAATTATGAGTTCATGGAGATTATTGGGGGAAGCCATCAATGCTAGTTCAAGAGAGTGAATGGAAGAGTAGATGTGGGAGCAAAAAAGATCTGTATTGAGGTTCTGCCTCAGAGGTATGCACCTGAATGAATCACTTGGCACAGAATTGGTAGCAGTGTTCATGATCGGGACTTTTCTGGCACCTGAAGATCAGGGATGCATTGGTAATTAAGTATGACTTAAACAGCTAGAACTTCTGCCTTGTTCCTTCCTTAATTTGTTTACTTCGGATCACTAAGAATGAAACTAATGTGTGAAAAAATAACCACGCTGGTTTGTCCAGAGAGAAAAAGAAAGATTGGTAATAAAATCCTTGAGACTAATGTTTTTACAAACCCAGGGCAACTTAACGGCTTGTGCTTTTTCCAGAAGGAAATGAACTTTGTTTCTAAGTTTAGAAGGATTTGGCAAAGCATGAAATCTCACCTATACAGCCAAAGTTACAAACCATGAGACTCAAATGAAATTTCCATAAGGCAGAGTCAACATAGGGAGTATGGGGGAAAGAGGAATAACTCTAGTTTAGACCAAAAAGGATTTGGGTTCAAATCTAGTTTCTTGGACTGTTTAGCAATGGATCTAATCATCTAATTCTCACTAGTTATCTCTGGGACTCAGATTCCTTATCTGAAAATGAAGGCTTGGACTCCATGATCTTTAAAGTTCCTTCCATATCTTCTCCTATAAGGAATCTAAAGAATCCATGAAGTTTCCTGATGAATTTTTGAAATTTAAATATAGAAATTGATGAAAACTTTTCCCTTCATTAATTTTTAACTTTTTTTCAATCCCCTTCTCCATTGAAGTTTAGTTTCTGGGACTGATCAGATGACTTATGTATTTTCCTGTATCATGGCTTGTCCTCCAACTGAATTTCATCATCTTTGCCAAAGTCCCCTATTTGCATTCAACTTCAGATTAAAGGGAGATTGGGCAAGACAGGATCTAGGACTGATCCTTGAGATAAAACAAAAAATGATGTTCCCTTCTCAATTCATAGCTTTAGGGTGAAATCCAGACAATTCCACTGTCTGCAGGGAGCTCTCTCCAGGCCTCCTTAACCAATCACATTGCTTCTGTTGATTGTTTCCAGTTAATCTTGTATAGAGCTTCTTGATCCATAGCTGCTTCCATCCTGAATCTATCATCATATTGGGAGCTCCTTGACAACAGAGCCTGACTTTTGCCTTTCTTTGTTTCTCCACCACTTAGCAAAATGCCTGTCAAACAGCAGATAATTCATGAGTGCTTATCGACTGACTAAAGGATTTTGTGTAGTTTACATTTCTGACTCAAATGCCTTCTTTTTTGTGATGTTGAAATTACCCAACTGGCATTTGAAGCATTTACATTCACTTTCCAATATAGTTGGTGGTTGTTTTGTTTTGGTTTTTTTTTGCTTGTTTTTTTAGGGAAATATTGGAAACAAAAATATTCATCTTGAAACTTGGTGAATACATATAATCAGCATACCTCAGGGCATTGCAGGGTCAACCCAAATTACCATTTCAGGTTGTTGTTTAGTCATTTTCAATTGTGTCTAACTCTTTGGGACCACATTTTGGGTTTTCTTGGTAAAGATATTGGAGTGGTCTGCTATTTCCTTCTCCAGCTCACTTGACAGGTGAGGAAACTGAGATAAACAGGGTAAAGTATCCTGACTCCAGACTAACACTATATTGATTATGTCACCTAACTGCCCCTATAAACAGTTAAAAATTGTGTTGCTCTTTTATTTTTAAAAAGCTACCCACAATTTCTCCCTTGTTATTGAAGAAAAAAATGGTTAGGAATTTAGAATATTATAAATATGTGTACATACATATTTATAAATATAAATGTGTTTACAACTATGCAGGCATATGTAGGCACAGGTACATACATATGCATATGTTCACATTTAGGGTTAAATTGTACACATATATATATATATGTGTGTGTGTATATATGTACATATATATATATATATACACACACATGTGTGTGCATACACACAGGGATATAAATATTCTCTATATAGTAGTTTATTTTCCTACATTGCTTTTCCCCTTTTTAAAAAAGAAAAAACCTTCATGAAGAAGGAAGGTTCACTGAATATGATGGGTTAGGAGATTTATTCAGAAATGAATAAATATCTATTTTAAAAAAACAAAGCAAAATATAGAAAATATATATGCCCCATGCCTTTATTCTTTCCAGTAGAATGGCTGTGTGAATTATCACAAGTACAAACTCAGATTACATTTAGTATTTAAAGCTTAAATACTCAAATCTAATAAAAACAACCACCCCTTTTCTGGTCTTGTTAGACTGCTTCCTCGAACCAAATTAATCTAAATATTCTATCTTAATGAAGATATATGCTTCTAATGCCAGATAAAAGATATATTGTTTAGATATGTGTTTTACCTTTTGAATAAAAAGCATTAATATGATACTGACACAATATCAATATATTAAAGAATAAACATCAAAGCTTTCCTGCCAATTGCTCTGCTGTTCAACATTATTTTTACTAAAAGCATTTTTTCAATCCAGAGTCTGCTCCTTTACTTCCTTTGTACAGATTTTAAGTTTTCTTTTCTAGGTACGATGATGCCTTAAGTGTATATTTCTACATAACATATATGTATGTGTATATAACATATAATGTGATATATATGCATGTGTATGAGACAGTGATAGAAAGAGACTATATAAATATATTGATATTTATATTATTGATATTGATATTAAATATATTGATAAATATATGCATATGGCTATGCATATGTGTGTATTCATGTATATGTGTATACATATTAGTTATAAGAAAAATCTAAACTGTGTCTTCACACAATCATTTCTCTAAGTAGGGAGAAGGGGAAGGGTTAAAATATGATCGAAGAAATTTGCATTGATAATGGGGTTAACCATATTTTCGAAGACAGTGATAAATCATCCCAATACGGGGCTTAACAATCACCCTATTACAATTTTGGCGGGAAATACTCAATTGTCTGTTTCACTTTGGATATTAATGGCAAATAAGCATGTTTGAATGAAACCTTGCATCTCTAATTCTCACAACACTCTCAAACTTTATACTGCCTGAGGTTTAAAATGAACTCAAGACTAGTTTTTAAATACTAATGTCTCCAAGTGCAGATCTATCTAAAGTCTAACTTAATCATGGACATTTGTTTCTGTGGGAAGATCCACCATATTGGCCCTTTGTGAAGTATGCCAAAGAACGAAGCAGTATTACAGTTTTTCCTGCCCTTTGCCTCATAATGGTTAAAATGGCCTTTTCAGTCATCTTTGTCTCATGGAACACTCATCAGTATAGTCAGTATTAAAACTTAAGTTTTCCAAATATTTTTTTCCAAAATAAAAAGAAACAATCCATTGGCCAAAAGCTGGAAGATACAAAAGTTTCACAACTAAGAAATCATTATTCAAAATTGACCTTGGAATAAATAATATTCTAAATTGTGGGTGGCAGTTTTTACCTTTCTGAACAATACAGATGCTGATTTGGAGTTGCACTCACTTTGGGCCACAGCTTACTTTCTTTTGTGGCAGATTTTCTCTGTGGCACATCTTGTAAAAATGTGTATTTATATAAACACATGAATGGGAATAAATGCTGTGTGTAAAACACTATTAAAGTGCATAGTCACTTAAATATTTATTAGAATGAAAAACCTGATAATTTAAAAAAACAATGCTTCAATTTTGAATAGAAGCAAAAGAAACATAATTGTGTAATATACACAAAATTTGTCCAATGTAATTAACAAATAGTGTAAAATTATGGATATAGAAATCGAGATTTTCACATCACCATCAATTTAACTCTGAAATTCTGACAACTCAATGTGTGAATTTTTTTCTAGAATTTCCATCTCCATACTTAAAGCAACAACAACAAAACAACTGAATAATCGACTTCCTCCTACCTAAAGCCAAACAGTAGCCATTTATGTGAACATACACTGCAATCATAATTACATTAAGATATTGGTAGACTATTTGATTCTCCATTCTATGTTCTATAGTTAAGACAGCATCAGTTACCATTTGCAAAATTAACTCCAAAAAAAAGGGATGTATCTCTAGCTGAAACCACTTATTGATGGCAGAAGGCACACTTTTATCTTTTTTTTTTTTTTTTTGCAAAAGAACACAGGTTTAATCTCAACAAAATCTTGATGTTAAGTATTAGTCTTTAGCATACTCTTCATCTGATCCTGAAATTTTAAAGATTTATACCTATCATCTTTTACTACTGATGAATCTACAAAGTATGGTTAAACTTAACTAGTCAAACTTGTAGGTGAATACCCAGGAATTACCCCCTCCTTGCCATTTCTCTACTGTTACATGCACTAATAAACTTATTTTTATTAAAGTAGAGAAAAAATTAGAAATATTATTGGTTCTTATATTTAAAAAACACAAAATACAAATGTTTAGAATACACAAATAGTCTATCTTTTAAAAAACAAATACTGTATTACAGTTAATCTATAAGGAAAGCAAACTATATGAACAGAAATTTGAGGTTTCATATACAACCAACTTTTAAAAAAAATACATATTGAAGTGTTTACATTTGCTAGACTGAATTCATAATAAAAAAGAAAACTATAAAATGAAACTAGCTTCTTACTTCAGTTTCCCTCTAATGGTCAATGATTATAAGAAAAGAAAACATTAATGATAGCAATTCCATGGCATTTCTCAAAGAAACACCTTTTTAAAGAGATGATTTCAGAAAACTCCATCAATGAAAAAAATATGAAGGTCCATTGGCATGTCACTGAAAACCAAACACTTATTTTTTCTTGCCAAATTTATTGAAGAGCTCTTTCCTACTGACAGATAACAGTCAAGTTGATTTGAGCTTATAAACTAATTAGGAATCCAGAGGCAGAATCCCAGAGAATTTTGTTGTAATTTTTGCACCATCTTTAATTCTTAAATATCAGTGGCTATTGGAAGCATATTCACTTAAGAACAGAAAATATGTTAAAAGATAAGGATTTCACTTGTAATATCACTTCTCTATCCTAAGAAATATTTTCTATAAAGTCTCAATAATAAGAAAACAGAAAAAGCAGAAACTGAATTTGCTTCAGTATTTGTATTTTTCTTTATGAAAATAAAGTCAATAATAGATTAGCAGAAAAACAACAAATACCCAAAGACTTGCTGAAGGAAGACATCTGTCTGTTTGGCCAAGAGCATACAAAAATGGGAAAACCAAAGTACTATCTGATATAAATGAGGAGACAAGAAAATTTTCAAAAAGTCCTTTCAAAATTAAAAAAAAATTCAGCAATATGAAAGAATGCATTTCTATGATTAACGTCAAAATAATCAGAAAACACAGTTAGAATTTGGAATTTTCTATTTGTTTTTTTCATAACTCAAAATATGAGATCTATGGGCATTCAACATATTTCCATGAAAAACATCAACACCCCCCTCTCCAAGCAGTTCCACCTCCTCCCCATAAATTGGCCAATAATGGAACCGTTGTGACACAAATACCAATTTGTTAGATTTTTTTTTAATTGCCTTCTTACCTGTTTGCCTTTGTTGTACTTTAAGATGCAAAGCTGCCTAGTTTGTTAATGTTACCAGCTCTCAAAGAGATGTGTTCTGTGCAGTATAGTCTCAACTAATTACCACATTCTCTTCCTCTTCCCTCCCCCCTCCCAGTAAATGATGATGGGCTAACGAAAGAGGAAGTAGTGAAAGACCAGAATAATTATGCTTTTCAAATCCTATAGAGAACATGAAATTAACTACTCACAGCTTAAAATAGTAACCACGGCAACAGGCTGTGGTTTGCATGTATATATGATTTTTTTTAAGTCAGTGATTAAATTGTGATATTTGGTAAAGAAATCGTATTTCCCTTAAAGATCTCTCTCCCCCATGATAATCACCAAGAAATAGATTTTGTCTCCAATCGAAAGGTGATGAGCTCACGGAGAGTGGAATCGACACACTTTAAAATCAACTATTGTTAAGTATTCATGGTGCGATCCAAATATTAATCTGAAAGTGAACATCTGCTTTGAGAGGGGAGAAATGGGGGAGGAATGGGAGGTGAGCAAGGCTTTGCTAAACTCTTTTTTTCTTGGAATCTGGATAGAGGTTTCTTGTCCCCAGGTCTTCTGTTTCCTGCCTCCAGAATAGCTGTCTGCTACTCAGAGATAGAGCATTGAGAAACTGCTACTCTTTCTTATCAAAAGTTATCTTCTCCCCCAGCTTCAGTAGTAAGATTACCAGTCAGGTGTGAGCTCTAGAGCTGGGGAACTTTTTTCTTTTATTTTTGTAGAGCCAGACTCGGCCTCCCATTAGTTAAACTCTTGTCACATTATGGTAGGAAAAGAAAACACTGAAAAACTGTAAGAACAGGGACCAAAATGAAATAAATGATGTCTTAAAGGCCCGAGCTCATCTCTTATGCCGGGATTGTACAAGCACAATTACTGTGCCAGGGCAAGCAAAAGAAAGCACTCAGATTGCTCCCTCACTACTGAGCTACCCAGAGAGCAGAAGCCATGAGTGGCGTGTGTCTGCATGAGTGTGAGCAAGAATGCATGGGAATGCATGGGGATACACTTGGAATAAGGCTTGGATTTTCAGGAGAGCTGAGAAGATGACCACGGCCAAAGCATAGGAACCATGCAAACTTCTATCCCCTTTATATCTCAAAATTTTGTGTGTTCCTCCCAGAAAGTGCCATGTTCTCAGGACATTGATTTACCTAGTCCATTGAATTTTAACACTGATTAGAAGCTTCTTCATCAATTATTCCCTTCTTCTGCATAGTAGCCTACTGACCAGTGTCATTTCTGAAATATAAAGTCCTAAACTAGACATTTTATAAAATGTAAAGACTCAGATTAAAGAAATAAAAGACTTTACATGATCTAGTAAGGCAGAATATGGAAAGACTACCATTGTTTCACTCTTAGAAGTTATTAAGGTCACATCACACTCATAAACATCTTAAAACTCCACTAAGAACTTGAACTTTTTTTGGCTCAAATAAGCTATTTCTTAACAAGGTCTCCCTCACCCTTCTTGAATTTGTAAACCTGGTTTTAAAAAAAAAAGTTTATTTTGATTTAGTTGTTTATATTTATTTATATGTAAAGATATTTTTTTACCATTCATTTTTGTGAGATTTTGAGTTCCCAATGATTTTCCCTTTTTCCTTTACCTTCCCCCTTCCCAAGACAGAAAGTAATTCGATATAGGTTATACATGCACAATCACTTTAAATATATTTCCACACTAGTCATTAAATCTGATTTTTAAAAAAACCAAACTTCATATACTTTCTGAAAAGAAGGTCTGTATCTATAGTATACTTCAATAATAAAATTATTCCATCTTTTTCTTCCACTGAGCTTTATCAACATGCTCCCTGATGCTCCTGTTTCCTGGAATTCTTTGTATAAATATTCCTTTTTGATATATTCTTTTTCCTTACATAAGTTTATCCATCCAGGGTCAAATTCCAATGATATTTTAGATGGATTCTGGCAACTAGTTTCAATATGAAGTCATACTTACTGACTTGTTTCAAGACCCCTAGTTCATCTTGATACCTAAACTTTGTGAATTTGTGTTTAGAAACTGGAGACCAAGAGTTTTTTTACTGCCACATTTCTGAGATTTTTTTCCTATGTAAACAGCTGATTTTCTTATTTGTTTTCTTTTCTGAATGTTTTCTGTGTTTTTAATAATAGGTTATAGATCTCTTCTAGGGAGTCCAAGTCAATTACACTGGCCTAGAGTATGAAGTCACCTCTTTTGGAAAATCAGCATTACATTGAGCCTTTTTCAGGACTGTGGGCCGTCAGTCACTCTCTGCTCCTAGATGTGATCGACACTGCTTTCTTATATTCCTTTCCTGTGTGTCCATTTCTGCTTCCCAGTCTCCTTGGTGGATTTCGCTCCAAGTCATTCCCAGGGATGCTCCAAAAACTCTAACTTGGACACTCTTTTCACTCCCAAATTTGACACTTGGTACAGACTCCATTTCAGTCCTATGGGCCACATTACCCCATTCCTGGGCTATGCTTATAGACTTGCTGCCTGGTCTCCATATTTCCAGTCTCTCTCTACTCCAGTCCATAGTCACTGATTATTGTGACATGAATATGATCACATCACTCCTCAACTCAATAAACTCCAATGACTCCCTAGTACCTTAAAGAGCAAATATAAATTCTCTGTTGAACTTTCCAAGTCCTATGCAAAGTATCTGGTTCCATCACTCCAATCTTATTAATGTCCTTTTCATTTGTACTATTCACCTTCTTGCACTCCCTCATACTCTAGGAACAATCTGAAAGTAGTAGTAGCTGCCCCATTAGGGACCCATTGGCCAGTTTCAGTTGGGTAATGCTGCTCCTTCCTTCCTTCCTTCCTTTTGTTCTTCCTTCCTTTCTCCCTTTCTCCCTTTCACTATTTGTCCATCAATATCCCTCCCTCCCTACTTTATTTATTCATTCCTTTCTTTCTTTCTTTCTTTTCCTTCTTCTTTCCTTTCCTCCATCCCTCCTCTCCCACTGATTCCATATCCTTACCTGCGGGTACTCTGTCCAAAGAAATACAAATGTTGATTACTGAAGCCTCCCAAAATATCATGGGATTTATGGGCTAGATTTCTTTTTTAAGAATATGTCTTAGACCCATATCACTGGCTCTTAAAGACTGGATAACATTAGGTCCTGGTCCAAGCTTCACCAGGACTTTGGGTTCTGATGGCTCAAAGTAAGTATGAATAGCATTTTTTTCTGTTTTGTCCAGAAATTTGAAGGTTCTTTGCCTCCCAGATTTTTTTTTAACTAGGTAAAAAAGGCAATTCTTTGCTTCATTTCTTACCTAGTCTTTGTCACTGAATGACTTGTGTCAGACAAACTGAAACTGTTAGCTTAAAAAGGCCAAGGTTCCCACTGCATCTGGAGCCCTCTCCAGTCATCCTGATCTATATTTTGCCACTGGACCCAGATGCCTCCAGAGGAGAAAGGAGATGGGTAACTTTGTATGGCCCTCCCTCACTTAAATCCAATTCACTTGCAAGTTGTGGTATTACTCTGCTGATGTCATTGGTCCTCCTGGAGAGCAAAGGACAAACAATAACAAACAGACTCCATCTCCCTAATGTATTTATCTTCACTGATTATCACCCTTGTTTGGAATGCTCTCCCTTCTCAGTGGCTTTCATTAAAACTGTGTTTAAATCTTAACTCCTGTAGAAAGGTTTTTCCTATTCTCTCCATCCCTTTTCCCTACCAAGGTTAATGTCTTCCTCTGAGAGATTACCTTTCATTTACTCTGTATAAATCTTGCATGTAGATTTTTTTTTTAACATGTTGGTTCCCCCAGCTCCCTTCTTAGAGCCAACCAATGAACGAATTTAGAAAGTGAACTTCTTGAGAGCACGGACTAATTTTTGCTTTTCTTTGTATTCTAAGAACTTAGTGTCTGCAACAGGATGATTTCAGAAAGGCCTGGAGAGACTTACATGAACTGATGATGAGTGAAATGAGCAGGACCACAGCAGTACTATATGATGATCAATTCTGATGGACGTGGCCCTCTTCAACAATGAGATGAACCAAATCAGTTCCAATGGAGCAGTAATGAACTGAACCAGTTACATGCAGGGAAAGAACTCTGGGAGATGACTATGAACCACTACATAGAATCCCCAATCCCTATATTTTTGCCTGCCTGCATTTTCTGATTCCTTCACAGGCTAATTGTACACTATTTCAAAGTCCGATTCTTTTTGTACAGCAAAATAACTGTTTGGACATGTATACTTATATTGTATTTAATTTATACTTTAATATATTTAATATGTATTGATCAACCTGTCATCTGAGGGAGGGGGTGGGGGGAAGGCGAGAAAAAATTGAAACAAAAGGTTGTCAATTGTCAATGCTGAAAAATTACCACGCATATGTCTTGTAAATAAAAAACTATAATGAGAGAGAGAAAGAGAAAGAAGAGAAAGAAAGGAAAGAAAGAAAGGAACTTAGTATCTGATGCCCAGTAGATGTCTAATAAAAGCTTTTTGACTAATTGACCCCTGATTTCTTTCAAAGATCACAGGCACTAATTCAGCTGGGACATTTACTAGTTATCTCAGTACTCAAGAAAACTTCATCAAAGATGGACACCTGTGTTCATTCTTACTCCCTCTCAAACAACTCCAGATCAAAGATTATTCAATTTTGCCAGAATCAAAAGGAGAATGAGGGGGTGAGTAACTCTCTCCCTTTTCTTATTATATTATCCCATCTCCCCTGAGCGGTGATCTTTTCTTTTCTCTAATATCACCTTCCCCCACCTTTTCATCATCCATCACTATCCTCCTGAGCCTCCTCATTCTCAGCATTAGTGCCCCAAAGAATCTTCTCATGGGACACAGGCGTGTGTTTCTACTTATTGGCACTGCCCGTGTATCCACGTGTCTCTGTAGACAATGTGGCCCGTCTTTCTCATCACAAATTTCTTACTGTCTTCAGAATTTCACACGAGAGTTTTCATCCCTCCTGTTGTTTTTCCACTTAAGTACCAAGAAAGCCATTTATTGATTTTCTCATCTTTTTAAAATCACGAAAGAATTCAAAAGAAATTTCAATAAAATCAATAATTTTATGCTTTTAAGATTCCCTTTTTTTACCGACCTAGTAAACCTGTCAAGAAAAGAAATGAAATTCATTTCACATGATTATTAAAAAAAAAAAAACCACACAGTATAGCTCCTGGTTATACCACTGTCAATTCCAAATTTCCCCTAAGAATCTGTTTAGAGATATCCTAGAGTGCCTTCTAGTCTGCTGTTCCTGAAAGCAGTCCATTCCTTGTTTTCCAGACTTCTGGATCCTTCTTTCCTTTAATAACTTGATTTCTCAAAAAATCATTCACTCTGAGATCACATTTACAAATTATTCTTTCAAATAAGTTTATTATTATTATTATTATTATTATTATTTAACCTGCCCTAAAGACTTGGAAGAGGCTTCTGGGGTATACAGTGATAAAATGCTGGACCTGGAATCAGGAGACTTTAGTTCAAATCCAGCCTCAGATTCCTAATTAACTATGTGATTAATCTATAACTAAGTCAGTTGTAAAATATCCGTAAACATATCAGCACCTACCACCCAGAGTTGTTAAGAAGGTCAAATGAGATATTTGTAAAGCAACTTGCAAGATTAAAAAACAAATCTATGTAAATGATATCATTATCATTATTATTATCATTGTATACATGTAAGTGTGACTGAACACTTCCACTGGTTGCAACTTTAATTCCCTCCCTGGCATTAATATTCATGCCTTTGCCAGTTTGAAAACTGCTTCCTGGAGGAAATGGAAGCAAAAGACAAGGGAATTCTCCTTCCTTCTGTCAAGAGTCAACATTAAAGAGTTGGCTCCACCCCTTAGCCCAGCATCCTACAAAGAGGAGCAAAGTACTTAAGAACTGTTTCTTAAATAGCTGAGTGCCTCCAGTGGTGGATAAACTGAGCATCTCCAATAAGCCTTTTTTGATATTTGGCCTATTTCAGCAAGGCTTGCTGTGACATTTGTGGTGTGGTAGAGAGAGCTCTGGGCTGAGTTCAAATTCTATGTCAGATGATTCCTGGATATGTGACCCTGAACAAATCACCAAAACCATTTGACTCAATTTCCTCAACCACAAAATGAAGATGATGACTTATAAAATCCTTCACATGCTACCTAGAACAGAGTAAGCACAATATTAATGCTCATCTCCTTCCCCACACTTTCCTCTTATTTGTCTTCAATTGTTTATCTCTCGTGGCATCTTCTGAATGTTCTCTTAAAATCTCAATTCAGACAACATCCCTCAGTAGCAACAGAGTCATAACTGGAAAAAAAAAATCTTAGAAAAAGTCTCTTACAAGCCTTTTATGTGACATTAGGAGGAATCAGAGGCCCAGAGATGATGCTAAGTGACTTCTTTGTCTAAGGGAGTACGTAGCCAATACGAACATGATTGTTTTGGAAAGAACTTAACATTTTACCAACTTTACATTTTTGTGAGCTTTTTAGGTTTTCTAAACAGAAATTTTTTTCTGATTTTATCCAAAACTTGATTTTTTAGTGACTTGAAAATCATATTGGAGTCTTCCCATGATTCCTTTCACCTGGTAAAGTTTTGAATTTTGATATTTTACATTATCAAATAGCTCTCTTTTGTTGATTGACCACATGCTCAGCATAAAAACAAATAAAAAAATAATTCCTTTCATTACTTCTTCTAGAATTTGAGAGATGAAATTGTCAACAAGACAAGTAAAAATAAATTCTTAAAATCTTTGTTTTCAGCAGTAAAAGACTCCCAGGAGATGTCAAGCTAAATCAACATGTGATCACTACTAAACCTTTCCCAGATACCATTTTTCATCTATATTAGAAAAGCATCATCTATAGTTTTCTTCTTCTACCTAGGCAATCTACTAAAAAGTTACTAAAAGGAATGAGATCAAGGTGGGAATTTCTCTATCCCTTTGCAATAGTTCAAGATTTTCACACAGAGAATCCTGGAAGAAATAAGGACATAAGATAAACAACAAGAAAAATCTAAGCTAGTAATCAGAACAATTTATAAACTAAGGGCAGTTTCTTAGCAGAGACCCTGGGTTTCAAGAGCAGTAGGATTAGCCAACAAAATAAACGGTTCATCTACTAGTCATAGTTGCTCAGATAAGAGATAAAATTGCTATATATACATACAATAGCTTCAAATAGTCTTGTAACCATGTGGAACCAGATCATTTATTAATCACCATTCTATTCTATCAAAGAAATTAAGATCTATTTAAATGAATGCATAAAAAATGTGGGAAAAAACATTTATTGAGTGCATGATATATGCTAAGTGCTAAGGATACAAATAGAAAAGCTAGATAGTCATTTTTCGAGGATCTTATTCTCTTCCTTGGGGAGATAGCACATAAAAGCAAGCTAGTCAGCAATGCAAGCTATTTTTCTCTTTCACTGGCTTGAGGGTATGGATATTGTGTTGACTTCTCCGAACTTTTATAAAGATAAGACTCTTGGGAAAAAGGTAAATGAAGCTAGTTTTGAATCAGTCAGTGGTCTACTCCTAATCTTAATGAATGAAGCTAATAATTCAGTTTTATTTGACTTTATCCAAAGAATCCCAGAAAACAGAATCCCAACACACAGTCCCTGGTTTCTCAGTGACAAGAGACCATCACATTAATGCTGGAGTGTAAACATGAATATAAAGATTCTGAAGATTCTTTAGGAGATATACCAGTTCCCATAATGTACAGCAGGGAAGGACATTTAACATCGGGGATGTTGAGAATCCCTCTTTCATACAATCTTGCACTCACACAGTCTACCAGATTTCACAGTGATTCTTTGCTGCATGATGTGAAGTGAAGTGGCTAAATCAGAACCTAGATTTATGTATGATGTGGTTATTTTCAAATGATGAGGACTTGAAAATATTATCACTTGATTAGGTCAACTTCTCTTCCTCTCACCTGACCAGTATTTGAGAATCAGCTGGCCATCGTACAAGAGCTAAGCTCACATGGTCTTTAAAAAGAGTCACTTGTGCCTTTTATTCTTGGACATTACAATTTTCTTTAATGTCCTCATCTATTAAATGAAAGAGTGGAATTCAATGAACTCTAAAGCCCTTCTAGTTCTAAATCTATGATCCCATGATCCTTTCTCCCCTCACTCACCTGTTTAGTTACAAAGAAAAAATTGTTAAGGAAAACCAACTGATACAATAACCACATATAGCAGCATCCCATTCCCATACTCCACTACATCACGAAGAAATAACAGGAGCTTTACCTACTCTTTCTGGGGTCCACTGGTAATTGTAACAATACAGTATTCAGCTTTTTGTATCATCTTTATTTACATTTTCCTAGTATCTATGTGCATATCTTCCCTAGTTCTGCTTACTTTACTTGGCATTAGTTCACCCGAGTCTTCAGAATAACTCATGTTTTTCATTTCTACAAACAATATCCCATTTCCCCCAAGTTGAGAACTTTCTCTCTCATCTCCATCTCTTGAACATTCATTCATTCCTCACTTTGCAGAATTGCTTCAGGTGTTAGCTCCAGTCTCACCTTCTGAAAGAAGTCTTTCCTAATCCTTAATCTCAGTCCCTCCTTCTGAGATTATACCCAATGTATATATCTGTTTATATTTTGATTATGCATAGCTTTGTCTTAAGTTGTTTCCCTTTTATTAGGCTATGAGTTCTCTGGGAGCAAGGACTGATTATTGCTTTGTTTTTATGCCATCTGAGTTGTATTTCAAATTATATCTTGACATTGTATATTGAATTTTTTCTAAATTCCCTTCACTTTCAAGATTTCTGGACCAGATCAATAGGTGTTATGTCAAAGCCGTTCTTTCACCTCTACACAAGGTGTGCCATTGCCTGATAACATTCTCTTCCAGGAGCATTAGAAACTGGAGTCCAGAAAACATCCTTCTCTTTCACACATCATCACAAGCAGCTTTTCTCTTCCCATATGCACCTTTCCCTTTTGTAGTCACAACCACTGCCTTCTAAAAAAAATGGAAGCATTTGCCTGGAGTTCTTTTTTTTTTCTAGCTAGAATTTCAGCATCTTAGAGATGTGGATCTGGATCAAGATGCAATCTGGAACTTTTCTGACTATTGTTCATTCCCCTATGAATTATTGGAAGTGTTTAGGAATCCTTATGCCTAATAAACTGAAACCTGATGGATCATGGGAGACTCTGTTTCAGAACTTAGATAAATAATCAATTCCTGATTGGCTAGATCAGCTCCTGAGAAAGGAGATCCCCAAACATGATATGGCTCTTTTTCAATGGGACAATAATTGGATCCTTCTCAGGACTAGTTTAGTTTTTAATAAATCTCCGTTCATTTCCAATGGATCCCAGGTCAGTGGGATTTTTTTTTAAAGCCTCTAACGTTACTTTCCACTAAGATAGCCCACTGGGTGGCTCAGATGGAGCAGAGTTTTTTCCATTTTTGCTACACTGTGTTCACAGCCTTCAGCAATCTTCCTGCCCTGGGATTTCCCTCCTCACTTTCAAAATGCATTTTTCTGGCTTCCTTCCCAAATTCTTTCTTCTATCCTAGCTACAGACAAAGAATCATATATTTTCAGAGTTCCCAATCATGGTTGCTGGCCTGCTTCTCCAATTTATCAATGGTCTCCCTAAGCTATTGTACCTACATGTCAACACATATTTCAGAAGTGGTGTGACTAGGGAAAATACAAACCATTACCTCCTTATGCCTGGAATATGGGCTTTTTCCAATGTAGCTGGGCATTGAATGAGTTTCCTTGGACACTGGATTTCTTTGATGACTTATAGTGCAATAACAGTTCACAAAAACCCCTAGGCCTATTGCTGAGACAATCTGCTCTCATATCTTTCCCCCTTCCTTCTCTTTATATATGTGAAACTTATTTTTTCTGTAGCCAAATGTTGACTCCCTAGAATTTTTTTATTTCCTAACTAAAGAAAGCATAGAATCTTGTCTATATTTGTGCATATCCTATATGATATGCTAATCTACTTATGTGCTGCCATCCCATTAAAATATACTCAGATTTAAAAGTACATTATCTTAGATGATATGGATTTTTTGCTATGGTGATCTAAAGATCAACTCTACTTATGTAAAGATCTTTTTTTTTTCTTTTATTTTCTGACCTATATTTACAAGTCATTCAAAATTCATAATTATTGGAGAGGAAGGGCATCCAAAGGAAAAACATGGCTCCCTCTCCCCCTACCATTAGCAACTGAGAGCACATTACCTAGGAGGCTAGAAAGGAATCAGAAAAACTCAGTCCAATATCAGACACTAACTGTGTGACCTCAAGCTAGTCACTTAAATTCCTTTTTTAGTTACCTCATTTCTAAAATAGGGATGATAATAACACCTAAGCTCCCAGATTATTGAGGATAAAGTGAGATAATATTTATAAAGGTTTTTGTAAATCTTCAAATGCTATAGAAAGGTTCGCATCAGTTCTCATAGTGTTCAGTCCTTAACTTTTATCAAGACAGGATTGTATAATGGATAGCGTTGGGCTTAGAAACAACTGAGTTCACATCCTACTACTCTAACATTTTTAGTGTCACACAAATAGATAAGATAAATAATTTCTTTTAGCCTCAATTTTTTGACCTCGAACATGGAATTCTAAAGCCTAAACCACAGGATTGCTGAGAGACTCCAAGGTAAAACATTAGGCAAGGCTTTAAATGTTACATAAATCTCTGCTATAATTTTGTTATAATACACAGCACAAGTTTGTGAGATGGACACAATGAAGCCACATTTGAATGGCTTTATCAACAGCTTCTGAATATTCTAAGATACTTTGTATGGAAATAAAAATTTAGTCTCGTGCAGTTTCCAAGAGCAAAACTGTATACACACTTATATGTTCTTTCTCCCTTGAGAACTGATGTTTCTTGAAAGCAGAAACTTAATATAGATTTTAATCTCCATATGACTAATAATGTTTTGGGAAATAGTGGATCCCTTTGGCCATCTGGGAAAGTCAAAAGACCCCTTCTCAGAATAAGATTTGAAAATCCAAAGGAAGTTAGTTATATTAAAATATAATTACCATTTTTAAAAATGATTTCATGGCTTCAGAAATAAGAACCTCTATCCAGGGCCTAGCCCAGGGCCTGGCCTATAGTGCCTAACTCAGTGCCTAGCCTATAATAAGCACTTAACCAAAACTAATAAAATCAAATGGAAGCAATAACTTCTATTTCAAACAATGGTCTTTTCACTAGCTTTTGATGGGGGGGAAACAGGGAGCTTTTGCAAGCAACCAATATCCTTTATTAAACTGCAGGTCCTTTAAAGGGAGTGTCCACATGGCTTGCTTTCCAAAAAATGTTTGAAAAAAGCATGACTTTTTTTTGCCTCCACATTTTGTTTTGTCCACACCCAAGTTTTACCTTAATCTACCTAATCACCTGCATTCTTTGAAACTACTTCATCAGCAAACTTCAACCCAAACTGAACAAACCACAAGTTACCCAACACTCTGCAAGCAGAAATGTCCCTTTCTAGTTACGGAAAGAACCTTGGTTTCAGGGTCTGAGGAGCATAGAACATTTCAAGCTAAAGGAGAGGTACCACTGGCAATCCTTTTCATTTTACAGCAATGTTTTTTTTTTTTACAGATGAGGAAAAAGAAGTCTACATAAATGAAGGGATGTGACTCAAATTACATAGAAATCAGGACTGGGATTCGAATTCTGGTTCTCCGACTTTCTACTGTAGCATGCTTTGGATTTTGGCACCCAGGAAATGTGAGATTTTGGGGATGACACTTTCCTCCTCAAGACTCGGGTTCCCTATTCTGTGATTAATCAGAACTCAAGATATCAGATTTTCCCTCAAACAGATAGAATTGAAAATAGAATGAATATAGTTCTAATATTTTAGAGCCACATGGTCTCCTGAGCCTGATTTCTTGGAGGCCCAGGGCCTATCAGTGGCCAGTGTTTGTTTTCATAACTATTTGAAACTGACTGAACTAGCAACATTTGACCTGCCATCTGCATAGCTGAGGGATGGGGCGAATATTTTTAGCTTGGTGCTTTCATTGCGAAATTGTAAGAGTCATCACGTCAACATTTATATCATTTAGATCTGAGAGAAAATTGGACAGTAGATATTCTTGGACTTGGAAGTCAGGAAGACAAGTTAGAATCCAGCCTCAGTGATTTAGGAACTGTGTGACTCTTGGGTAAGACACTTAATCTCTGCCTAGTTCAGTTTCCTCATCTTAGCAACTATCTCCTATACTTTTGTGAAGACAAAATGAGATGAAATTTACAAAGCTCCTTAAAAGCTTTTTAAGCTCTTTAAATACTATATAAACATCATAATGGATTATTATTATGCTTCAAGAAATGATGAGAATAGGGTATCTAGTTGGGGTAGTGGCTAGAGCACCAGCCCTGAAGTCAGGAAGACCTGAGTTCAAATGACCTCAGATACTTAACACTTTCTAGCTGGGTGACCCTTAACCCCAATTGCCTCAGAAAAAAAAAAGGGGGGGGGGAGGAGAGAGAGAGAGAGAGAGAGAAAAGGAAGAGAGAGAAAAGAGAAAGAGAGAAGAAGGAAGGAAGGAAGGAAGGAAGGAAGGAAGGAAGATCAAGGAAGATGGATTGAGAAAAGCTAGAAAGACTTACATGAACTGATGCAAAGTGAAGTGAACAGAACCAGGGGAACATTATACACAGTAACAACAAGATTGTGAGATGATCAATTGTAAAAGACTTAATTGTTCTCAGCAATACAGAGGTCCAAGACAATTCCAAAGGACTCATGAGGGAAAAAATTCCATCCATATCCAGAGAGAGATCCAAGATGCAGATTGAAGTAGATGGTTTCATTTTCTTTATATTTCTTGCTTTTCTCAGCAACATGGCTCATATGGACATATTGTTTGCATAACTTCTTGTGTATAATTGATATAAAATTGCTTGGGTTCTCAAGGGAAATAAAGGAACAGGAGAAAAAAAGAAAAAGTTGGAATTTATAATTTAAGGATTTTTCTGTTTGAATAAAAGAGAATGTTACAATTTTTTGAAGGACTATATAAATCTCAATTATCATCATAGAGTCTTCGGTTTATACCATTCTAAGGAGCCAGATAGGAGGGAGAGACGGCTGTACCTGGATTCAGGAAGACCTGAGTTAAAATACTTGGTAACTGTGTAATTATGAGCCAGACTATTAATCTCTCTGAGCTTCAGGCAACTCTGAGAATCTTAATTGAATAGAGGAAGAGATCTTTTGGGGAGAGATTCCTCCATATTGTAAAATTGGGAGGTTTAGAGAAAAGAAGGAAAATATAGGTAGGGTGATCTGGTGCCTATGTTCTCTCTCAATCCTATCTTGCCAGTGTTACCCTGTTAAATTGTTTCTATTCTTCTTGAAATATCTCATATGCCAGCTCCTTCCTCTTTCCTGAAATATATATAATGCCCATCCCGACCCTTTTCTAGCTCGTATATTTCCCAATGTCTTGGTACTTCCTCCCCATTGCCCATAATGATCACAGACTACTAAGAGACGCATCCTTGGGGAGTTTGGATGACACCAGCATTTGCAAGGACTTCCTTTTCAGTCTCATTTTCTTCTCTATTTGATCATTACCATGATAACATGAGTAAATCTCAGAGAGTCAGAATTTCCTAGGTGTTTTCCTTTTAAATATCTGAGCAGTCTGACAGTTGAACTCCTATCCATAAATTTAAAAACATTTCTATTTGGCCGTAGCTCCTCTTCTGTCCTGTATCTTGGTTTCCATAGCAGTGAGGAGCAGGACTTTCCAGTTGCTGCCAGGAGCTGCTCTCCTCTTACCTCCTCCTTCTTATATATGAGAATGTTGCCATAGAGACAGTAGACATCCCAGAGAAAGCCAGATTGTGTAAGGTGAAGGATAATGATCAATTTACATGTCTCCAGTGAGATACACTTCAGTGAGTCATCATAGCCAAGAGTCTAATTTCAGGGACCTTCTTCTTACGTAATCTTAAAAGTTCATCTAGCAACCAGTAGCTTTTTGGATATTCTGATTGAAAGAAAGCATATAAAAGAAACTGATATAAGTTTAACAAATGTATTATCAACCATCAACCTCTTCCAAATTATTGAACAGTTAATAAACGAAGTTTTCTGAAAAATAATCCATTCATGTAATCTAGGGTTTGAATTATTTCAAAATTCAATTTTGACTTTATAGAAGATATAACTTAACGTACTCCCCTCTTCTAGGTAGAAATGGGGCATTATGGGAATGGAACATTTTCTTTAAGGCTTTCAAAAAACTTTACAGGCATTATTCCTTTTGATACTAGGGATAGATGAGTCATTTGAAAAGTGTTTTGCAAACTTTAAAGAATTATATAAAAACTATGACCATGATTTTGATGACAATGACAATGATTATTACCAGTATGGTATTTTTCTTTGGTACAAGGGTTAAGTGTTGAAGAAGAACGAAAGGGTAGGAAGTACCCAGAAATGAAAAAAAATTGTAAAACAATCAAAAAAAAAAAAAAAAAACCACTACTCCCTTCCTTTGCTGTTTTAAAGGTCCAATGAGTCATTGCAGATTGTTAGATTCATTTCCCTTCAATAAAAACACCTAGTTTTATTTTGTATGACCTTATTTATATACAAGTTGTCCCCATCTATATAATGTAAACACTCTAAGGGCAAAGCTTGTTTCATTTTTTGCTTTGTATTTCCAGTTACTAGGAAAAACAAAGGAGGTGCTTAATTAATATTTGTTGGTGATTGATCGATTACAAAACTTACTTTTCCTTCAATATATTCCTTATAGCTCAAATCAAGTGGAATATATTATATAGAATGTCCCAAAAGTCTTAGGGTAATTTTAAGCTGAACTATTTAAGCTTAATACCATTCTAAAATATGTGTGACATACTCTTTCATTCTATTTATTTTCTGTTTAATATCCCCTTTCTGCGATTTCATTTAGGGATGTTTCATCTTCATGCTGGGATCATCTTTAACAAATAGAGTAAAACTCACAGTTTTTGTCAGACAACATACTTTTAGAGGTAAAGTCTTCCCCGTTCTAAGTAGAAAGGTGAAATATACACCCCAATTTTAATTAATAAACTCTCTCGCTGTATCATTCATTTTTTATGATGGCAATTTGGATCAACGAGCAGAGGGATTTCAGATATATCTGGGATATGGTCCAATCTGTGATGTAAAGGGGAAGTCAGAACGCCAAACCAAGCCATGATGAGATGAATGGGAGGAGGCAAAGTATGTAAAAACAAAGGATTCACCAGTCTAAATGATCCCCAAATGTAGGTGGGTATCTCAAAGAAAAGTCAGCACAGTGGAAGCATTGCATCTGGCCTTCTCTAACTGAATGTTTCTTTAGTGTAGAGACTGTTTAATTTGGGTCTTTGTTTCATGTGTATCCTAAGCAATAAATCACATAATGACATCATAAGAAATGAAAGCCCCATGTTAAAATTTGAAGGAATATCCAAGTTGGGAAGTTAAGAACAGAAAACTCTGATTTTATGACTTTTAAAGACAGATTTCAAATAAATGTGTCCATTTATGAACTTTCCTGGGTTGTATCCTAATGAGATGACACCCAAAGCCATGACTTAGGCTTGTCATGTCAGTCTTTCAGAAAGAATGGATTCTTAGTGACTCACAAACTCTCCTGGAAACAAAGGAGGGTCTGCTGACATATATGCCAGGAAGGAGTCGCTCCTGTATTTGGGGGAAGGAAAACATTTTAACAGAGTGTTTACAGCCACAGTTGGCATGGGAGAGAGAGAGGTAATATATGGTGAAATGGCAAGATCTGCAGAGGGCACAGGGCAGGTGCGCTCATGTGTCCACAAACAGCCAATAAGCTAAATACATGGGTGGCAAGGCCTTTGGCCTTGTAGTCAGCATGGCCAGCTTCCTGTGTTTGCTCAGACAGCTACCAGCTGGGCAGTGTCACCATTCTGTGTATCAAAAATAAAAATAAAATAAGACTGGTATGACCGACCTTGAAGGGCTGGGAATTCACCAAGAGGGAAAACTGAAGGATTGTGTTTATATACAGAAAAAAAAGTCCCTTAGAATATTTAGTGTAAAACAGAATTTCAAGAAATGTCATGCATTTATGATTATTATTATTAAGCTCACCTCTAGCTCTAGTAAGATTAGGAAAGTGCTCCTTCAAATCTGATGTCATTAAAATGCAGTTTTAGAAGATCTTATGATCTAGCATTTTGGGGGACCTGGGATAAAATCCTAACTCTGTGTATGTGTCTAATCTTCAGCTCTCCCAGCCTGTTTCTTTCTCTGAAAAATGGGAGAGGGATCTCTTCTAACTTTCCACATAGGATGTTCCAGCTTCCAAAGAAAACCATCTCTAATTGATCTGTGGATATGTTGTCTCCTTGAGGAGATTGGAAGTGATTTGAAAGCAGGACCTGTTTAATATCTGTCTTAATATTCCCTGAGGTTTGTGGTAAAGAAAACACTTTCTAAACCTTAAAGTTTAGAAAAGCTATGGAAATACGACTCTTGGTAGGTTGAGTCTAACATTTGTATGCTGCCAACAATTGGAATCTTCTCTTAAATCCTCGATTTACTGATCAGTTGCACAAGACTGCCATGTCGTGACAGCCTATTTGTTGCTGAAAAAACACATCCAGCTTGTGAAATCTACCCACTTGCTCTGCTCTGAGGGCATACAAAGACACTTCCAGGATGCAGGACCCCATATTGGGGGATTCACCTTGCACCAATGTGAAGCACAGTGTCTCCATTTCTTAGCATGTGCCTCCCAGGATTCCTTGTGGCTGAAAAAGTGGCTTCAGCTAGTGGTCAATCCTAGCAGATGAGGCTTTGGGAATTGAGCTCAATGGCTCCATATTGTCTTGCCTGAGGAGTACTCACTACTTTATGGCTCTATCAGTCCCCTGGAATCATGGTTGGTCAGAAGGTCTTTGGACCCTGAGCATTTCTAATTCAGTATTGTACATTCAAATAAATTTAAATCTGCTTTTGTGATGGCTGAACAAGGTTGCGGTCTTGGCAAGAGTTGACAGCACTTCTACATCCTTTCTATAGATTTTTTTCCCCCTGAGGCAATTGGAATTAAGTGACTTGCCCAGGGTCACACAGCTAGGACGTGTTAAGTGTCTGAGACCAGATTTGAACTCAAACGGTCCTGACTTCAGGGCTGGTGCTCTATCCACTGCTCCACCTAGTTGCCCCTTTCTAGATTTTTTTTCTACATCCTTTTTATAACTTTCAAGAATACTGAGCCTATTCACCCTTGGTGAGATATCAGAATAGTTCTAGATTGGAAGGCACAGGATAAGATTATCTCTTCTCTAATTGTCCTTCTGTGTCTTTTCTGAATAATTTTCCTTCCTAGTTATTCTAATTCAGTCTTTTGTTCTCTTCCAAAAAACGACAGAGCACAATTGGGGCAATTATATAACATTCTGCCTCCATGATGCAGCCACTTCCTAATTCTGGAAGCTTATCTCTGACTTTTCCTGTGCAGTTACATGTTCCAAACTATGGAGCATATCCTGCTTAAGATTAAAAAAAAAATTAGCCTTCTAAGCAGGAGGAAGGAGAAGAAATATCCAAATGACAATTTTTCCAGCACACCTCCCACATAAAGAAACCCAATTTTTCAATGAAAACAAAGCACAAATTAAAGTCAACAAATGTGAGACTAACACAACAAACTAACTTCAACTAATAATGAACGCAGTGTTGCTATTCTTTCTTTTTTATTTAATTTTTTTTTAAATTAAGAAAAAATCTATTTTCTCTCCATTATTTGACCCACTCCTGATAGAAGGAGGGGGAAAAACACCTTTGTAACAAATAGGCGTATTCCACAAAAACAAATTTCCACCATGGGCTTGACTCCAAAATACCTGTTTCATTCTGCATACTGAGTTCCTCACTGTCTGCCAAGTGGAGGGGGGAAGGGATCAGTCCCCTAGAAATACGGTTGGCCATAAGGTCTTTGGACCCTGGAATCGGGCATTTCTAATTCAGTATTGTACATGCAAATAAGTTTAAATCTGCTTTTGTGATAGCTGAACAAGGTTGCAGTCTGCCACTATATCCCTCAGTTGGCTCTTGAGTCACAATGAATGGTGGAAATTTCCAAGTGCAATTTTACATACTGTGGACTACACACCTTGCTAAGCAGAGAGCATAAAATCACAAAACCAAAACGATTCCAGGCTTCGTGAGTTTTGTGTGGGAATAGAGGGAGGCCATCCAGGTCAGGGGTGGAGAGAGGAGGATGGTTAGGGCTGAGAATTCAGAGAGCAAGCGAGCAGAGTCACAGTAGGCAATGAACTGCTGAACTCTTTCCAGAAGCAACATTAGTATTGATTTGAATACAGTTTCCAGGGAAATGATGGAAATGCAAGACAGAACATATGTGATGTCAAGAAAATGGCTGATGATAACAGTTAAATGGGAGAAACCAACGTTGTGCCATGAGACTTCTTGCTCCATGTAGAGGTGAAGCATTTCAACTTGAAGTAAGACTATCATGGTATTGAGATTATAAGTACTATAGTGTGTTTGTTATAGAGTCATTCATTTACGTTAAGTATATATAATAAGCTGACCCCCCCCCCAAAAAAAAAGTATCTTTAAAACTTTAAAAGCAGAAGTAATTCAAGAATGGTTCAAGAACTGTTATAAGTATTGGGAATATTCTTCAATTAATCTGTTATTTTTATCACATGTAATTTTTAAGTACAAAAATATCTTTTTATGATGTGTGAACACAAAATCCACTTGAAGGAAGAAAGCCCTCTTGGAAAAAAGGAAAGACAATAGAGACAGAGTAAGGGACGTGAAAAAAAAAAAAACAGAAAGCAAAAAGCTGAAATTCAGAAAACCGATCTTCATCACTAGAATTGATTTGAAATTTTCTGAAATTCAGAACACTATCCCACCACTAGAATTCACAAATATTTTTTTGATGGAGAAGAAAGATCTTGTAAGTAGAAAAATATCTGTTTGTGATGTATGAACACAAAATCCATTTGAAGGAAAAAACCCTCTTAGAAAAAGAAAACTATTAAAAATAAAGACAATAGAGACAGATTAAGTAAGGGACATTAAAAAAAACAGAAAGCAAAAATCAGATTCAGAAAACATGATCTACTATCTTCATCACTAGAATTCACAAATACTTTTTTGATGGAGAAGAAAGACTTCTGGCTTGCATTGTATAAATACTTAATAAAGGCTTGGAAAATGCTGGAAAACACTGAGAAAGAAAAATATAATGGCTCTAGACCTCAAGCAAGGAAGTCAGAACAGACTTGAATTACACTTGTGTTCATGATGCATGTATGAGCCACAGCTCCTAGATCATTTCTCTAGAAGTTAGGAAGAAGAGTTCCAGACTGTGAACCTCTGGAACTCAACCCCAGCTCTTTTTCAGTGCTGATGGGTTCTATAATGAACACTCTCTCTAAGGGATTTAGCTCACAACATACAGGTCAGAGAGAAGTGAAGGAGGTAAGCTAAGACTTCACAAGTTTCTATCTGCAATCTCAAGTGGGCACTCACTGACATAAGGCAATCCTTGTATGTCTCCCTAACCAATTCACTACTCACCAGAGTGACTTTTCCAGACAGTGTCATCTCTTTTCAATCTCCCAAGACTCCTCCTTCCTCTATTGTGTCAGCTAATATCCTTGCCTCATAGATCAATAAAAATAAATAAATGGAAAAAAAGTCTTTTAAAAAGGCCATTGGGAGTCCCTGTAGTATGAGGAGATGGCCTTTCTCCATGACAAGGCAAATCTCTCTATGTGCAGGAGTGATCCCAATTTATCTCATCTTCTCCAGCAGATTGCAGATTAATGAGAGTGAAGATAGAGCAGACGATCTTTCACTATCTATTCTCTGTTTTTCTGCTTCCACGATCACAAAAAAATTAGGTGTATATATATATATATATATATATTTTTTTTTTTCTTTTGAAGGGGAAGTTGAACTACTCAATCATCTTGCCTCCATGATCAAATACAAAATCCTACATCTCTAGTCTTATCACAGCCTACTCCTGTCTGTGTATTCTTTGATACAGCTCCACTGGCCTCCTGCTATCTCAGGAACAAGATACTTCATCTCTTAAACAAGGCATTCCATCTCTCCACCCTGGGCATTTTTTCTGGCTTGTTGGAATGCTCTCCCTCCTTATCACTGACTACTGGTTTATCTGACTTCCTTTAAAATAAAGTACAATGAGCCTTTTTCAACTCTTTCGATTCTATTGCCTTCCCCTTTTAAAATTGTTTTCCATTTTTGCATATTATTTGTTTGCTTGTTTTCTCCTCTTAAGATTGTAAGCTCCATGAAGGCAGGGACTCCTTTTGTCTCTTTTTGTACCTCCAGTGCTTAGCACAGTGCCTGACGCACATCAGGCACTTGAATGCTTCTTTATTGACCTCAATAGAAGCATTTACAAATCTTTCTCATACTAAAAATAAATAAATTAATGTGATTAATTAAAGCCTGTCTATCCATCATTCTCTCTCTCTTCTCCCTTTCCTGGCTAAATCTCTTGAGGAATTCATCAACATCTATACTTGCTTTCTCATTTTTCCTTCTGAACTTTCCTGTAGTCATTGACACTACCAATCACCCTCTTCCCCCTGAGAGTCGCTTCTCTTCAGGTTTTTTGGATACTGAATTTTCCTGGTTCTCCTCCTAAGTGACTGCTCATTCTCAGGAGCCTCTACTGGATTAGAATTTAGGTCATTCTTGCAAAATGCACGAATCCACATAGGTTCTGTCCTGGGTCTCCTGATCTTATCCATATTTAATATTTCATTTGGTGAGCTCAACTCCTATGAATTCAATCATTATTTTTATGCAAATGATGCCAATTATTCCGGCTCTCTTTTGCCCTTCATGGTTCCAAATGCCCATTGGACGACGTGAACTGTCTATCTCATAGAATCTTACATTTTATATGTACAAAAGTAAAATCATTATCTCTCCTCTTCTCCAAATTGTCCCCTAAACCTTACTCTCTGTACAATTTTTGGGTGATTCCTGAGAGTGCTGCCATCTTACCAGTTACCAAGGCTCAGAAACTAGATGTCATCCCTGACTCGTTACTTTTTCTCACTCCTATATAAAATTAGCTGCCAAGTCCTATCATTTATATCTCTTCCATGCACTCCATTCTTATTGCTAACACTGCTACTGCCCTGATTTAGGTCCTCATCACCTCACCTCAGGATTACTGCCATAGGTTCCATGGGTCTGGCTGCCACATGGTTCTCCCCATTTTAATTCACTCTGGATCTAACTATTGAAATGATCTCTCTTGAAAGCAGATTTTACTTTCTCCTCCTCTCTTTCACACATATCCCCATACACCCACACATATTCACTACTCGGGAATCTCCAGTGGCTCCTTATCACCTTCAGGATCAAACAGAAAACTCTGGGTTTGGCTTTCAAAGCCCTTCCTAACCCAGCCCCTTCTTACATTTCCATAATCTTCTAATAAGTCTTTATCAAGAAGTCTGAGATACAGTGACAGTGGTCTCTTTGCTGTTCCTCACAACAACCCCTCCTCCTGACAATTCATCTTGCAGTTCCCATACCAGGAACTGCCTCCTTGATCTTTGCCTCCAGGTCTGTTTAGCTTTATTCTAGAGTAAACTAACTTTCCACTTTGTGCAATGTGTGTGTGTGTGTGTGTGTGTGTGTGTGTGTGTGAGAGAGAGAGAGAGAGAAAGCGCGAGCCCCTGTCTCATTTATAAATCTTATTGCTTTTTCTCTGAGAAAATCTCCACTTTCTCCAGTAATCATCTTATCTATACATAGTTTTCATATGCTGTGTCCCTTGTATTAGACATAAGTTCCTTGAAAGTAGAGACAATAATGTTTAATAGAAAGCAAACATCAGTATATTGCCTTAAAGATTGCAAAACATTTTACAAATATCCTATTTTATCTGTACAACAGTCCAGGAAAGTAGGTGTTGTTCCCATTTTTACATATGAGGAAACGGAGTCCTCTCTGACTCACAAGAATGATTTGTCTAAAAATTACAGAATCATTAATTGTCTAAGGCAGTATTGGAACTCTGGTCTTCCTAGTCCAGGTCCTGCACTTTATCTTATTCTCAACACTTACTAAAACAATTAGAAAATAGTAAGTACTTAATAAATGTTAGAGATGAAGAAACTCAGGCACAAGGAAGCTGAATGCTTTCCTGAAGGATGCAGACACTTTGAATCCAGGTCTAGAATCAATATTCTTCTGACTGTCCCATGAAAGTTCATTTAGAGTTCCTCATTGGTGGCAGATGGGAAAACATGAACCAATAAATGGTGAGAATTATTGAAAAAGACTTGCTATTTCTGACATGGGGCTTAACAAGCTCACAGTTATTTCTGTTAAAGGTTTTAATCATTTCTGAGATTTAAAAACCAAATCAAATTAATAGTCAGCTTCATCAGGTATCCAGATTGGGCCATTGTTGAAACATAGCCATATTCAATCACCCTTGTTTTAAAATATGTTATATAATAATAATATACAATATATACACATATCAATAATAGTTCATTTGGAAGTTGCCATTTCATAAACATCATCTTTTCTCAGGGAATTTCACAGGCTTCACCATTCATTCACCACCAAAGACAGAGCTTTAGGAAGCTTCAAATAAAACTATTCTTGTTTTGCAGCATCTGTGAATCATAAGAACACAAAGCCTCAAAGGGCCTCACCTGAAAGCTGAGTTTCTTGTGCTCACTCCTGTAATCACTGATTATAAGAATTTCCATGGGCACTGTGCTGCTGGGCCCCTGCCCCAAGAAGTTTTACTTGATTCTCGCCTGCCCTCTGAGAAGTCTGTGGTAGAACAGACCGCCTGAGTGGAAAACATACATGGAAAACGGCAATCTAAATCAAACTATACCAGGACAGCCAGGGACAAGCTTATGAAAAATTGTATTACAACAAAAAGAGAGGAATATTTTTACCCCAAAATGGGTTCTGCAGAGAATGACCATATATTGACCTCAACCAGATCACATTATTACTGTCGCACTTCCAACTGAGCAGCATAAAAATACAAGAACCCCTACATTTGCTTCAAATATTTGACACAAGGCAAAACTCATCTTTAAAGGCTCCTCTTGAGAGCAAGTGAGAAAGGTCTGGGACTGTGTGGTGCTCTAATATGAATCAACCCTGTGACTGGCAGACAAGAAAGCTAGGGGGACAGACAGCAGGCTTTTCCAACTGGGGAATAGTGTTTAGGTCCTTCCCATTGGAACTTATAGGGTTGCTTAACTGATAAAGGCTCAGGATGAGGTCTTTAGAAAAGACCCAATTCAGCAGAAATAAATCAAAAGAGATGGTGATTAGTTCTTAAACCAGAAAAAGAATCATGGGCTCCTTATTGTTTCTCTCAGGTAAAGTACAAATCCCTCAGCCTGATTGTGAAAGCTCTCCACTATGGAGCTTTTTTACCTTTCCTTGTCCTCCCCATCAGATTGTTATCGGGCTGCTCTCTAGCTGTTCCCTCCTGTACGGCCAGAGAAACTCGGATTTTCCTCATGGTGGTCTATAGGTCCTCTTTGGTGTTGATTAATACAATCTCCTGAGCTTCCTCCTTGGGTGTGCTTTTACCCAAGGCTTTTCCAGATATCTCCAGACAAATACACTTACTTGGTCTTTAATAATCTAGGTTTATGTGTATTCTACCCCTCCCCTAAAAGAACCTCAGAACACGAGAGTCACAAATTGTTCGGTCTTTGTATCCCCGCCTCCCACCAAATACATGAGTACATGGGCAGGGAGCAGACCCAGAGAGATACATAAGTGATTTTCAAATTTAGTAGAATGATCATAAGAATCAAGTTGGATTTCAAAAGGTGAAACATTTACTAAAGTGAAGGAAGGAAGCAAAGGTAGAGAAGAGACTGAAATGATGTGGAAAAAAAAGTCATAGAAAGAAAGGATTCCATTGGAACAGGACTTCTTTAGCCAGAATCTATGGACTTACTTTGCAAAATATTTTGCTAACGCCATGGAATTGGTTCCCTTTGTAATTTAGGCTTTTTTTTTTTTTTTCCAATTAAAATCATGATTCTGAGAAGGAGGCTATGAGTTTTCACCAAACTGACTGCCCAGGAGCCTATGACACAAAAGTGAAGAATCTCTGCATCAGAGATAGCTAAGGTATGACTCATGACAGATGGGAAAGGGGGAAAAAAAGATGAAAATTAGCTTACCAGAATGATTTCAGATGAGAGAAATTAATTTTGAAAAGGGGGAGAAATCAACCAATACAGTATTCCATATGTTTCTGACAATTCTCCAAGGCTTTCTTCAGAAATACTGGTTGTCTTCCAATAAATGGATTATATTTTCATGCCAGTCATTTGGATGTTGGAAAGCATTTGTCCCAAATAGCCCACAAAAACCCATTTAAGCCATAATATTGTTGAAAGTCATCTAAAACCCCTGAGTCCCAAGTTTCCTTAAGCTACTAAAGAGTTCTAGGTTTTAGTCTTAGAGGGGTTGAATCCCTCTGATCTCTAAATTGGGATTTAGAGCTTCTTTGAGCCCAGAGGGAATGAGAAGAGCAGTGGGAGGGTGGGGAAAGGAGAAAAGAGCCCGAAGGCTTGGGTTTTGGGTCTTCCAATCTCATTACCTGGACAAGCATCTTTTAAGGACCTAAAACAATGGACAGTATTGGGATTGAGGCAAAAAGCCACTATATCCCATGGCTTTCAAGGAAGTGACATTGGAGAAGGAGCTATGGCAGGAGGTGAGTGATTTCAATGATAATATCAGAGAGGAGAAAACCTAACTGAGAACGATCAATCTCCTGAACTGGGGGATCTTGGGAAGCTTCTGGGAGAAGTTAAAATTTGAGTTTCGGAGGAGAGAGAGAAGTGAAGGAAGTGGCTTTGCAGACACAAAACGTGATTATGGGTCAAAGAAATCACAAATGTAAGAGGCAAAAATATGAAGCATAAGATGGGGCGACAGTTTGATTAGAGAGCAAAGGGGGAAAATGTGAAATGAGATTTTAAAGGCAAGTTGGAAATGTACAAAGCAAAATGCATGTGTCATTTCATTTTGAAAAAAAGAGCACCTTGGGAGGTAAATCATTCCTCTCTCTTTTATCCCAGAGGAAGGTCTCAATTCCCTCAATTGTTAAAACAAACTAAGGAGACTGAGGCTCCTTGTCCTTCCTCTAAGGTCTTTTTATTCCTATGAATCCTTCATTCAAGGGATGGCTTGGTAACAGGGGAAAGAATTAATTCAGAAATGAAAGTAATTGAAAAACAAAATACCTTAATAACAAAAAAACCAGTATCCTCTGTTCTACTCTGCAAAGAAAAGGAGGTTGGAAACAGACCATGGATCACTTTTAAGTATGGGCAGAAGAGACTTACAAATAAGACTTTTTAATTTTAATTTTTGCTAAGGCAATTGGAGTTAAGTGACTTGCCCAAGGTCACACAGCTAGGAAGTGTTAAGTGTCTGAGACCACATTTGAACTCAGATCCTCCTGACTTCAGTGCTGGTGCTCTATCCACTGTGCCACCTAGCTGCTCCCCAAATAAGACTTTAAGATTTAGAAAGAGCCAATAGCAAATCCAGTATTGGGCTCTCAAAGGCCTCCACAATCTGGCCCCTTTTTACCTTTCCAACCTTCTTGCACCTCACTCCCCTTCCACGCAATCTAGTGACACTAGTGACTCTTTGCTCTGACACTGGGCACTCCACCTCCTAACTCTTCCTGTTCACTGGCTGTCTTCCAGGCCTGGAAATCCCTCCCTTGCAGTCTCTGCCTCTTACTTCCTTCAGGTCTCAGTAAGTTACACCTTCTGCAAGAAGCCTTTGCGGGCTCTCCTAAATCTTAGTGCTTTCTCTCCGAATTGGCCCCCTATTTATTCCCTCTGGGTCTCTTGTTTGTAAATTGTTACGTCCCCTATTCTATTGGGATATATTTGAGATCAGGGTGTGTTATCAGGTTGTCTATATATCCTCAACTCACAGCACAGTACTTGGCACAGAGTAAAAGTGATTAAGCAATGCTTGACTTGTTGGAAGGGATCTTAGAGGCAAGAGTCCAATCTCCTCATTTTACTGATGAGATCCAGAAAGGTTAATCCAATCACTCAACAAGCACATATTAAGGACCTGTATGTACCAGGCAGTGTTCTAGGTGCAGGAGGGAACAGAGGGAAAGCCTGGAAAGGTTCCCACTTTCAAGGACCTTACATTCAAACAGAGGACATATCCAATGCATGTATCAGCATCTGCAGAATAAATAAATCTGCAATGCAAATGAAAAGCAATTAAATGCACAGTAAGGTAGGAGAGAGGGCACTAGAAATTGGGAGATAAGGAAAGGCTTCATCCAAAAATGAGAGAAACTGACTTGTCCAAGGTTACTGAGACAGGGAGAAGGAAAGGGAGAATTTGAACTCGGGTCTCCTGACCTCAGCACCAGAACTTTTTCTACCTTAACACTCATCTTTTTCGGGTACACTTTTAGATGGCACTTGAAGGTTTGCCAGGAACTTTCCTTACAACTTCTTTGTGAGTAGGGTACAGTAGTTCTGACTATTTCTGAGAGTAGCCAAGCATTTATTAGGCACCTACTGCATACCAGGCACTGTGCTAAGAATACAAAGAGAAAAACATGGTTCCAGCCCCCTACTCCTAATGCAGAAGACAACAGGCAAACAATGAGGTATATTTTGTTGTTGTTCAGTCATTCAATAACGTGACTCTTAGAAATCCATGGCTTATAACATGCTGAAGCTCTTTCAACAAAAAATGCTATGACCTGGGAGAGGTCAAAGCAAAGGAAGAAGAGATTGGAACTCTGGATTCCAGGAGGAAGGATTATGAACAGGGGAAATTCTAGAAAGTCTTTCTACTTAAATCACTAGCCCGTTGGGGAGGCCTTTGAGAGCCCAACAGGCAGGAGTTACCTGTATTTCAGTGATTTTTATCTATATATTATAGATAAATAAAACCAATTTATAGATTTCAGTCAGATTTTTACAGATATCATTTCCCTCTTCAAATTATTTTATAAATAAAATATGAAATGAAATATCTGAGTGTCTACTATGTACAAAGCATTGGGAAAGGTCCCCTTTTGATGGAAGGAGATAAACTCCTTGGTGAAGTTTGATAAAAAATGTATACATTTTTATGTATACTACATAAAATTATAGCTACAATAGAATTATTTACTGCATAAACTATAACTGATTTTCCTGAAGAAATTATACATCAAAACGATCCACTATCAAACCAGTGTGGGAAATTTCCAAAAATACCTTTAATATGCTTAACAAATCCATTTGCATAGATGTAGCATTACTCAAGTCCTTAAACATATTCTCATCTACTCATGATTCTTTAGAGATATATGCTCATTTTTATTCAGATAGATCTTACTATCCACATGGAGCAGAGCTCAAACTTTGCCATCAGTTTAGACTAAAAAGACATAATATAAAGATAATTTTTTTGGAAAGACATCAAGGTCTGTACAGAAGAAAAGTTTTGTACTCTCCAATTGAAAATATTCCATGTTGTAGTGAATTCTAGATAAAATATCCATGGAACCCATATCAGAAAGGAACTCAGAGATACATTTGCTCTCCATTTTCATGGTGGGAATCAGATAACTCCTCTCCTCATCACAAGAATACATTTGGTATGACAATCCATTGGATTATATACTAGTGCTGGATAGTACCCAAGATACTATCTGATTCCTTTCTCCACATTTTGCAGATGAGGAAATTTGAGTTCCAGGGAATTTAAATGAGTTCCTTGGAAGTAGAGATTATTTCATTCTTTGTGTTTGAAACCACTTTGTTCCTAGACACAATTCCTGGCAAAGAGATGGCTACTGATAAATGGTGATTGACTTACCCAAGATCACAAAGATATCAGAAGCAGAATTTAAACACAGATTCTCTGATGCTAGAGTCACGCCTCTTCTTATATCATGCGGTCTGAAAAGAAAAGTAGTTCAAATCAACAGATATGTGAAAATCTACTGTTGACAAGCATTTAGGATAAACTGATCTAACAAATATGTATCCTTTAAAAAAAACTAATCTATATCTTTCTGGATAAGAAGTGTTTTAAAAATCTCCCTGAAATATTATTGTTCTATAATAACAGACCAACAAGATAATTTCATAAAAATCTGGAAAGATTTACATGAACTAATGCAAACTGAAGTGAGCAAAACCAAGAGAACCTTATACATGCAGCAACACTAAGATGAACAACTATTAATGACTTGGCTCTTCTTAGCATTATGATGATACAAAGGACTCATGATGAAAAAAATTCTATCCCTCCTCCAGAGAAAAAATTGATAGCATCAAAATACAGAACAAAATAATCTTTTCTCCTTGCTTTTACTTCTTTCCCTCTTTCTCTTCCTCCTTCCCACCCTTACTTCCTTTCTCCTTCCCTCCTTTCTTTCATAAAATGAATAATATAATAAATTTTTTCATAATTATACATGTGAAACCCATATCAGATAGCTTGCTATCTCAGGGAGAAGGATAAAGTTAGGAACTCAAAACTTTTTTTTTTAAGAAAAGAATGTTAAACCTTTTATATGTAATTTGGGAAAAAATAAATATTATTTAAAAAGAAAAGAAAAAAGTGTCCCTGAAAAGGGCACGCAATATCATTGATGACTCAACTCCTGTGAGCACACTTCATTTAAAATGATATATTTTGATATAATGATATAAAATGATAAATAAAAGATAAAAATCTTATGGGTTTTTTAATGTCTTTATGTTGTTTATCTGTTTGTTTTTCCTTACATAAATGTTGGAAGAAACTAATGGAAAACAACTAAATAATGTTCTGTTTCATTTGGGCTATATTTGAATAAGCAAAAGGGAATGTTTCAATGAGAAAGAAAGGTCCAACTAAGTTTATTGCCTATGTTCTGTTGAAGTATGAGGTAATGGGAACATTTGACTATAGAAGCAATATCTGGTTAGTGTAGCGTTCAAAAACAGACAGAAGAAATATTCCACTCAGCCTGACTGACAACTGCATTGATTTCCAGATTAAATTACAGCAGATTCAATCTCACATTTAACAGTGAGCATCTTCTCCACTTGCCCTAGATACTGTCTCCAAAGTGCTACATCTTTGGAAGAAGGTACATTTGTACTTTGCTTTTCAGATATTTATTTGACACACTTCTCCATCATAAATGTTCCACTTATACACTATTCTGACTAACCTCTATTTGACTGCATTATGTATGCCATTTTGACAATATCCCTCTTTCTGGTTAAAATATTATAAAGCAAAATAATAAAGGCTGATATTAAAATATAAATCTCATGAGTACAAATTATTTCTCCCTATGTACTTTTATCAGGTGTCTAGTACACAGTCTGTGTAGATACTTATTCTTTGGTTGATTTTTTTAATGCCAGATTCAACACTTTCCCAACTAAACCAAATTTCCTCTAATTTTAATTAAAGGTCATGTAGAGCTATCTTTACAAACCTGAATAACAAAATAGAAGCATGTAGGTGATACAGTGAATAGAGCCTCGAATTTAGCATCCAGAAAAACAGAGTTCAAATCCAGCTTCAGACACTTAGCAAGTATGTGATGCTAGATAAGGTACCTAACCTCGATCTGACTCAGTTTCCTCATTTGTGATGTGAAAATAATACCACTGATATTTAGATCCTGATTAGTGGAACATTGGATTCCCTTAAAAGGGATTGCATTATTCAAATTTGTACGATATATTTTCATTGTGCTTGAACCAGTTCTCATATTTTATATAATCATAACTCTTAATTGTGCAATTTGAATACATTCAACCACTTCAGGGCATATTTGCTTTAATCAGGATTTAGCAATCCTCCTCAGGGTCTTTTCAGAAAATAGTGAGATGATAGCACTTTGAAAACCCTTTTAAAAAAAACTTCATAAATGCTAGAGTTGTTGTAGTCATTGCTCCTTCTGATGCTGCAATGAATACATTTGGACTCGCTGCATTTCTCTCCATCCCCTGCAATATCAGTACACTTCAAGGAGCAGAGAAAATTGTGATGGCTCCATGAGTAATCCTTCTTGTTCTGATGAATAAATCCCTGCTGGGTTTCTGGATTCCACAAAGGATGCTTATAGTAAATAATTAAATTGCATTTTGTAATTATCAACTATTATACATACTTTTTTGATCCTCAGGAAACTAAGGCAAGATAGATGATGAAGATCAGCTTTGGAATAAAGCAGAGATAGAGTCAGTCTCTGTAGGAAGCTTAACCTAACCATATAATGATATGAACAACCACTCTCCTTTAAGAGAACACCAGACAGCTCTCTTAAAGTTGCAGATAAACTTGCTATTTCCCTTGGGTGGCTAGAGTTTCAATACTGATAAAATCACACTCTAATGGTATCTTAGGTGTGGATCTAAAAACAAGAAAAGCCAACTGAAAACAAAACAAATCCTAACTCCAAGGGAGCTTCCACCGGGATTATTTTAGAGATAAGAAAACTGAGGTTCAACAAGTCAAGCAGCTAGAAGAGGTGGAGATAGAACTTTAAACTTGATCTTTTGACTTCTAGTTCTTTTTACTGTTTTAAAGTGGCCTTAGAATGGAAGGTGACCTTAAAGAGACAATCTTCCTGCCTGTCCCGAAAGACCTTATTATTGGGAAGGCACCACTTGGGAAAATGTGGTAGTCTAGGAAAGATCTGGGTGGGAAAAGCGATAAAAATGGCAAGCGAGTGGAACGTGTGGAGCAATCCACATTGATTCAATCTCTGCAGAAGCAGTGGCAGTTCTGATTTGACTAATGTTCCAGAAAAGGCACTTTTTGTTGTTACTCAGTTGTTCACTTGTGTCGGACTGTTCGTAACCTCTTATGGAAGTTTCTTGGCAGTGATATTGGAAATGTTTCCTTCTCTAGCTCATTTAACACAAAAGGACATTGAGGCAAATGGGGTTAAATGACTTGCCTCATGTCCCATAACTAATGAATGTCAGAGGCAGGATTTGAATATTGATCTTCCTGACTTAAATCCCAAGGCTTTATCCATTGGATCAATCTAGCTTCTTCCAGCTAGGAAGGAATGGAGGTGGGCATTGGAAGTAAAATGAACAACAGCAATCATCCTTCTGATCACTTCTCCCAGGACAAAAATTCTAGAATTTAAAGGGTTAAATCCACCTTCAAACCTTCTTCTGATTACTGAATCCCCAAAATTGTAGCCCCAGGTCTTCTAACTTTAATTTTCCTATGTCATGTTTGCCTTCCTACCATTCATCACCTCCTATTTATCCTGTGTGTATTTTGTCTGTACGTAGTGATTTCCATGTTATCAAATTGGTCTGGGAGCTCCTTAAGGGCGGGGACTGACTTTTGCCTTTGTATCCCAATGCTTATAGCACATAGTAATGGCTTAATAAGACATGGTTGATAAACTCGTTGTGTTCACCAGTCTGCCAATGGATAACCTTTTTGGCGTGGACTCTCTGTTTCCTTTTTGTTCTTCTCTGAAACAGGAATATGTCATCCAAAATTCAGTGAAAAGGGAAAAGAGATGTTGCCAATTGGAAAATAATGAGAGGTGTCAAGCAAAGGAAACCCCCTAGTCCCAGACACAAATTTTAATTATAGTTTTAAATGGCGAATTTGGCCTATAAAGCATCCAGACTAGAATCCTATTCAGGAGCCTCCAACTCTCTATTGCCTTGGAAGAAGGTTTCTCTTACTCAGAACTGCCCAGTGCATTTGGGATCTGCTTTCTTGGGTACTGTGGCTAGAGGTTATTGATTCCTTAATCCCAGAAGTATTCACAACCATTCAGAAAGTCCCCCTTCCCCTCCCAGGAACAGTCAATCCAGGGGATTTTCTCACACAATGCAGTCTGGTCATTAACTTTTAAACTTCTCAGGGACAAATACACCTGACAAAGAGAAGGTTGTTACTGCCTCCGTATCAAAGAGTCAAGGGTCAACAAGAAAAATGGCTCACATTCTTATGGTATTTGAATGTTTACAATGTGATTTATCACCTCGTTTGGGCCTCACAATAATTCTGTAAGGGAGAGACCCAGGAAATAATGATTCCATTTTACAGACAGGGACACTAAGGAGAAAAGGAAGAAAGAGAATGAAGGAAGGAGAAGAGAACAATTGTTTATTAAGCACTTAGTAATGTGCCAGACACCACACAGAATGCCTTTTACAAATATTACCTCATTTGATCCTCCCAACAACCCAAGGAGGTAGAAGTTTTCCCATTTGACAGTTGAGGAAACTGAGGCAAACAGGTCAAGTCACTAGCCTAGACTCCCATAAATCAGCAGTACCCAAGACTGGAAATAAATTTATGTTTTCCTGACTATCGACTCAGTGCTTCTCCAACTGCCTCAGACTAAGGATCAGAAATGGGAAATTCCCTCTCTGTGTTCCAATTAGGTCTTCCAGACTCCATGTTGACATTGCTTCTACTAGATTACAAAAACCTTTGAAAACATAAAAATGTCCCTCTTTTTTTAAATTGCCTCTTTTCCCATGTTCCTGTGGCCTCCTTTCCATATGAGTCGTGATGTTTTAGGAATACAAACTTAAAAAACCTCCATGTTTGGTAAGATTTCCCCTAAGTCCCCTTTCACCTTCTTCCCTCCATTTTATATTGTTTTGTTTATGTCACTTTGGGAAGGGGCAGCTCCTGAGAATTTGTGATCCTCCAGAAATATTGCCTTGCTCACTCAGCATGAAAGAACATGCTCCCTGTGCTTGGCCAAATGTGGATGAAGGATCAGTTCTGAACTCTGCCCAGTGAAATGTACCATTCACATCCTTGTCAGATTTCTTTACATCTATTTCATTTAGCACGGCCATGAACATTATTAAAGCTGTCACTCAAACTGTAAAAGACCGGAAGTCTGACTGAGTCATAGCCAGCGATTTTCTATGAAAGGAGGGATTTGGGCACAAGGATATTTCTAACTTAAGGACTAGTTAAAACAACTTGGACATTCAGAGATGTCGGCTCACATCGGATAAGTGGGTAAAAAATAATGGAAGTTGGGAGTGCTTTGCAAATGTTTGGAGAAACATTATGGAAAATAATAAGAATTCAGATCTCCATTGGAGGAAGGATGCAAGTGGAGGCTATCATCTTCCAAAGTCACAAAGTCATAAATTGAGAATTGAGTAGGACCTTGGAACTCAGCTAGTCTCCTGTCTCCTGATCTAGAACATCAGGGGAACAAAGTGGAAGTTGGCTCAATACTTTGCTCAAGATCATATAGGTAGACAGGAAATGTAGGATTGAAGCCAGGCTCTCAGACTATAGAGCCAGTAATATTTCATTTAAAAAAAAGTCTTATAGATAGAAAAAATATTGATGATAACAATTTTTGGTGAGAGCAAGAAATTGGAAACAAAGTGGCTGTCCCTACTAGGTAAACTGACTACCCGAGAAGAAGTACAAGAAAGCAATGCAATGTTACTATAGAAAAAGACAAGAAAGACAAGGAAGACAAGGAAGACAAGGAAGACAAGGAAGACAAGGAAGACAAGGAAGACAAGGAAGACAAGGAAGACAAGGAAGGAAGGAAGGAAGGAAGGAAGGAAGGAAGGATCATTTACCCAATGATCAAAATAAAGTAAAAAAAATATATATATATCACAAGATACCAGAATTCAGATCAACATAATGGTCGATCTTGATTATAAATATCTGATGTTCGAGCATCACTCCCCCCACCACTTATTCGAAATGTGGTAGGCTACAGATGCAGCATCACACACTGTCAAACATGATTAATGTAGCCATTTGTTGTGCTTAACTATACACAAAGGTAAATAGTACTGGAAAATAAATTCAATCTTTAAAAAACAGGATTTTTTTTAAATAAAGGGAAAAAAATTGCTGTGAAAATGCAAGAAAATTGCATAAAATGCCTGAAAAACAGGAATGATGGGGTTAGGATTCCCATGGGTCCTGCCTATTTTTTAATAAAGCAGAGCACACAATTCTGGTCTGTTTCAAGGAACCCTCTCAAGTAGACAGCAGCTGAATCCCCAGAGTCATTCCATCACGGTTTCTCGGAGCTAAATCAGGTTCATCGTCCCTTCTCCCTTAAACCCAAACAGGGAACCTCAGAGGCCAAAATGGACACAAAAGCTTTTTCAATTAGAACAGACGAGATGAGGTATTTTGATTAATGCTACTTACTTTAAAGATTATTGCACATGCTGTGAGATTTGAAGAGCATGGGATGCTTACTGGATGGTTTATATGACTCATGCAATGACATGATTAGCTAACTATGAATGTCAGTGAGAAAGATTTACAGGGGATAACACTCAAAGATAGCCATGGACGCCACACCCCAGGACCCCATGGCCTGCCAGGTTCTGCGTCAAGAAATCTGTTTTAGAAAGATGCTGATCTCCAGGACTAACTAACAGTGAGACAAGACAGACCAATTAGATGGCAGGGCAGCTGTATTCTGTAGAAATAACACATACAGAGGGATGTAGACTAGAAAGGCTAAATAACAATCTGGTTAATGGTTCAGGGGAATGATGTCATTGAAGGCAATGCTACCAGTAATTGATTTTATTTATTTATTTTTAGTATTTTCTTTGCTTTGCTTTGAAAAGGGGGAAATGGGAGTCCTATTCCCTAACTGAATCAGCAGCCATTGCCGATTCCGGGTGGACAATAACTAAACTACTTTCCATTGGGTTTTCAGAAATATTTCACACAAAGGTTCTGTCCCTTAATATTCAGTTCAAGTTGAAGAAAACAGTTCTCCTTCTCCCACTTCCCAACCCCAAACCCCCACAAAAGGCCAAAAACTATCATCTCTTTGTTTTCTCCTTAGTCAAGGGCAAAATCTAGACAGGACCAAACCTTAACTAACTCATTAGAGAATTCATATCTCCAGCGAGTGAAATACATGCAGTATTCTTGGTTTGCAAACAGTTGGTTAGTTCAGCAGTCTTCTGAAAGAGGTCTCACTACTCCATTTTGCAGATGGGAAAAGTAAGACTCAGGGATTTATTTCCAAGATGATACAGCTAGCAAGTATAAAAGGCAGGCAAACATGAGATGGTACAGATTCTTCCTTGGATAGACATGTTCACACTTTTCCTAGAGACTGATTTAGCAATGCTAAGGTCATCCACTGAATTCTGGGCCATGACCATTCCCCTAGTCTTTTGCCTTCCACTAAACTTGGGTAACTGGAGGGAAAGAGTAAGATTGCTGACTCTGCCTTTTCTCAGCCCCACCTCATTTAAATCCTATTCATGGGCAAATCAAGACATGCTCCCTCCAGTCCTCATCCAACAAAGGAATAACAATAACACTTCTCCCAGCTCTTTCACTTTCCCTCTTTTGTCTTCGGATCCTAAGAGCCGGTAACACACAGAGGTGCTAAATAAATGACTGACTGTTGAATTGATTGTGTTGTTGACCTGATTTTGCTTCTACCTTCCTCCCCGGGGCTTCTACTAACAAATCTCTCTGAAGTCTCTGCAAGAACACAGCTCCAAGCAAGTGACTTGATGGATTCATAGCAACTAGCAATATATAAATGTATATATGTATGTACACTTGCATGTGTCTGTACTTACATTGCATATGTATGTGCATATGCATAAATGCACACTATGTAGAGTGTACATTGCCTATAAATAACACATATATATGCTCAGTCCTTCAGAATGTACAAAAGAGCTACGTTCATAGGAGGCAATCATTGATTCTGCTTATCTTTAGCTGAGTTTTGTAAATCCGTAATAATTAAGTGCTAGTTGATATTTCTTGAAACATGTATAGAGGAACTGCAGATGTTCAACATATACCATCAGATCACTTGCCAACTGGGGGAAAGAGTGGGGGAAGAGAGAGAAATAATTAGAACACTGGGCTTTATAGGAGTGAGTGTCAAAAATTATCCCTGTATATATTTCAAAAATAAAAAAGCTTTAATTTAAAAAAATTAAATTAAATAACTAAGTGCTAGGCCCAGAATCAGAAATTCTGACTCATCTACAGCTGAGTTACAATCTAGTTTCAAATACTTATGGCTTATGGCCCTTAGAAAAGCCACATATCCCTGTTTGCCTCAGTTTCCTTATCCATAAAATGAGCTAGAATAGGAAATGGCAAACGATTCCAGTATTTTTGCCAGAACAAACAAAACAGCAAAAACAGCAAAAACAATCCTCAAAAACAGCAAATGGGGACAAGGAAAGGAGCAACAACTCAAAACAACTCAAGAACTAATTGCTGATCTGATGCCCACCCACTCCCAAGTTGGTCAACATGCTAGTGAGTTAAATACATTAAAAACAGACTTAGGAAACGATATCGATATCGACTTTTAAAGGGAGTTACTTTGCAAAATTCAAGAACCATCTTTCTGTCTAATAGACAGATATCTCAGCTTTTCTGCCTCTCCATTATGGGGTTCCTTTATCTGTGGGCCTTTCAGCAGCTTTCACAAGAGAGCATATGTTTCTGTCTGATTAGATTCCTTGAGGTGCTATGAAGATTGATAGCGGTTTCAAAATAAGTAGCTCTTAAAGAAAGCTAGAGGCTTGAGGCCTGAAATTAACTCCTCTCGGCAGGACAACACACGCTTCCAAAGTCAAACCCCAGAACGATGAGGCTGGATACTGCCCGAAGGTTTCCAGTTCTATGAAGGAGCAATGCTTAGCAACCATATTCTTCTTTTTAAAACTCAGAGGTTCTTACCCTTGGAGTCTTGGATGTGTACCTTAAAACTGTGATGATTATATTTCCAAATAATGGTTTTCTTTTTGCATCCTGTGAATTTTATTTCACGTATTTAAAAATACAGTTCCAAGAAAAAGTCCCATAAGTTCCAGTGGCCTATCTAAAGGTTTCACAGTGCAAAGGAAAAGGTTAGGAACTCTTCTCAATAATCTAAGGAACTCAGTTTTCCCTTTTTGACCTGATTTTTCTTGTGCAGCAAGATAATTGTGGAAATCTGTACAGAAGAATTGCACATATTTAACATATTCAATTATTTGACATTTAGGGGAGGGAGAAAAAACTTGGAACATGAGATTTTGCGAGGGTGAATGTTGAAAATTATCTATACATATGTTTTGAAAATAAAAAGCTTTAAAAAAAATTAACCTAAGGAAACTGAAATGATTAGCAGTCTGCTGTGCATAGCTTGGCTCATTTTGTAGCAGCTGTAAGGTCAGAAATGTGGAGAATACCAGAGCACCTGATTGGGGAACCTTAGACCTGGAACCTAAAGACCTAACCTCAAGTCTAGGTGGGCTTTGACTCAATGTGGGCTTTGAGTCCCTGGACAGTCACTCCAAATGGGTCCAACAAATTCTAAATCTGTACTTGTGGAGGCATTTCCTTACTTTGGGACATCAACAATCTATTGATTGGAGCATTTACTGTACTCATGAAATGTAATGTAAGGAACAGAAAAGTAAAGAAGGATGCTTTGCATGAACATGGGAAACTTCTAGAGAGGAAAGATACATTACTTCTGTTGACAAAAGGGCAAGAAATGAACAGGACTTTAAATGTGAACACTGCAAGAAGGAAGGAGTACCTAGAGCCAAATTAGAATAATTCTCTAGGGAAAGACAATGTGGATACAAAAAATTGAGTGGGACGTGAGCCAATTCTAAATAGAAGCGTGTCTGCCAAAAATAAATGCAATCTTAATGAAGACAAAACAGATTTTATGGTCTATAGCACCCAAAAAAGATACCCAACTAACAAAGAAAAAATGAAAACTTGCCCTGGAATCAAAAACATGTCATGACTATCTCAGATTCTCCTCCCCCCTCCCCAAATATGAATCTTTGCTCCTCCCAACTTTAAATGGTTCTCAGAGACTCAGGGCTGACAACAGAATTAAATCAACTTTTATTGTTACAGAATTTTGGGTGGATCCTCCATCTCAAATATCAGCAGCCTTGCCGAAGGTCACTGTATTTCAAAAAGAATTTTCATTAAAAATTGTTTTAAAATGTTAGCGTCTGAGTTATTGCTAACCATACTACAAATGAGTGAATCCAAGGCAAAGAAGCTGCAAAAGATAGGCCAGGTAAGCAGGAAGAAACCCATCCAATCATAGCTTGTGGTGATACCCCTTCCCCCACCACAAGATCCTGTTGGGATCTGCTGGGGAAGCAGATAGTTGTTATGTGGGGGAGTACAGAGTGGGGGATTCAGCTGCTGCGAGTCTGAAGATCACTGGCAGTTTCTAATTTGAATTATTTTTATAAACTTATTTCTAATCTGCCAAAAGTGAGAAAGTATGGCCCAAATATGTGTAACCAATTCAACGATTGCACAATTTACTAGTCTCGTCAATGTTTGTGTTTTCAAAATTTCAGAGCTTGTGGGTGAAGACTTAATTTTCGCCCCCCTTCTTACAGTTCAAGACTCGTTGAACCAGTATAACCAAATGGAGAATTTGCCAGCTTCTCTTTAAACATTGCAACAATCATGTTATGGAGGCAGTGACATTTTTGTGCACAGTCAGCCGCAAGAAACCTCAAAGCTGTAATTTGAAAATGCTTCAGGTCTTTTGGTAAATCAACACTCAATCCATCAGTAAGAATTTAGTAAGAACCCACTTTATGTAAAACCCAGTTCTAGACACTATGAAATAGGAGGAAAGGGGAAAATATGGTTTCTGGCCTTTAGGAGCTAACTTTGCCATTTATGAAATTAATTTCTTTCCTTTATAACTTGGGATAAAGGATATCCCTCATATTTGTCCACCTTTCCCTCATCACTTTTGCCTCTTGGAATTCTTCTCTTTTCAAAGCTTAACTCACGTTTCATAAAAAATTACAAAGGTCAACCCCATATTTATTAGTCTCCTGATCTAAAATTACTTGGGCTTTACTTCGTATGTGTTCTGTATTTAGTTATGTAGCAAGAATGATCAAGGGAATGCCCTCATTTTCTGCAGGATACTTCTATAGAGCTGAACATGAGCGCTGGTAACTGGTGAAAGGACACGTGAACTTGGCTAAGATGATATTGTTTGTCATTTTTGTGTAGATGTTTCATTTATGTCCAACTCTGCATGGGCCTGTTTGGGGTTTCTTAATAAAGATACTACATGGTTTGCTATTTCCTTCTCCAGTTCATTTTACAGATGAAGAAACTGAGGCGACAGGATTAAGTGACTTGCCCAAGATTACACAGCTAGTAAGTGTCCGAGGACAGATTTGAACTGACAAAACTTTATAATTCCAAGATGGTGTTCTATCCATTGAACTACTGAGTTGCAATATCTTTTTGATGGTTCTTGCATTTGAAAGCTTGTATTGAAGATTGGTGACTGAACAAAGAAGAATGGGACACTTTCTGCACTTGATGAGAACCTGATCAAAAGTGGATTCTCCCTTTTTGTAGTGGCAAAGAACTGGAAACTGAGTGGCTGTCCATCAGTCGGGCAATGGCTGGATAAGTTATAGTGTATGAATATAATGGAATATTATTGTTCTGTAAGAAAGGATCAGCGGGATAATTTCAGAGGTCTGGAGAGACTTAGGCCAACTGATGCTGAGTGAAGTGAATAGAACCACAAGAACATTCTACACAGCAACAATGAGATTATGAGATGATCAACTCTAATGGACGTAGCTCTTTTCAACAATGGGGTGATTCAGGTCGATTTCAATAGACCTGGGATGGAGAAAGCCTTCTGCAGAAGCGGGGGGACCAAGTATGGATCACAACATGGTGTTTTCACCTTTTTTGTTGTTTTTTGCTTTTGTTTTTTGTTTTCTTTCTCATTCCCTCCCCCTTTTTGAACTGGTTTTTCTTGTGCAGCATGATAAATGTAGAAAAACTGCACATGTTTAACACATATTAGATTATTTGCTGTTTGGGGAGGGATGGGGAAAGGAGGGAGAAAAATGGGGGGAGGGTACACAGATTTGTAAGAGTGAATGTTGAAAATTATCCTTGATATGTTTTGAAAATAAAATGTTATTATTTTTAAAAAGTGGCTTCAACTCCAAGTGCTTTTTCTCCCTGTAGGGTAGGGCAGGACTTCTCTCCCCACCCCATCTCTCTATAGCACATGGACAGCAACCATGGGCTAGGTTGGCCATTTTTTTCCCTGCCATTTGACTCCTTGAGCACAGGTCAGTGGGTAATGATTCTGAGAAACCAGACAGTTCAGGCAGTATAACTCAGGGGGTTCGCGAGATACCCAACTCAGGCAACAATGTCCACAGAAGATGATTTCTAGTATGGCATTTCCCTCGCCCCCAGAGAAGATATGGAGTTCTGTCCTTTGGGAGTGCTTAGGCAACCAGGTCTAGGGTGAATGTAAAACAGCAATCCCACAAAATTTTTTTGACTCTCCCGGGAAGCGTAAGGAAGCTACTGGATTATGATGTATGTTTGAGTCACTGGTGTGTCTAGCATTTTCTGTGGCAGAAAAAAACAACCCACAATCCCATACTGGCCACTAAAAGGGACTTAATTCCCCTTGCATTAGGCAGATGCTGGTTAGGAGCCAGAATCCAAATCTGCTTTGCAGATCCTCCCGTGGAGTTCTCTAAGGGTCAGAGCTGCAAGCAAGCCAAATTCAGAGAGAAAGAGAGCCTGCTGTCACCCTTGGGAAGAGCTCCCTACCACTATTCCCCAGAGATCCAAGTCTGTATAAGGCCAGAGATGAAGCCCCCCAGTAGTAGGTCATGGCTCACAATCCTGAGTCAGGCAAATATGGTTTCTTCCAGTGGAAAGTAAGCTGCTTGAAAGCAGGAATTGCTTCATTTTGGGTTTTACATCCCCAATATTTAGCCCAATGCCTGTCACATAATTAATTCAAGGTCAACAAGCATTTATTAACATTGTACTGGGTTTATGACTACTAAAGACTGGAAATAGAAAAGGCAAAACATAGCCTCTACCATCACAAAGCTCACATTTTGGGGGGGGGAGTCAACATGCAAATAATTCTCACTGGACTTCAGACATGTTGGTTGGTTTGAACTGAAATTACTCTTCCTCCTCCCCCTCTTCTGAATGGTTTGGCCATGAACCTCTAAGATCTTATTGCCCAGAGCTGCAAAGGACATTACAATTACAGGCTGATGAGGCTGATAGGGCTGAAATCATAAAGCCAACACCTTCCTACTTTTTCCAACCTCTCTTTTTTTTCTTTCTTTGTTTTTGATCCCCTTTGCTCCCTTTGTGGTTCAAAGTCCATCTTTTCCTCTCGACCATCCCAAGTGACACTTCTGAGGGCTCACACATAATAGACATGTCAACAAACCTGATTTTTGTACTGTGACTTTCATATTTCTCTTCTAACTCCATTCTGCAATTTATGAAATCATATTACTATAAAGTAAGAGCTAAAAGGGAAGGTCAGAGTGGAGGTGTCAAATGTGTCCCAGGGGGCAGCAGTGTCAACTGCTACCCAAAGCAGATTAAAATATACTTGGGAACTAGATACATACATTTATATATACATATATATATATATATAATATAAATATAAATATAAAATAGCATTATAATTAAAAACCAAGTTAGCATGTAGCCTTTTTCCATTTGTGGTTTCTATCTGAGTGTGACCAACTGGGTTAGAGAATACTCTGAGGATTAGGGGATGATGATGTCTGCTGGAGTGAAAGAAGGGGAAGAAAAGGGTAATTTTGTTCTTGACTCCACCTTACACAAATCCCACTAGAAAGATTATTCAGAGCTTTCACTGCTTAAGAGTCAAATGATCTTTCCCATTTCCTACAAAATGCCATTGGGTCAAAGTTGCATGCCTTGAAGAGAGGTGCTCAATCATGATTTTCAGTGATGATGCTAGAAGCGAGTTATTTACTCGTCCCTTGAGAGAATATGTGCCATGTTTAATGAGACCATGTCTCGAAAAAAGGACACTATGTCTTGGAAACTCCCTCACTTAGAAGTTTCTAAAATAGATAAGCATCAGTTTGCTACATGGAAATAGGGGTCAGGCAACTTTTTTTTTTTTATTTTAAATTCATTTAAGGTGAGGTAACCTATGGGTTATTTCTAAATTCAACTTTTTCCTCTTGTTCTAAAAGATTTGGGTCGTTTTCTTTCATGATTTTTTTTTGGAAATATGTTATCTGTACTTTACATACACACACACACACACACACACACACACATACACCTTTTTTTTAAAGTTATGATTCTGTGGTGATGTTTAGTGATTTTTTTTTTAAGTTGTCTTCCTTGATTATTTTTTAAGTTAGTTTTTTTTTTTTTAATAAGAAACAACTTAGGTTTTCTTTTTTCTTTCAATCATTTAATTTTGTTGTAATATTTCTTGGCATATCATGAAGTTCCTGTTTGATCCATCCTAATTTACAAGGATCTTATTTCTTAGTTTTAGGTCTCTTACACCAAGCTATTAATTCTTTTTCCAATTGTTTTCTCCATCTCTCTCTTTTTCTTTCATCCGGCACTCACATTTCACTTACAATACCATTTTTAAAAGCTTTTAAAAATTCTTGCCTTCTTTCTTCTAGGAATTCTCATGAGCCTCGTGCCCAAGGTGCAGTTTTTGTTGAGGTTTTCTTTGTAGGTTTGTTAGAGTTAATTCTCAGCACCTGGATTTGTGCCTTAGATGTTCCTGGCAGAATAACAGCTATTTGGTATAAGAGGCTTTTTTGTTTGTTTTTGTTTTGTTTACTCATTTGTCCAGCCTTATTTCCTGAATTGGAACTTTAAGACCAAGCCCACTGCATTTCTGGAGGGAATGTCTGGGGCTTGTTTGGTCTTGCTTTATATTCTCTGGGATCCTGTTGTTGTTTTTTTCTGATTATTGAGTTCTCTGTTCTTTGAAAGTCTCAGAGGCAGCTAACAGAGCTGCAAACTTTCATTGAACCCTGAAAGATTGGGTAGGCCCCTACTAGACTGTCTAGATTCCAGACCTTGCTTTAGTTTTGGGAGACATAACTGCCTACTTTCCAGTAGTTCTGCCTAATAAATGATAATATTTGCCCCATTCTCATACCCACCGAATATATATTTTCTCTTTTCTTAGTCTTAGGGCACCACAGTGTATAGGGCACTGATCTTTGTAGTCAGGAAGACCTGAGTTCAAATGTGAATTCAGATGCTTGCTTGCCTCGTGACCTTGGATAATTCACTCAAACTCTATACCTTGGATAATTTGGATAATAATAATACCTATCTGCCAATGTTGTTATAAAGATAAAATAACGATAAGTCTAAAGTGCTTAACACAGCCTGCCACACAGGAGGCACTATGTCAGCATTAACTATCATTATTGTTGCTGTTCCGTTTGTTCTTTGTTCTCGAAGGGAACCATGACATCTGAGAGGAGATCCCATGACATGGAAGTGAATTGGATTTTTAAGAGAGGGAGGTCTGGGCAAGGTCACCTGCATTACTTTCCCCATCAGTGGCAAGATAACAGACATTGGTCTATCCCTTTCCTAATTAAAGTAAAAAAACCAGGCCCATAGTCCAACTCTGGGTTCAGGGAGACAGCATTATCCCAATTGGACCATGGCTGATCAGAGTCAAGGGGCTTAATTCTTGATTTTCATCCTAAGTCAGAGCCAGCAGAGTTTCAGGCCTCCCTCTTTTCCCCTTATTTGATCACTTGCCTATGGACCACATTTGTGGTCCTGATTCAGATTGTGAAAAAACAATATACTTTCTCTTTAGTTTTCTTGAAAACTCCTTAATCTGGTGCTTTTAGATCTTAAATAGGTCTATACTGGATAACTTGTGAAGGAAGGTAGGATATATTCTCATGATTTTTGGCCCTTGAAACTGCATTATTCTGAAATGGGTAAAATTAATCATCAGATTTAACTAATTAAAGGAAATTTAGAGTCTGATTTGAACAAAAGGAGGCACAAATATTTTAAGAAATATTTGAATTTGAGTATAAACCCTACTGGCCTATGTATCATTTTGATTTGGGATGAGTTTGGGAGAACATGCTTTCTGGAAAATATTATTACTATGAGAGTGAGGGAGGAATATATTTGATAAGATTTGTTTTAGGCAAAGTAAATCACTTTAGTGACTTATCAAAACACATTTGCTGTCACTTATTATAGCATGAAAGAGTCAAAAACAACTGGGAAATAGCTAACAAAATAGTATCACACAAATGTACTGAAATATTGCTAACTTATTAATGTTCTATTATTTATTTTCCACAAGAAATGGAAAATAAGGAGAACATTGACAAGAATGAGGAAATTTATATGATCTGATACAAAATAGTCAGCAGGACCAGGAAAGCAACATAAACAATGATTGTAAAATATAATTAGAAAATGAAATAATAACAAAATGATGGAAACCAAATATTTCAAAATTACTGTGTGACTAGACTCGTCCAGAGAGAATAAAACGATGATGATGGTGGCAATTAATATTTATATATTGCCTATGTGCCAGAAACTCTTCTAAGAGCTTTACAATTAATATCACATTTGATCCTCATGAGTACTATCCCAATTTCACAGATGAAGAAATTGAGGCTTATAGAAATTAATTTGCCTGTAATCACACAGGTAATGTTTGAGGTAAGATTTGAATTGACTGCAAAGATCAGTGCCCTATACACTGTGCTTGCCTAGATTAAGAAAAGGGAAAATTCACATGTATTCTGTGAATGTGAGAATGGGGCATATATTATCATTTATTAGGCTAAACTACTTAATCTGTGTGTATATGTGTGTGTGTCTCACTGTCTGTGTGTGTGTGTGTGTGTGTGTGTGTGTGTCTGTCTCTCTATTTCTCTTTCTCCCTCCATCCATCATTCTCTCTTTTCTCTATCTAATCTTAATATTTCATCTCTACAGATGTTTATTCATCCATAGAAAACCAGGATTGGCCTGGAGGCTCTCCCAGAAGCTTTCTAATACAAAAATGCTATAATTTTCTAAAATACTTCTTTCTTTCCCCAAATACCTAAAAAACTCAGCATTTCTTCCTGCTTTTCAAATTGTGATAAAAAAAAACCCAAGTTAAAAAAGTGATAAAATGACATATTAGCACTTACTTAATTAGCTACTGTGTGTCAAAACATATGTTTGCTTTCACAATCTGTCCCAGAATTTCCCTCATCTTTTCCTGCTTTCTCTGCTTTTACACTCCTCATCCTATGTAGCAATCATCTATATGAGAAAAGCAGATTTTAAAAATTAATACTAATGAATCCCACTCATATATAAAACCATTTTCTTAAGTTTTAATGAAATGGAATGGGCTTTTTTTTCTTTCCAGTGTCCCCTCCTCAATCCCTGGGGCAGCCACTCAGACCTCTCCTACCTTTACAATTCCTCCTTCTTGAGGAAGAAATTCAGCTGACAAACAAATTCAAACCATGGGATTCGTAATTCAAAACTTCCATCTCTCTGAAGTATTCCCACATCTCTTCCTCCAACACAGTGCTGTTTATATTCCTCCCCTCTACCCTAAAAAAGTTTATAGATGATTCTGTGACTGATTACAGACCATGAAAAGAGGGATCTCTTGTAGTCAATAAGTCTTGTTAATTGGATAGGGGAGCTTTTTCAAGTTTTGTGTTTTGCAAACATCTAAATCTTATTATAGAGTTTTTCAAAAGAACTCTGCTAAGTAAAAAGCAATTAGAGCCCTGAATAATGAGCATAGCAACAAACATTTTAAGGCCACAAGTCAGAAATAGTTATAATTAAGGGACAAGAGTGTTTGCGAGATTCTCATTACAAACTTGGTGAACAATTACACTTACTGTGTGAGTGACAAGAAACTATTTTCTATTCAGATGGTATAGAGTGATCTTTGATGTTATTTGGGCTTTCAGGCCTTTTCCCAACAAATCTATGTGAGTGACTACTTCCTTCTGATTTAATTTGTTAAATTAGAAGGGAAAAGTAGGGGGGCACGTAGCATAGATGGTACATTCATGACCTACTAGATGACATTCTGGGTTTGAGCTGCCCCTCCATTAATCATGAGGCTTTGTATATTGTGTGGCCTCTGTTTTCTCTTTTGTAAAATGATAATAATAAAACCTTCAGCAGCTCCAGCAAAAAAAATTTTTGGTGGGGCCCAGATGAAGTCATTAATGAAAGCAATGACATATTTGAAGTGTTACTTAAATGGCAACATTAATCATTTGTGATATTGTGATTTTTATGTTTCTATTCTACTTCCATGATGTTTCTTTCAGCCACCTCTCAATTTTCCCTTCATAAGACCGTTCCTATAGTTTACGACCTCATCATCTGTCACCTAGACTGTATTGCAATACAGTGTTCTTGTCTCTTTAATCTGACTCTTTTACTCAATTGCTAAATTGATATCCCTAAAGCACAGATCTGACCAGGTCACAACTCTCCTCAAGAAACTTCAGTGCCTCCCTCTTACTTCCAGGACAATATACAGATTTCTCTGGCTTTTAGAGCTTTTTATACTCTGGCTCTTGTCTCTCTCTCATGACATATAAAACATCACTTTCCTTTATATGTTCCACATTTTTGTCAAGATAGCCCACCTGCACTTCCCTGTAGGTCACATATATCTCCTTTCTTCACACAAGCCATTCTCCTTACTTAGAATTCAGTCCCTCTTGTTTTATGCCTCATAAAAACCCTAACTTTAGTCCAAGGTCTTCCTCTTCCAGAAAGCCTATCCAGATCTCCCTGGTTGTTAGGAGGTTTCCTCCAGAAATTATTTTGTAGCTAATTGGGTCCTCTCTGGGTGAATTTTTCCCAATTTTCAAAAGCAGATTAGGTCCCAATGGAACAATAGTCCCAAATTAAAAACATTCTATGGGGCCATTTGTTATGTCTCAGAAGCTCCTGTTAATTAATATTTAAAAGTCAGGCAGCTGCCATAATTGTCTCAAAATAAAGGCTTTTACTAAAATGAACAGGACTCCATATAGCACCCAATCAAAAGAGTGATGTCTTTCTTCTGTAATGTTCTATCACTGCTCCCCTACAAGGCATAGTATCTGTTCTGGTCATATCACATGGTTCTTAAGTAAAGGTCTCCAAACTTGTAGCTTCCAGCTTGACTGATATCCCAGTCAGGGATATGTACCTTTGGACCAAACTGTAGCCCATCCCTAAGGATCAAGAGGAGCCTCCATCATTGTCTTCCCTCAATTTCAGCTCTAGGATATGGATGTCTCCAGAATAGTAAGGTTCTAGATTTCAAGCACTACCAGTCTAGGGTAATATCTCCTGTTTTAAACTCAAACGTTCCCATTTGCTCACATAATTGAGCTGAAAAGAAGCAAATCTTGGCAACTCCTTTTCCCCACTTTGCTAACACTTCCTTCTGCAAGTGATGTGGTCAAAATTGCAAAGATCTCCCTAAGTCTGGATGGGCCCAAAGTCTAAGTCCTTACAAAGTACACTCAAAAATTTGAAAAGCGCTTTCATACTCTCCGATCTATTTCACATTTAATTTTCTATATACATACTGTTCTCAGCCCCATTTTCCAAGCTTCTGAAGGACTAGTAGGAGTTTCATTTTTGTCTTTTTATCAATACTTGCTAATAGAAAGCACTTCATAAAAGTTTATGGAATGGAATGGAATTGAACTGAATGGTCATGTTTCTCCTTGTGGGGAAAAAAAAAAAAACTATACAAAAAAAAAACCTGACTTCCTCTTCCCCCACTTCTGAGAGTATTTAGAGCATATATTCTATAAATAGAATTTACCATGTAAAGCAAGAGTTAATTGTCTCTTTAGGATAAATTATTCAAAGTGCATAGTTTCAGAATTATTATAAACAATATGCTCATCCTAAGGAATAAAGAGCATGGGCACAAATCAATATCAATAAATTCAGCTTGAAGCTTCAAAATTCAACCAATCCAATTCTAGTATCACAGCCTCTTTCCATGCATCCACATAGCAAGCTTTAGTCTTTAGTATAGCACTTGGTATTTAGTAGGCACTTCATAAATGCTTATTGACAGAATGACTGGAATGAACTTAACATATCAGAATCATAAGTACAAGGAACCTCAGAGACCTTCCAGTCTGTTACCTGATTAAGAATTCCCTTCTTTGATACAGCCCAAGCAAATGTCATCCATTTTTACTTGAAGATTTTCAATAAGATAAGGAGAGAATGCTACTTAAATAGGTATGGACTGGGGAGGAGGAGATGTACAACCTCCCACCTTTAACCAATTTTTTTGCACTAATCAATCTGGGATACTTCATGAACCCCTCATCATTTATTCATCCATCTATCCATTCATTCAATCAATCACTCAGTCACTCACCCTTAAAGCCCACTCATCAGATAGCTATGAAATATTGATGCTTATCATAAATCATGGGACCACAAATTAAAGACATTAATGTGCTATTAGTAGAATTATGAACGGATTCCACCATTCTTTAGAACAATTTGGAACCATTCCCAAATACCCTTGGATCCAGCAATACTCTGTTGCGTCTAAAAAGAGGTTTTAAAAAAAGGGAAATAACTTATATAGTTAGAACAGCTATTTTCTCGTGGCAAAGAACTGGAAATTGATGAGATGCCCATCAATTAAGGAATGGATGAACAAATTGGAATACTATTGTGCTATAAGAAATGATGAGCAGGATGCTCTCTGAAAAATCTGGAAAGACTTATATGAGCTGATGCAAAGGGAAATGTACTGCATTCAAAGTAACAGCATATTGTAAGATTATCAGCTGGTAATGACTTAGCTATTCTCAGCAATACAATGATCCAAGAGAGCTCTGAAGGACTTAATGAAAATTGCTATCCATCCCCAGACAAAGAAGTGATGGTATCTGAATGCAAATTGAAACATCTGTTTTTCCCTTTCTCTGTTTTTTCTCCTTTTAGTGAATTTTTGGACCTCTTTTTCCATTTAACTGGTTTTTTAAAGATGTTATTTTCTTCAGTATTTTTTGTCTCCTTTACCAAGCTGTTGATTAGTTTTTAATGACTTTCTTGGATCACTATCATTTCTTTTTCCATTTTTCCTCTACCACTCTTACTAGATTTGCAAAATCCTTGATGAACTCTTCTATGGCTTCAGACCAAGCCATATTTTTCTTGGAGGTGTTGATGTAGGAGGTCTTTTTTTGTTATCTTCTGAGTATATTTTGATCCTCCTTGTCACCATAGTAACTTTCTGTGGTCAGAATTTTTTTTTCCTGTTATTTGCTCATTTCCCCAACCTATTACTTGATTTAATTCTTTATTAACATAGGGCTCTGCTTCAGGGTGGAGGACACATTGTCCCAAGCCTCAAAGGTTTTGTGCTATTGTTTTAAGAAATACTTCTAGAGACCTGTAAGTTTTTAGTTATTCTATTTTTTTTTTTTTGACTGGAGAAATCTTACTTTATTTATTTATTTATTTTTTTGATGATTTCAGAAAGGCCTGGAGAGACTTACACGAACTGATGCTGAGTGAAATGAGCAGGACCAGGAGATCATTATATACTTCAACAACAATCCTATATGATGACCAGTTCTGACGGACCAGGCCATCCTCAGCAACGAGATCAACCAAATCATTTCTAATGGAGCAGTAATGAACTGAATCAGCTATGCCCAGAAAAAGAACTCTGGGAGATGACTAAAAACCATTACATTGAATTCCCAATCCCTATATTTATGCAAACCTGCATTTTTGATTTCCTTCACAAGCTAATTGCACAATATTTCAGAGTCTGATTCTTTTTGTACAGCAAAATAACGTTTTGGTCATGTATACTTATTGTGTATCTAATTTATATTTTAATATATTTAACATCTACTGGTCATCCTGCCATCTAGGGGAGGGGGTGGGGGGGTAAGAGGTAAAAAATTGGAACAAGAGGTTTGGCAATTGTTAATGCTGTAAAGTTACCCATGCATATATCCTGTGAATAAAAGGCTATTAAATAAAAAAAAAAAGTTTTTAGTTATTCTAAAGTGGAATGATGTAAGGAGAAGTGTGTTTACTACTCTCTTGGCCTATGCTCTGGTCTGTGAATGACCATACCCACTCTTTTCTTCCCTGGGACTGTGAGGCAGGCCTCTGCTTCACTATATGAAGTTTTTCACAAATTCTAGTGTCTTAGTGTTCTTTCTTGCTCTAGGATCGTCACCCAGGACACTAACCTAAAACTGAGAGTGAGCAAAGCAACAGAGTCCTGCTCCCCAGTGCCAGCAAAGAGACGTCTATAATCTCCTTCTGATCAATTGTTTGAAGTCCTTAACTCTGTGAGCTAGGAAGTCTGGAAACTGCCATTGCCGTCAGTTATTCAGTTGTCCAGAGCCCTGTTCCTGGTTTGTTGGGTCCGGGTCTGCACTGGCAGGCTGCTCTTGACTGTGCTCCGTGCTCACCCCAGACCTTTCCTGCCAACCTTCTATGTTGCGTTTAGCTGAAAAATTATTTCAACCTGCCCGTTTGTGGGTTCTGCCACTTCCAGAATTATTTTATGGAACTATTTAAAGGTGTTTGGGGAGAGCAAGGGCAAGGCCTTGCTCTTTGTTGCCATCTTGGTTTCACTCTCTCTAGCAAGTTCCAAGAAGCAGAACTGAGATTGAAGCCTCAGGTTTCTGATTTCATTTCCTTCTACTAGATCTTATGATCGCTTTACAAACCCTACATGGACTGAATTTGGATGGCTTCATCCAAAAGAATGATACAGTTGCATCTGTATAAAAGACTACCCAATAAGGGGAAGGGAGTTATTATTCAGAATTTATTGACTTAATTGACATCCACTTATAATAATCTTAATGTACTGATTTCATAATATACACATATACATACAAAACACATAATAAACAATACATAACTCACCGATACATAAGAAAATCAGTAGCTCAATGGGATTAGGAAAAGGCACATTGATAGAAATGATATCTAATAGCCCATCAGTAAGGAAGGTGAAATAAAATTTAATTATCACAAAATAATAATTCAGGTCTCAATGATTCTGATTCACCAATTTAAAAAAAAATCAAAAGGGTCCTTATACTGGTTTACAAAAAGCAGAGAAATAAACACACAAATATATGATGTCCTGTAATTCCATGAGAAATCAATCTACTCTCTTGGAAAGAATTCTAAGTACCTTTGGTCCTTTTTCCAATTATGCTATCATTCATTCTTTTCTTAATATCCCCAATTGCCTTCCAAACTGATATTCTGCACTAGTTCTGACTCTACTCCTTGATAATTGCTTTGTTCCAAGCTACCCACTTCCATCCAACTTCATGCAAGTGTTTGCTAACTGCCTACAATTTGCCAGTCACTATATGAAGTGCTACTACTACTGCAGAAATAGCATCCTAGACACATGGATGGACTCTGTTCTCTGTCCAGGGCATCACATATTATCATCTTGTCATTTTCTTGAATCTGGGTTTACAAGGAAAAAGATACCACACAGAAAGTACACAGTAAATAAATCATTTAACAAACATTTATTATGCCCTACTATATACCAAGTAATATGTTAGGTATTGGGAATAAAAAAACAACAACAACAGAATTTAGGCATTCTCTACTCTAAAGGATGTTGCATTCAGTCTGGAAGAGAAAACATGTAAACCTTTCCTGTAGGTACATAGAAAAATATACCATAATAACAGATTTGTAATGGGAGAAACTAGAAAAGTATTCTAGAAAAAACTTTAAATGGAGACAGATGAAATAATTTCATTGCTCCTTAAATGAATAAAGTTCTATTATCTGGAATATTAATTTCAATGGGATGTTTATTTCCCCATAATTCTGAATAAAGGCAATATGAAAATATTTTTCTGAAATGGCTGGAGTTTTTTCCTTCCAAACAATCTGCCTCTAATTTTTAAAGTATTAAGACAAAGTCTCCCAAACCTCTGGTTTGAATGTCAGAAGAAGACACAATGGTGTAGGTAATTCCTTAGGGACAAATAAAATCTCATTCCATTTTCGGTTCATTTAAGGACAAAACCAAAAGATAAATGAATAGGTCTGTGCTTATGAAACAAAATTGTATGAAATTTCAAGAAGTGACATTCAGATTTATATCTAATTTGTCCCATGCAAGCGAGAAGGCCATAGCAGTATTTAAATGTGACATATAGAATAAAGTGGAAAAAATAATAATAAAAACACAGATGAAGCTTCTTTTTAAGACCCAGAGAGCCCAATGAATCATAATTATGAACCTCTCAGTCCCAGCGTCTTAGGAGGAAAAATACTAGCTGTTAAACCTGATCATTTCATAAGAACTAGAAATGGTGGGGGCAGAGGGGGATGACTTCCAAAGGGACAAAATATCATTCACTTATATAATACTATCTATTCAGTAGGAATATCTCAAGTTGAATTTCAAAATAACATAAAATAGGGGCAACTTGTGAGAAGAAAAATTACATACAAGTATGAGAATATCTGTCTTGAGAAACAGATTATTTAAAAAGACAAATCCTTAAAACCCTGAACTTTTATGAGGTTTGATTTTTCCAGAAGCACTTTTTTCTGATGTTGAATATTGTTTCCCAAGTCAACATGTAGCAACATCCAAAGCAGGGGGCGGGGGGGTGATTTTGTCAACTTGGGGAACTCCTTGTATGTGGAATCCCTCAACAAATATAGATGTAACCACTCTGTGGGCATTCTATGCTTACACTGTTCCAAACATGGTCTTGAGTTATCAGGGATCCAAAGAAAAGCCCGAACAATCCCATACCTCATGAGGCTCACATTTGTCATCTTAAAAATAACTATGGATCTAGAGATGGATTGGAAGTAGTCTCAGAGTGAAGATACTATTTTTAGGAAAGAAAGGGAGAGGGAACCAAGTAAATGCAAGGTATTGTGCTAAACAGTTTTTAAAATTCTTTCATTTGATCCTCACAACAATCCTGAGACTTAAGTGCTATTATTATCCCCATTTCACAGTTATGGAAATTGAGACAGACAACAATTAAATGACTTGTCCAGGCCAAGTCTGAGTAATTGTCTGAGGCTGAATTTGAATTTAGATCTTGACTTTATCCCCTTTGCCAGCTAACTGTCAAAAAAACTAGTCTATGAAATGTCAATGGTTAGGTCTCAGAGAATGATCTGAGATAATTTACATTGGAAAAGGAATATAGCATTTGCAAAAATGTTTCATTATCTCATTTGATCCTCACAAAAACCTTCCAAAGTACAATTATTAGTCCCATTTGACAGATGAGGAAACTGAGCCTGAGAGAGGGTGACTTGCCCCAAGTCACATAACTAGTTCATATCTGGAGTAAGATTTTTCTGATCTCTCAGCTAAAAACCACCATTCCACAATCCACTTCTCAGTCAACAGAATAGAGAAACATTACAGATGTACTATATATACACATGAGGAACACTGATTAGTCAGGCTAAATTAAATATGACTGATAGAAAATTAAGATATATCTTATTAAAAAATAGATTTGGAGTCAAAGGAAATTTTGGGTTCAAATCTCATCATCACTTTCTGGGTGACTCAGGCTAAGTTCTCTAAACTTTCTCTCCCTTGTTTTCCTCATCTGTAAAATGGGAGGGTGATCGCTCAGATTTCTTACAGCTCTAAATTTTGCAATTCAACAGACCCTATAATTTGCACATTCATTCTCCAGACTGAAAACTGTGAGCGTTAACGTACAAAATATTCAACCTGAAGCTTTTGTCTCTTACGATTTTTCTTTGAGGATTTCCCAAGACTGTGCATACCTGCCAAGAGCTAAGAGGGAGCTCTGCTTTCATTCTTCTGCTTACAGGAGATGAACTACTGTCCCTATGACAAGTGACATCAAAGCAAAGTGAATGAAAATAGAAATGTTAGGTCATTAGTTACAGATGGGATCACAGAATCAAAGCTGCCCTTAACACTTGAACAAGAATTCAGAGAAAAGAAAGAAGGTATCGTTGGGCTAGAGGATTTTTTTAAAGGGGATGTTTTCAGCAATACAAGTGCTGTTAAGTGAATAGCAATTATGGCTAAGTGATGCTGTACATGTACAGATAGGACTCTTGAACAATGGATGCTGGGAGGATGCATCATTAGCGCAAATGGTGTTTTGTCAAGCCTTCACATAATTTTCTTAAGCCATACATATTGAGACAGGTGCTCAAATTTAATATACTCTAGATAATGCTATCATTAAAAAAAACGTTGCCTAGATTTGATCTCAGTAGGTTAAATGCAAAATCTGTCTCTAAATCATTCTTCCTCCTAATGAATAAACTAGCAGTGTCCTCTTACTGCTTTGAGTGGGACAAAGACAACGTCTCACTTTCTCTAGGTCAGGAAATAGAAAAATAATTCCACGGTGATCCAATCCTTAATCTTCTATTCATCTCCCACCTTTTTCAAGTAGGCTCAGAAAGATGCAATTTAAATAAGAATGATAAATGAATGCAGAAGTCGGGCAGCCATCTAGGGTCATAGAGTTGGTAAGTATCTGAAGCCACATTTGAACTCAAGTCTCTCTGGCCCTTGGCGTGGTGCTCTATCAACCACACATCTAGCATGTGCTAAGTTCAAGGAATACAAAGAAAGGCCAAAGAAAGCCCTTTTTTAAGGATAGAGGTATACAGACATCAATTTAAAATATACACCCATCCATCTGTGTGTGCATAGTAGTATAACAACTATATGGATATTTTTGGATCTGTAAATCAACAACTATGTGTATATATAATAGAGACAGAAAGATAGAAATAGATCACTTGTAGAAGAGACAAATATAAAAATTGAAAGAGATAAATAGACATATAGAAATAGAAATAGTGAGAAAAATGTGTATGCATGTGTGTGTATTCTATGTTACAAGAGTTATTGGTATAATTGAATGCCTTGCATATATATATATGCATACATACATACATATGTACTACTTTTAATATTCCAGTTAAAGAATATTCATGATTACTTCTGGTTAAATTAATAGCCACAAAATGTCTCCTTGACAAACAGTCTTATGGCCAGAAGTTGAAAATGGCTTTTATTATAAACTACTTAAATGATATGCACTGTTTTAAAAATTGATTCCTGGATGTATTTTCTATAACCTACCCCAGAACCTTCTGCTATAATTGGGAATTATTCTGACAACTTTGAAATGAATTCATATTTATATTAGAGTCCATCTTAGAAGAAGTGTTCTATTACTGGTTCCTTAAAGGAATCTCATCTTCCTAATTAAGGAGGGAGAAATGATTGATACCATGCATAAAAATTATCTTCTAATTTTCTGTTTGTTTTTGAGTTTCTTAAATATATCAACATGATAATGGACCAACCTAAAAATGTAAAATCTTTGATCTAATTCAAATTTAATTTTATAATAAGAAACATAAAGATTGAGTTCACTTTTATTATTTGATCTGATTATTGGCAAAGTAACTTAAAAGCTGTGTTGAGACCAATTTTATAGGAGATTTTAAACAGAGAAAGAGGCTCTCTATAAGTACCTGAGTCTAAGAAGACTTGGTCAGCTGGAAACTGCTCTAAGACCACACCCAGACCGCAGAGTGCAACAGATGGTGTCCCAAGAAATCAGACTGCCGTATGGTGTGAGACTTCTGAGCCTTAAATAGACATTTTTTTTTACTGTTTACTTTTTCTTTTCTGTCTTTTGATCTATAAGGTTTACTTACTAAAGGGAACTGCCCCCTTTGGTTTTCTCAATGTGTCTATAAGTTTCTTCCCTTTCTTCTCTTACACTGTTATCCATTATAAAGAACCATTATAAGGAAAGGGTTAAGAACCCTCCATGAAGTGTTTGTAATGTCAATTAGTGATTTCATTGAGGAGACTTCACCTCTCGATTAGAATCAAATGGGGGATATGAGAAAGGAATATTTCTCTTCTACTTAATAACTAATGATTGTATTAGAGCAAAGTTTTTCCATTTTTCTACTTCCTCATTCAGAAACCAACCACTGTGGGAATTTGTCTTAAAAGATTTACCAGCCCAACGTCTAATCAGACAGTAAAAGAAATCCTAAGTATGGCCTCATGGGCATAGTCCTGCTCATTATGTTTGCTCATTCAGGCCTGAGGAAAAGTTGATTTGCCCTGTTAATAATCAAAACAGGTGATATGGAAATTGATTTGTCTTTGACCAAGATTTGAGTGACCTAAGCTACAAAGCCCAAGACCTTCATTTTAATTTAGTCCACACTTATCTTTATACTAACCAATCTGAGTTAATTGCCATCCCTCAGAACTACCTTTTCCTCAAAAGGGCATATAAACTGTGATCCCATCACCAGATTTTAGTCTAAGAGAGACATCCAAATGATCATCCTTTTATTAATAACTTTTTGGTCTTACTAATAAAAAGATTAAATTACCCAGAAAAAGAAAGAAAGGAAAAAAGTCTAGCTGGGTCATTGATATGGCCATGTATCCTATATGCAAAGTCTTATATCCATTCTCAGCTTTTGAATTTTTTGCCCACTGAAGCAAAAACCAACCACATTTCAGCTCTTAACGGAATTCTTCCCAGAAGATAAAATTACAAAGTCTCAATGTTGATGAACATATCATTCAACATACACCTGATTAAGAAATCCCTCTATAACATCCTGAACAAATACAGATCTAATCTTCTTTTAAAGATTTCTAGTAAAAATCTTGAAGTATCTATGTCTCAGAACTTGATGGTCAACAGGAAATATTAGTCACATCGGGGTGAGATTACAGACTAGCACAGTATTGCCCCGGCAAATCAGCAGCAGTCCTTGGAGTAAGTAAATGAGTAATGGCAGCAGTGGCTTTGAAAACTTAGAAATGATAAAAGGGGAGACAATCGGTAAGAAGGACATTACAGGGATCCCATTACTGGCACTAGAGAGCAGAACTCTGTTGCATTGTCCCTATACAGATCTAAGTCACAATCGCAAGGTGAGGAGGAACATTGGCACACCAGAACTTGTGGCTGTGATTGATCCAAGTTAACTAAAGGAGGGGCTAACCAGCCAGCTTTGATGCAGAAAATGTTGACTTAGCTGGGGCTAAGTTGACTGTATCTTGTATCTACCAAAAAATAAGAGGACCTTTTCTAAAATACTATTGTTTAGGAGTCGAAAATATACCTTTGTGTTACTTGAAACATTTTTTACTTTCTCAGAGACAGAAGGAGAACCCTTAGCCTGAGTGTATTCACTTGGATCTGCTTTCCCCTCAACACCATAATTAGGATCAGACAGAGAGGCTGCCTTCCCGGCTTTCAGGGAGCTTGGCAGCAATTACCAGGAACATCCCCTTGAGACATCCACATGTCACATGACAGCAAATGTGTCATCTGAAGATACAGCCAAGCCCTGGTGGCCACTCCCTGGGGGATGCCAACCCAACTGTTAATCAGCCCCAAGCCCGACACATCAAATCCAATTACACAGAAGCCGGTCGCCACAAGTCTGGTACAGCACAAAGCCAAGCATTCTCCTCCCCTTTATTCTTGGTATCCTTTCCTGTACTTCTTTTGCCCCCCACTGGCCTTGCCCCTACTCCAAAGGCCTCATCCTTGAAATTCAAAAGGATAACTCAACCCACCTGTAACTTATGACCTCAAAGTAGTCCTAAGAACATTGACAGGATGTTGATGGTTCCATTGCCAGCATGTTGCCCAGTCCAGAGTTGCCTTCAGGGCATCTTGATTCCAGAATGACCTTCCATTCCTAGTTTTTCCATTCTCCAATCAACTCTCCATCCTGAAACAAAGATATGACCATTTCACTCCCCGATCCAAAAAGCTTAATTAGGTCTCTTACCTCTAGGTTCAAATACAAAATCCGAAGACTAAAATTTAGGACCTTCACCAAATGGCTCACACCTCCTTATTCCACTCCTTACACATTCTGTCTACTCCATTCTAAGTGATCTACCGACTTTCTCCCCTATCTGAGCTACCAAATATTCATGCAACACTCTACTCCAATTAGATTAAAATATAATTGGGAAGGATTTAAGAAAATCAATTAAGCAACAATAAAACCCAAATAATATTACATTTCAAACCCAAAGAGATCTCCATGCATGCCTCAGTGGCTCCTCACTTTTGTTTGTTTGACACCATTGTCCTATGCAAGCTGCCACTGCCCAAGTGACATATACAACATGCTCCATCCCCACTCTGCCACTTGGAATCTTAAGCTTTCCTGAAACTTCTGACATGAATTTCCTGATCCCCATCTGCTCATTAGCTTTGTCTCCTTAACATTTTAAAAAATGATTGCTTAGTGTATAGCTTACACTTATTTATCTTTGTATATATTTTAACTGTCCCCCAGTTAAACATAAGCTTGACTGTTATTCACGTCAATTTGAGAAAAATACACATACACAGAGGATCTATGTCAGAGAAGTTCACGTCTGCACTTACATTTTCTGTTAATAACAACAACCAATTTTTGCAAATTATTACTTTAACATTTGCGAAGTACTCTACGCAGACTATTATTACATTTGATCCTTACAACAATGCTGGGAAAGAGATGCTATTACTATCTTCATTCTATAGACATAGAAACTGAGTTTTCAGAGAGTTTAAGTGACTTGAATCACACACTACCAAGTTTCTCTGATAGGATTTGAACTCAGGTCTTCCTGATCAGAGGTCCAGCATTCCTTAATATACAATGCAATACCCAGGTATCTAACACATTTTTCTTGGGGATTAAAAGGTCTGTGTTTGTTGATGTTAATTTAATTCATAATAATAAAAAAAGAACATTTTTAGAAAAATAAAGAATGTAAGGGCAGGAAAGAATGTTGTCCTTCCTCCATATTTGTATTCCCAACATGTAGTAGTTACTTAATGACTTCATTTGCAATGCTGAATTGCATTTGAAAAAAAAGTATAATTTAAGTTTAATGTAAATGTAGAAAAGATATGAGAAATTAAAGCTTTCCTAATGTAGAATGTGTTGTCTTGGATAATAGAGAGCTCGTCCTCTCTATAAGTCTGCAAACAAAATCTATAGTCCTAGCTTGAGTATACTCTAGGGTTATTGGTTCACATTTAGATCTGGCTCAATGCTAAATCTGTGATTCTATGACCCTTTCGACTGTGAAATTCTACGATTTTGAATGCCCCAGCATAGAGACATTATACCTCATATGAGCAATAAAATACAATTTAATGCAACTTTTGCTAGTGCTCATTTTATTTTGTATAAATAAAGTGGCTGCCTTCCTCTCTCTATCCACCAATCTTTCTCAATGTAGACACATTGGGTTGATCACCCCAGTTGAAAGAGAAAATCAGAATGACTACCGAAATGGGTAACTACTAAATTAACATATGAATCCTCAGACTCCTGTCACTTTGGAATAAAAAGACCATTTATGGAGTGTTTTTAAAATTGATTTTCCAACTGGCAATGTGAAGATTTACTCAAGTCAGAATCACATAGGGCTGGCTAAGCACATATTTAACACAATATGGGACTGGCTGGTTCTCTCTGAGTTCCACATTAATCCCTGAGCTTCCTTGGTTAGATAATGGTGCCCAAATTGGACTGTATTCCATTTTCTGAATAGGAGCATTGAAGATATAGAGAACTTGAAGAAATGATCCCCTAGGAGGTAACACTAAAAAGGAACAATAATAATATTTCACCATTATATAGCTCTGAGGTTTGCAAAATGTTCTTCTCAGCCAAACCCTATGATACAGCTTATGCAGTGATCACCATGCTGCTTTAGCGACATGAAAATAGGTGTAGAAAGGTTTAGTGACTATTTGCCCAAGAGTAAAAGGGTATCAAGCGAGGAAATCAAACCCAGATCTCCTCACAACAAAGTCAGTATTCTTTCCCACTTTGTTCCAAAGACAAGAGCACATTGAGAGGGGAGCCTAGTGAGAGTCTGTCTATTCAACAAGATTTGCTTCTATCATCCCTTTTACCTCAACATGACGGGTTCCCACATAACTGCCCAAGTCTGTTGAAGCCTGTCTTTTCCTTCACAAGTTCAATCAATTGCTACCTCCTCCATGATGCCCTCTTGGCTTTTCCCTTTCCCCACCTCACCTTTTTTTAAAAGACCTCTCCTAATTTCCACAATTGTTAGCTCCCTCTCGCTTTCATCATTTGTGTATTTATTTATTAGTTTTCTAGTCACTGTGTTCCTTCCCACAGAATCCAATTAAATGGTAAGCTCCTTGAGGGCAGGATCCGTACTACATGAGAAATGGTAGAATGTAATGGAAAAAAAAATCCTGGATTTGGAATCCGGGGTCCTTTATTCAAGTTATGACCTGCTATTTGGTATTGGTCAAATTTATTGCACCCAAATCTTAGCATTAATCCTTATCTGCACCTCAGTTTTAGATCAAATTAACTAAATAGCTAAATGCTATCCAAGGTCCCTTCCAGTCTCTCACTTCCATGAGTTACTTAGAGTTGCCAACAAAAGGATCCTGGGGTCTGATGAGAGATGTAACAGGAAATGATACCACCTTGGAGCATGTCATAAGGAGGGATCCTGGGACCTGTACTTCTAAAGTTATTGACAAGGGAGGACAAATACCCATCATGCATGCCAAGTTGTACATGGTTTCACATAGAATCAGTCTTCAAATCAATCAATATTTATTAAGCATCTACTATGTGCTAAACACTAGGCTAAATGCTAGATGTGCCAAAAGAAGCTAAAAAAGCCTATGGCATCATATAGTTTACAATGTAATACAAAAGAAGGAGGCTGGATGAGGCAGCCTTGAAGCAAACCTTTTAAGTCCATACTAAGGAAGGATCTTCAGAAATTCAGGAGGACACCAGTACTTTTTTTTTTAAAGACTTTAACACTGAAAATGCTCCTTGTCCCAAGATTGCAAGGACACCCATCTCCAAAGAAGCATAAATACTTATTTAAGGAGTTTATTCAATCACCTTTCGAGGAAATATTTACCATTATAATTGAGAGATGGGGAAATAGTTCGTTGAGCAGCTGAAGTGATTTTAAAATTCTCCCCCCTTTTAGAGAAAGATTCTGTGTCTTTTGTGATTAAATGGACAAAAGTACAGGGTATTCTACCCTAAAGTTACCAGTCTTATGTATTACAAGAAGTGATGCTGCAAGAAGTCAGTGTCTAAAGGAATTAGAAGCAGTTTAAGAGGTCTGAAGATGGGAACTTGTGCCTAAAATAGAGAAGGTAAATTACAAAAGAGATTGCTGACTTCTGCAGCATTCAGAAAAGATAGATATCAGACTCTATGATGTTTTAATTTCTTATACATATTAAATGTGGCTCAAGTGCACATGATAAACCCCTGAAGAGTGCTTGGACTATAGAGACCCCTAAAAAGTTCAAGCTACCACAACAGTCCAAAGTAGTCTCTTTTGCTGCCATGATGATTGGGAAATCATGGAAAGGAATACAGAAGAAATGAATAATTATATTGTATGAAATGTCATCAAGTTGTTTTTCTTGCTTTTATCAAGAACGGTAGCAAAAGCAACCATATAATGTCATTACTGAGGCACATGCCTACTTTCTCATTTCTACAAAATCTTCAGAAGAATGGTCTATGCAGGGGCAGCTAGGAGCACCAGCCTTGAAGTCAGGAGGACCTTAGTTCAAATTTGACCTCAGAAACTTAATTCCTAGCTGTGTGACCCTGGGCAAGTTACTTAACCCCAATTGCCTCAGGGGAAAAAAACAAACAAACAAACAAAAAAAGAATGGTCTATGTACCCATTATTGTTATCCATTGTGAAAGAAAATAAAAGATAACAAGTCCTATTTTTGAAATCTATAGATCCATTTGAGACTCTTAGGTCAAGGGCTATCTTTTGCAGGAATCCTTTCTTGATTCTCAGTATTTACTTGGCATAGTATGTTTATTTAGCTACACACATGACCATAAGCTCCCTGAGGATGCGACTTTCTTGCTTTTTTTTTATTTGTATGTATCTGTGTGCTTGCCATGTAGTAAATGTTTAAAGAATGATTAATGACTGATTTTAAAGAGACTCCTATATTTATATAACTGATTGATGTAAACAAAAAAGGTCTAATTATTTTATTCCATAGAACATAATTTAGTCCTGAAGGATTGCTTTAGATTATAGAGGTAGAGCTCAAAGGCACCTTAAAGATCAGTTAGTCTAATGTTTTTATTTTACAAATGAGGATACTGAATCTGAAAGGGGCTAAGGGAATTCCCCAGTGCAACTCGGCATTAAGCAACAAGAGTAGGATACCTTAGCACAGAGTTCCAAAATCTATGTCCCAGTCACTAGAACTCAGTATGGAAGCTTTGTCCTCAAAGCTTGGATTTCCTGATTGGGATCAGCATGAGATAAATTGAATGTTTGAATGGATGAACAAATGAATCAATAAAGCATCATTATTTAGGATCTCCTGGACCATACGTCTTTCTGAGCAGTCATATATACCAGGGCCTTTTTACTATCTGCCAGACTGAAGCCCCAACAACTACAAGCCACCCCATACAAATCCCACTTGTGGAACTTAATAATCAAATGAATAGAGCCACTGCTTTTGGCAATAACACGTTAAGTGGTAGACTGAATTATGGGCCATTAAACATCCCTTTAATTCCCTTCACTGAAATGTCTCTTGGCCACCATTTCCCTATCTTCTCCTTCATAAATGTTTTTTGAAAGCAAGGATTGTATTCCTTTTTAAATTTATATTCCCAGTGACTGGTGCGTGGTAATTGCTAAATATATGTAGCATTGTCACTTTTTCATTTTGTAAAAGGAAAAGGGTTGTGAGTAATTAATTTGGGCAATCAGGTCATCCAAATTGGACCAATGTGGCTTGGATCCCCTTACAAGTCCGCTATCATTTCTCTGTTCCTTGATCACAGACTTTTCCTCTTAAAATTTGCTCCTAGATCCAAAAGGGTCCAGACAAGTGGGTATTCCTTCAAATCCATCAGCACTATTATAAAAATAAAGTATATGGCTTATTGATGTTATGCCATTAGCAGCATTTTTTTACTGAAAGGATGAATAACAGCTGGAATTTATATAAAGCATTGCAATAAATTTTTCATTTGACCTTTCAAAATATCCTGTGAGAGGTGCTGTCGGGATTATGGTTTTCATTTTAGAGATGAAGCAGGAGAGACTAAGAGAGTCGTGATATATTTATGGCTCCACAATAAACCATCCAAATCAAGATGAGAACCCGCTAGAAGGTCAGCTCTTTATGCACTATATTATGCTGTGTCACTATCATCCCATTTATTAGAAATCAAGTATATGACAGATCTCATCTTTAGATCAAAATAAAGTTTCACTTAATAACAAAATGAGTCAGGGATAAATCTGTTGCTTTTTTCCTTTTATTCCACTCTTAATATGACCTAATTCATATTATCTTTTTTAACAAACAAATTCTAGATGACTTGAACATGTGAGACAAATAGTCCTCAAGAAAATAAGCAAATGTTCATCCCCAAAGAGGAAAGCATTCTTCCAAAGCTCAATTATGGAAACTGTAGCTAACCACTCATCTAGGCTCTGAGAAATGTCAATGTGCAAGCCCATTATATAACCATAATTCTAAATGTGATGAGTTGAGTTTGATGGCTGAATGGTGAAAGTAATGACCTAGAGAAAAAATGAAAATATTAAACTAATTTATTTGTTGGGTTAATATCAAAGGGAGATGAGATATTTTTCTAGTCCAAAGGTTGGATATACCATTGAACAGATCTAAATATCCAGATCCAGGGTTAATGATGCTACTCAAAATTACTGCCTTCTTTCTCCTTCACACTTCTATTTTGTGCCCAGGCATTTGACTTGGTCTATTTGTCAACCATTTATACTACATTTATATTCATACTTCACAGTCTTTCTAACATGTCTAAATCAAAAGGAATCAAGTAGATTAAACTTTTGACTATCAATGCCTCAACAGGGGCACTTCCAACCAAGACTAATAAATCAGCTAAATAAAAGCTAAGAGAGATGTATCATAGAGAAGCAGCTAAGGAGCTTTTGCTACAATGACAAAAAAAAATTTCAAGATCTTTTCCCACTTGAGAAAATCATATCTCAGGTAAAAGAGCATTTGCCCTTTTATGTCTCAGGAAAATGGATCAGATCTGATTAGAGCTTGTGAAGAGAGTTGTGTTGTATTTGGCTGTTCAATATTTTCTGTTTTTAACTTTCATTGAAGTCTAGAACTACAATTTTGATGCATGATGATGATCAGATCAGATCTGATGACAGAAATAATCAGATAACACTTAACTCCCCTAAATCCCTGTTAAAAGATCCTTGAAAGGAAATGGCAAAGCACTCCACAATTAAATGACCGAACAATGATAGCCCATCTTCCAAAGACCTTAGTCTTCCAGGGGGGAGCAACATATCGACAGTCAAGTAAATAGAATATTGTAATAACCGATTTGGGGGTCGAAAGGACTTAGATGTCATTTAGACCATTCATTTTAGAAGTGAGGAAATATATTCCAAAAAGCACTTGACTTGTTCAAGGTCAAAGAGGTAATGAAAACCACATCCAACCATCTTTGACTCCAACACTATTTCTGCCACACAGGCCTTGAGAACGCAAAAATGACATAATAAATATAAAGCATCTTGAAAAGCAAATGTCATCATCTTTGTATTCCCCCATAGCTCTTGGGAAAATGCTTTGCATTTAGTATGCATTCAGGAAAGATTTATTGAATTATTTAAATGAATGTTGTTGGTATACAAACCAATATTTCTCCAGATAATGCAGATCTCCACTCACTCATATCTGTCCACATTAATAACAATAAGTAAGATTTCTCTAAAAATGCTTTCAGATTTATAAATTGTTTGGCAAATGTTATCTCACTTGATCCTCACAAAAAATTTGAGAAGCAGATACTATCATTATCTTCTCTTTACAGTTGAGGAAAGGAAGGCAGACAGAGATTAAATGATTTGACTAAAGTCATACATCTACTAAGTGAGCATAATCATATTTGAACTCGGGTTTTCCTGGGTCCAAACCTACCCCTCTATCCACCAAGCTAACTAGCTGCTGCCTTGCTATTCCATGTGACTATTTTTTATGTCCCTCCATAAATATACAATGGGAGTTGCCTAATGTGCTGAGAATCTTCCATGAGTTCTCTATCTATGTAGAATAAGGAAACCAATGGAAAATAAGAGGTCTCTACCAATGATCTTTTGCTTCCTTATTGATTAAACTTTAAAAAAAAATTAAATCCAAACTTTCATTGATGCTACTGATATATATCCTTAACTAGACATTTTTGAGCACTAGTTCTTCTAGGTTAATTATAGATTTGAAAGCAAATATGAATGGAAACTTTGTTCAAGCTATGAGTTTCATGAAGTTTCTTTAAAAACTCTGCCCCAACGTAAAGTTAGTTGTCTAGGCAGCTTTCGTAAATTTAGCATTTTACTCCTGACCACCATCCCTCTCACAGATCAAGTATTTTGAACAAAAGTTTTTTTTTTTTTTCCAAGCACTTAGGTATGTTACCAAATTGAAAAAAAAAATCAAGGACAAATGGAGGCGACTCTGTGGGTAGAGTGATTTCTGTAAGGGACATAGTGATCCCAGGATTCCCAAGGAGAACATCCCAGTGTAGAAAAATACAAGGTTAGGATATTGATGATGGAGGTCATTCCTAGAATCAAGTTTTAGGACAAAGTAATGTATGAACCTGACACGTTGGGAATAACCCAAACCACACACGAAAACCCAAAACAAAACAGAACAGAGAAAGAAAACCCAAAAACTTGCTTCAGTCCCTATTCAAAGAATGGTAACTGGTTTTTGAACGTAACAAGGTATAATATAACAGAGTGAGTCCTCTGCAGAATTCTTTCCTTCTGCCTTCTTCCTCCCACTGTAAACAGGGATGATTTGACCCTGAGTAACAGGATTCATACCATCTTGTTTTTCTTTTTTGCAATAGTGCATCTAGTATACATTAAGTACCCACTACCCGGCCAGGCTCTGTGAATACAAAGAAAGGTAAAGCAGTTCTGATGGACCTGGCCATCCTCAGCAATGAGATCAACCAAATCATTTCCAATGGAGCAGGAATGAACTGAACCAGCTACGCCCAGAGGAAGAACTCTGGGTGATGACTAAAAACCATTACATTGAATTCCCATTCCCTATATTTATGCCCACCTGCACTTTTTATTTCCTTCACAAGCTAATTGTACAATATTTCAGAGTCTGATTCTTTTTGTACAGCAAAATAACGGTTTGGTCATGTATACTTATTGTGTATCTAATTTATATTTGAATATATTTAACATCTACTGGTCATCCTGCCATCTGGGGGAGAGGGTGGGGGCGTAAGAGGTGAAAAATTGGAACAAGAGGTTTGGCAATTGTTAATGCTGTAAAGTTACCCATGCATATAAACCTGTAAATAAAAGGCTATTTAAAAAAAAAACAAAACAACAACAAAAAAAAAAAAAAACAAAGAAAGGTAAAGTCTCTACTCCCCAGAAGATTACAATCTAAGCGAGGAGATAACATGCAAAGAGTTGTATGCAAATAAGATATTTGCAAGATATATTATGAGGAGTCTCAAATGGAAGGCTCTAAAATTAAGGAGGACTAGGAAGGGCTTCTTGCAGAAGATAGCACTTGAGTTGAGACCTGTATTACATTAAGACTTTATCCGAATGTATACAAGGAAGGAAATATTAAATTTACAGCCAGCAAGACTCAAGTTCAAATCTTACCTCTGATATTTGCTATCTTCCTGCATTATCCTGGGCAAGTCACTTCATTTATCTGTGCCTCAGTTTCCTCATACATAAAATGAAGTTAGATTCCATCTTCCCTACCTGTAACTTTATTATTGTGCCCTCCTCTCTGTAATCCCTTGGAGGTTTTCTTGGCAAAAATAACTAATGTATTTCCTTTTTTTTTATTTATTTAATAGCCTTTTATTTACAGGTTATATGCATGGGTAACTTTACAGCATTAACAATTGCCCAACCTCTTGTTCCAATTTTTCACCTCTTACCTCCCCCACCCCCTCCCCCAGATGGCAGGATGACCAGTAGATGCTAAATATATTCAAATATAAATTAGATACACAATAAGTTGTATTTCCTTCTTTTCCATTTCCTTGCCATTTGCCAATTTCTTTGCCAATTCCTTCTCCAGCTCATATTGCAGAAGAGGAAACTGAGATAAACGGGGGAGGGCCACACAGTTAGTAAGTGTCTGAGGCCAGATTTGAACTCAGATCTTCCTGATTTGCCTGGTGCTCTATTCACTACAGAGCCACCTAGCTTACCTACTGACTAAATGCTCCCAAGAAATAGATATTTTTTTGGCCCCCAAGTCAGAGCAAGAAGGGTAGAGAGTCAATTTTTTCTAAAGTCAATGGGACCTCACTGAGCTCTCAAGGTGGCCATGATTCCGGAGACTCAACAAAAATACTGACCTTGACTTTGCCTCTGAACAAATACAGAGCTGCTGCTACTGGACATGTCAGAAAGCCGAGGCTGATCCCTGATAGAACTTGAAAGATATAATCACAGCAAATGTAGAGCTTTGTTTAGAAGATTTTGCCATTTCTTTTTCAATTGATTTACATCAATGGAAAAATCATTTAATAAGATAAACAATTTCCATTTGGAGCTCGATTCTGTTTGTGTGTACACCCTTTAGTTCTTGAGAAAATGGAGGGATGAGGTGTTACATTGATTTATAAAGTGCTGCAGATAGGAAGCATCTTAGAAACTGTCTCATCCACCCCCACATTTTCCTGATGAGGTCCCTGAAGTTCAGGAAGGGAGCATCATTTCTCTATCCAAGGTCAGATTCCAAATTGTGCAGAAAACATTGGGGGATGGGGTGGGAGTGTGGAAAACCATCCCAGAAGACATTCCTGGGCTCGGGATGGAAAAGCTCTGTGGGTCCTACTTCTGGGCTCTCCCCACCCCAGCTCTCCTCTGCAAACAAGCAAATGCTCAGCATTTAGAAACACAGAGCCAATTGTTTCAAACCTCCGCAGTCGATTCCATTTATAGAGCTGACCCAAGGGGGTCATTTGCATAGGAGCACAGCTGTACATCCCGTCCAGTCAGAAGCTACTGAGGCAGAAAACTGAGGTTCCCAGGCCATTCTAGGAAGCTGGTGAGGAGAAGGGGGTGAGGGGAGGAGAGATGCATCTCCCAAACACGAACTGAGTATCTTCAAATGGGATTTCACATTGGAATTTAAATATTGAGAATCATTTGTTTTGTGAAAATTTTCTTTTAAAGGCAATTTCAGGAAAGTATCAAAGGATTTTTTTTATTTTTTCTGGGGGAAAAAAACAAACACCACCAGAGATTTATATCCCTGTTATGCCTGGGATAGAACATGATTGAAAAAATTGTAATTAGAAAGGAATTGCCAAGTAGAAGTGACAAGTAGTCCCATAAAGTGCTCATGCTTCCATTAGGAAACCAGCAAATGTGTCATAACAGAATACAGCAGTAAACCATTACTTAGTTACTGGCAATGCCCAAGCTGGTGTGGATTACTGCAGTGTCTGCAGAAACACAGCACCGCTGGCACACGGTTCCAAAGCGAGAATATGCTGGCATTTTAGCCAAGCTTGTCGTGTGTGTGTGTGTGTGTGTTTAAATCTAATATATAAAGCTATAATCCAAAGTCACTGTATTTTGCTAAGAATAAGTAAAATGGCTTAAAATACACAGACATACAGAGAGACACAGACAGACAGAACTGGACAGAGACAGAGTGACAGCCAGAGAAACAGAGACAGAGAGACAGACAGCCAGAGAGACAGAGACAGACAGCCAGAGAACCAGACAGAGACAGACAGGCAGAGAGATAGAGACAGAGAAAGAGAGACAGAGAGACAGAAACAGACAGACAGAGACAAACAGAGAGACAGAGACAGACAGAGAGACATAGAGACACAGAGAGACAAACAGACACACACACACAGAGACACAAAGAGACAGAGGCAGAGGCAAAGGCAGAGAGATACACACATGCTTTCAAGATGGGAAATTAGCCAAGCTGACTCCACAAGAGATAGCATTCTGTGCAGAACAGTCAGATATTAGAGAACCAAGTTCACCTTATATATATATCAATGAGCTTTAGCATGATTGAAACCCTCATGTTTACTTTAGAACATTATGAATTCATGAAAGGGCTCAAAATAGTCACTGTGATCAGTTCACAAAGGTAGACAAGAACATGTCCACTGCCTAGAGAGATATATGGTTCCATTGTTGACATGGCCATACTTGCAAAATAAATAATTCTTATAAGTCAGTAAAAAAAAGTAGCCTTCTGATGACAAGTCATAGTTCATATTTCCGTAGCCAAAAAATAATGTAATCTTAACCAAATAAATGAAAAGATCAACAAATGCTTGATTTCCTTTGAGGACCTGGTTTTGAGATACTCATCAAACCTATTCCCTTCTTTCTAAATTTCTCTTGGGCTTCTCCTTCTCACCCTAACCCCCATAATTAACTGCTTAAGACAAAAGAGTTCAGTTAACAACCCAATAACGCCAACCCTCCCACAAGAACTAAGAATCTTCTCGGCTGCAATGTCATAAACTCTTTCAGACCGAGCTGGCAAACAAGATTTCTGCTACTCTCCTATTTTAGCTTTGCAGCTAGTGCCAGCAAAGGAAATTATATTCCTTCCCTTTTTTGGCTTTCTGCTCAGGCCCGGCTTGGACCAAAGGCATTTGGTAGGTTGCTTGTGCTAAAGTTGATATTAAACAGCTTATATTTCAGTGACCAATCCTTTATGGGGTAAATCTCTGTCATGTTTTTCTATCATCCAGAAGGCCCCTTCCCAAGTTATTTTGTTTGTTCGTGCTGATGGTTGTCTTGCCCTTTTTCTTGGAACGGATATCTGTTTATAAACCTTAGGAGAAATCATTTTATTTGAAAGGCCAATTAGGGGACTCATTTGACAAACAATCAATGTTGAAAACAAAGCCCCTTTTTAGAGAGGAAGGGGGGTATCCTGAATAATATGATCTCTTTACTTGGGAGAAGTAGATGATATCTTAGAAGCTTGTGATAGACAACGGAAATAAATACTAATCTTGCAAAAGAGCAATAGTCAAGAATATATTGTCATTCCTTGGTTTTTTTTCCTTGTCATTATGACTTGTCATGATCATTTACCATGAAAAATGGTCAGAAGGTTATTTGGTTAATGATAGATACTCTTTAGTAAAGAACATTAGAATGAAAAATGGTCAGAAGGTTATATGGATAAGTAGAGATACTGTTCCTTACTAAAATAAAGACAGAAGGCAGTGTCTGACCTATTTTAGTATGTTCTTTAAAGGCTATCCTAGAAAACATTTAAAACATGATTTAAGGGTGTGTCTCTTCAGATAAGATAATATTATTGTGTGTTTTCTAAAATCTCATGGTGCTCATCATCACTGTTTTTAGCTTTTGTTTAATGATTAAAATGGGAAAATATCTATAAAGTGCATACTTAATCTATGCAATTTTAAACAATTGGTTTTCACTGACCAGATTTTTTGCTATATTGAATTTACACTCAAATATTGCAATAACTAAGCAAGAGATATCTGAATAGAAAGTCTAAAGTGTAAATGTTATTTGATGCTTTCAGAAAAGTGTGTCTTATAATTTACTATTTCATAATTTACTGTCTGTCTCTCTGGCTGGCTGTCTCTGTCTCTCTGGCTGGCTGTCTCTGTTGCAAATTTTTCTTACTTTTTCACAGATGCCATAATCTCTTCATTTTCCTCTCAGATCTCTTGTCTTGCCTAATTAAATTATTCTTCAAAACCCAATCACTTATCAAATATCTACTCTGAGCTCTAACACTTAAATAACTTAGATAATTGGACATCACAAAACATCCTTTTCTATGCATTTCTTGTTCTTATAAGTCAAAATTTAAGCTCTTTGAACCATAGACTTTGAATGGGAGCTAGCTGAAGGCAGGAACTATATGTAGTATTGTTTATATGTGCATCTCTACTGCTCAGTTCACTGCCTGGCACACAGCTAGAGCTTGATAGATGAATGATAAAATTCATTAACGATATCAGAATGATAGCCAAGATATTTGTATTGTTCAGTAGGGGGTAAATAAATTTCAAGAAAATGGTGATTTTCCTAATCACAGCAGGTACTGAATATTCATGAACATCTTCCAAGCAAAAATATAATATGAAATTATAATTCCTTGATGGTTCACTACATGATGTTGACTTTTGAACATTTTAATGCATTTTTCTGGATCAAATTTGTTATTCTAGTTGTTAAGATAACTCCAGGTTGTTAGAAAAATAAATCAGAGCTTTAAATATTATTGTAAATTAATCTGATATTTTAAGAGTTTTTAACTCATCGGTTTTTAGATACATTTATCTCTACACATAAACACCCATGCACTTGTAGATAAGTATAAGGTTTGTACATGTGTCTATATGTGTAAACATACATATGCAGACATCTACAATATATAATGCATATACACATACATACTTGCATACATATGCAATGAGAGGCATTAAGGCAAAGTGGATAGAAAACTGGACTAGACCACATCACCATGGTCAAGGCATCCTTCAATATCTAAGGCAAATTTCTAAAATTCTAAACTGCTAAACTGCTGATCAAAGTGGTGATCTACTTTGGTAGCAGGAGGTGGTCGGCAGACCTTCCTTTTAAGAATGAAGTCACAATTTCAGACCAAAAAAAAAAAAATGGTTTAAACAACTTTGATGTCAAAGAGATCTTTGGATTCCTGACCTTTTTCTGGAGAAGGATGAAAACATGAAACTGGAATGTATTTCTATGCTATGTATTTAAATCTGTACTGCTTACTTTTACATATTTGTGTGCAATTTTCCCCTGAGGGGCCTTTGGAGTCTGTTGGAAAGAGATAAATTTAAGAAGTGAACAATAAAACAGGGCCAACTATTAAACCATGAGGGATTTGAAAGATTAAGAAGAATCAGAAAGAAGAGGAAGGGATAAGCATCTAAGGAAAAGAGTTATAGAAAAATGAGTATAAGATAACTTTAGGAACAGGTAATAAAGGACAGGCTGGTGTTTTTCCTCTGTTATAGGATTTGTAGATATCTTCAGAGATATCTGATCCAATCCCTCCTTTGGAGAGAATACCAGTTACTGACTGGACTCTTTATTGCAGAAGCCTGGCCTGGCCACACCCTACAGCCTTCGCACAAATGAAAAGGAAGAACATTTAGGTCTCTGGCTTTTTTACCTTTGGAGTTCTTTTTAAAAAGTAACTCATTAATCATCTGGTCTCCTTTCTGAGGAAGTCATGAGTCACTTTTACACTTAAAACCAGAAGGAGGTTTGATGGAAAACAGGGAATCGCAGGCCTGAATTGAGAACATGAAGGTGGTGCCTTTCATCAACAATCTTTGATGTCAGTTGTTACTTTTTCAATTTACAACCATGCTTTTGTTTCATCCAAGTATTAGCAATGTCAACATAGATAATAAACGGAGCCATTTAAAAACCTATCTAATATTATTAAACTGAAGTGAATTGGGATTGGCTAACAACATGATGATTGTAAACAGTACTAAATTATAAATGATTTCAGAATGATTAATGAATCCTTCTGTGCTTGGTTTAATTCTCACATCAACATTTTCTGGATGAGTGAATTGTGTGGTCTAGTAAATAGGGGTCTAGCCTTAGATCCAGTAAGCAGTGGTCTAGCCTTAGATCCAGGAAGATCTGGGTTCAAATTCAATCTTTAACACATACTAGCTTGTTTAATCATTTAACTGTACAGTGAATCAACCTATTGTCCACATTATATCTTTACAAATAAGTTCCTCACATGCAAAGAAGGAGATAATTTCGAAAATAATGAACACCTAAGTTAGAAATAATAAAAACAAAAATCATAGATTTAGAACTGAAAGTGACCTTGGAGACCAATCTGTCCAACTCCTCATTAAGTTCAGAGCAGTGAAATGATTTGTCTAAGGTGATACAGGTAATGAAGGAAAAAGGTAGAATCTGAACGCAGGTCTTCTGACCCCTAATTTATCATTTCCAGTGTATTACTTTTCCTCTCAATGAAAAGAAGTCTTTATATTTGTGATGGAAAGAAAAGAAATCACAAATCCACCAATTGAGGAGAAGGCTAAAGAAAGAAGAGGTGAGATCTTTGGTGTGGCACTTCCAAATAAAGTGTTCAACCTTCCAGACCTCTGTATCCTCATCTAAAAAATTTCCGAATTAATTTTTGAAAGAAAATACTCGTAATTTTTTAAAAGTAGAAACCAATATAGACACATCCTTTTGTCGATTCAAGGACAGCACTGTTTTTGCAACTTAAGAGCTAACTGCCTAAAACATGGAAAAGTAAAATGACTTATATAGAGTCCTATAGCTGGTATGTGTCAAAGGTGGGTCATGATTGGGGGGGGCAAGCAGCTCTATGATCTTCTAAGCTCCTTCAGCTCTAAATACTGTCATACTGATGACATGCATGCCATGTGTCTTTTCCATCCTACAAGAGCTTTGTCAATATAACGATATTATTCATTGCTCATACTATGCTGCAGACCTCCCTGGCTTTCATTCATCTATCCATCCCTCCATCAGTCTGTCCATCCATCAGTCTGTCCATCCATCTGTTCGTCCATCAGTCTGTCCATCCATCAGTCTGTCCATCCATCAGTCTATCCATCCATCTGTTCGTCCATCAGTCCGTCTATCTGCTCATCCATCTGTCCGTCCACCCATCCATCTGTCTGTCCATCCATCCAGGAAAGAAGTGCCTATGACTTCTTATAAGGGATTTCCAAAACTTTGGGAAGGATCTGAAACTAAATTTCATTTATCTTCACAAACTATGAATAGAGCTCAAAAGTTTTCTAAAATGTAGACTTTTCTATGTCACCCTCCTAATCAACAAATTCCATGGCTCCCTATTATCTCCAAAAATAGGTAGATAAGTTCTCTGCATTTAGAGTTCCTCTTCACCCAGCCCTATTCAATTTTTCTAGTCTTCTTACTCTTGAGTTCCTTCCACATACTCTCTCTGACCTGATGACATCGCCCTCCTTATGATTCCTCTCACCTTCAACTCCATCTCTGCCTTTGCCTGCTCTCCATGCCTAGAACTCCATCTCTCCTCATCTCAACCTTTTCCTTCAAAACAGTTCAAATATGACATTCAGTAGAAAGCCTTTCCTAGAATACCCAAGCCCCTGCTAGGGCAGTACCCTCTGAGGCTACTTTCCCTTTCTTCTCTATATAACTTGTATTTATCTATTTCTTTACATCTCCAGGGTGAGGAAACTCCTTCTACCAAGAGCATCATCTCTGCATCAAAGAGTTTTAGAGTCTCTAGTATGAGAAACTTACCTACAGTCACACAGTCAGAGGTGAGCCTTAAATCTGATTTCAAGGATAGGATCTTTCTGGATTTCAAGAATAGGATCTTCAGACCCCTCATTTCATTGGTTCAGGGAATTCTTTAAAAGGAAGACTCCCTCTAAAGATAGAGATTGGATCTACAACTAGTGACCAGCTTCAAATCATTAAGCTCCTTGGAAGTACTGAGTAATTCAATAACATGTCTACCTCATAAAAATAACATGGCCAATTTATTTAGAAATATTTTAAAATGAGATAATATTTGTGGAAAAAAATGCTTAGCATAGTACCCCACACTTAGTAGGTGCTATATAAATGGTTGTTGTTCCCTTCCCTTCCTCTTCAGATATGAAACTTGAATGAGGTCTGACCAATCCAAACTTGGTTCCCTAGTTATTTCTCCATGGTGTTTCTTTCCATTTATAGAGATCATAGGGGAAAGTCAGAAAAAATTTTCTAATTTATGGAAGAACATAAACTTAACTTATTAAACTTCTATAGTCAGCAGTAAGTCAAACATTTAGTAAGTGCCTACTGGGTACAAGTCATCGTGCAATAAGTTATCACTATGTTTTCTTTGAAGTTTTTATAAATCAATAAATTCTTTATATAGAACGGGAGATCCATAAGTAACCAGTTGAGTCAACATTTTGCTGTTAATTGTCCTTAATAGATTGTTTTTCTATTTCTAAATCACATGAAAATTTTAGTCTTTTCTCAAATGGAAGAGTGTTCTCCCCCTCAATCCTTTAACCATTTCAGAGTTCGTTGGCTACTGGTTCTAAACATGTCTTTTCAGAGTATGATCAAATGCATGTGAGTCATACAGATTCTAGTGGAGAGTCATTTTTCATATTCTTTCAAAAACCACTCAGAAAAGAAAATAGAACTGAAGCTTTGGGGCCCCTGCTCACCCATTAGAAACGACGAATGACTGAAAAGGAAACTTTCAATGTGGTTAGCACAAACCGTGAACCAAAGGGTATTTCTCAAGTTAAACTTAATTTACACCAACAAATGCTGTGCTTGGTGTTTCTGGGTTCGCTCTCTAAAGAGTTGGCAAAGAGAAAGGAGGCTATGCTTTCTTTGTGTTTCTGAGGGTTACCAAGTCAGATCTCAAAGTAAAATCTTTTCACTTGCTCAACAGGAAATGCTCTCCTTATCTTTGTTCTTGCTGTTAGCCCCACCTAAAGTGCCCTTCCCCTTTGCCTCTCCAGCAGTCCCAGCTTCCTTCTTCCCTGCCAGGCTCTTTTGTCAGGACCCGCCCCCACGGAGCCTTTCTAGACTCATCCCATCCCTTCTGCTTACAATTTGTACCTTTTTTTTTTTTTTTTTCACATTCAATTAGAGTTACTGGTTTGGACGAGGGCCACATGCTTCTCTCAGATCAGAGGCTTTAAAACTGAATGCGACTTACAACTGGTGCTACTTTGCCCTATCTTGTTTTGCTTTCAAGAACATCTCTCTGGTTCAATCAAAGCATTGATAAAGCACTTAATTCGGTCCAAATTTTTTGCTAGGATGCAGAACACAAAGAAAAAGTAAGTAGAGCATTGTCTTAAGGAGTTAACATCCTATGAAGGCATATATATATATATATATAAATAAAGACCTATGGAATAAATGAAAGGTAGCCATGGAGGAAAAGTCACTGTCAGCTGCGGGAAATGGGAGTACCTTCTACAGGTGGCAGATTGAGTCTTAAAAAGAAAACAAGGACCCTAAAGGGGGGGGGGGAGTGATGAGATACAGCATTTGGGGCATAGAGAAAAATCAGCATAAAGGTATGGAAGTGGGAACATCATAAGTGAAGAACAGCAAGGAAGCTAGCTGAAGGTTATCACTGAAAGACAATTCACACCACCTAGTTTATGTTAAAAGGCTTATGGTTAATTCAAATGAGGGTTTTTTTTTTTTTTGTGGGGGGAAAGAAAGCAGAGTGCCATAATGTAAAGAGTGGTGACTTTGGAGACAGGGAAACTGGGTTTGTACCTTGCTTCTGTCACTTACTACAAAGTATTTCTCTGGGCAAAGTCATCAATTGTTTCTTAGTTCCAAATCGAATGCCTTTTCTCAATACTCATTCATCAAACACCATTTTCTCCTGAATCCTCTCTCCTTTTTGGGTCTTTTTTGACATTACTGTAGCTTGCTTCTCCTCCTATTTCTCTGACTGTTCTTTTTCGATCTCCTTTACTAGATTTTCATCCAGGTCATCAACTCACTGACCTTCAAAGCCATCCTTGGTCTTCTTCCCTTCTCCTTCTATACAATCTCACTTGGTGACCTCAGAAGCTTCAACAGATTTAACTATTTCATCCATGCAGTTGTTTCTTGGATCTATTTATCCAGCCCTTACTCTCCCTCCTGATCTCCAGTCTCCCATTGCTTCCTGTCATTGGATATGTTGAAATAAACATCCTATATACATTTTAATCTCAATATGTCAAAAGAAAAATAAAATCACTATTTCTTCCAGAAATTTTCCCACATCTGCTACTCCCCATCATTTTCAAAGGGCCCACTGTCCTTCCAGATATCCAGTCTGAAAACCAGGATGTTGTCCTTGACTCCACCGGCACTCATCCCTCATATCCAATTTGTTACCAAACCCTGGGATTTTTATCTTTATCACTTGTGACACTTCCTTCACTCTTTAGACTCTCCCACAACTTCCATAGACCCCCTGGACTACTGCAAAATCCCCTACTTTCCATGATCATGAAATCTCACTTTCTACAAGGGACCTTTCTGTGTGTCCGCATCTCATCATTCATTATGCCCTCTGAGATGAGCCTCCCTCGACTCTGTATATATCCTGTATGGACCTAACTGTTCAATTATTATTTCTCCATTAGGATGTGGTCGTCTCATTTTCAAAAAGGACCAAAATGACATAACTATGTCAAGGTACAGTGTGTCCAACTATGGCTCATCAGCCTGACATGAGCTTGGAAGATTCTACCACAGGTCAGGTACAAATAGTCCATAGCACTAGATCGCAAACTCCCTAAGAATAAAGGCTTATTTCTGCTTTTTGTTGATTCTCAAATATGGAGCATAGTACCTCACACAATGTAAAAGCTTAATAAATATTTGTTGATCTACTGAATAACTTTGGGAAGTTCTGAGTCTCACTTAACCTCATCTATAAAATGGGGTTGGACCATGTGGCCATTTCTCTAAATCTATGGTCCCATGATGTGGGCTGTGTCTACAATAGCTAAAAATAGGATGACTCCTGACTACCAGTGACCTATAAGAGACACTCAAGGTATCTGAACACATGAATCTAATGGGATTTAAAGTAACAGAAGCAGCAGCAAACAGTTTCTAAGAGGAAGACGGGGCCCCACTGACTGTGGAGTACAGAATGGACTGGCCACCATGAGCCTGGGAGAGCCAACTCTGAATCTTGTTCCCATAGGAACCTCGATGGAGGCAATCTCCATTCCAGGCACAGACAAATACCATACTGGCCATGAATAAGAGATTCCCAAAGGCAGAGAAAGGTTTAATGATTGAGCAGCCCTAGCTGGGGCTTGGAAGTACCTTAGAGAATTCATAATGGGGAAAAATCAAAAACATGTTTCGCTCATCCACCAGTACAGAGATGTAGACAAAATCCCTCTTGGCCTGTGCTGCGCTGATGTGACAGACGGAGCCGAGGTTATCTCTCTGGTCAATGATCCACCAATTACAGCCTTGCTAAGTGCCGCTCTCGGGACAAGCTCCATTAGTTGAAAAGGAGTTTCCCAGTGGCTCCTATCAGTGAGTCACAGGAAGCACCCAAAGAGTAAATAGGATTAAATAGAGAATAGCTCACAATCCACAGCTTGTTGACAGAATGAACAGATTCCAAGTCGACCACATGAAAGCACTTGAAAGATACCGCCAAACAACTTGATGCACAAGGCAGAACATTAAGAGAGAGACAGAGACAGAGGGGAGAGATGGAGACAGAGGGGAGAGATGGAGACAGAGGGGAGAGATGGAGACAGAGGGGAGAGATGGAGACAGAGGGGAGAGATGGAGACAGAGGGGAGAGACAGAGACAGAGGGGAGAGACAGAGACAGAAGGGAGGGAGGGATGGAGGAAGGGAAAAAAGAAGGAAGGGGGGGCATTTTCTTCTACAAAATTTGATCTTCTCCATCATTGTCAGTTAGGTAACATTTAAGAATTAGAAAGCACAGTACATACATTATCTCATTTAATCCTCATAATCCTGGGAAGGAAATGCTATTATTATTCCCATTTTACAGATAAAGAAACTGGTTTGAGAGAACATGGTTAAATGTCAAGAGTCATAAAGTTTTTTAGTATCAGAGTTAAGACTCCCTTTTTAAATTGAACTTAGGATCATCGGAACAGAGAACTAGCCTGAGAATGGTAATGATAACATTTACAGTTTGCTATCTGCTAAGTACTCTAGAACTCTCATTAGAGTTGAACTTTACAACAACCCTAGGAGATAAGTATTATTCTTATCATCCCCATTTGACAAATGAGGAAACTGAGGCAGTTATGTGACAGTCCAGGATCACTGAGTTCCTAATAACTGTTGAAGCCCAGATTTGAATTCAGGTCTGCTGCCCTATCGACTCTGCCACTTAGGTAGTCTAATCATGTTTAAAAGTGAGACAAATGTGGCTCAGAAAGATAAATGACAACTCTAAGGTCCTATTCAGGGATGATGGGTAGAATACTGGGCCTAGAGACAGGAGGGCCCAGAGACAGGAAGGCCTGAGAGAAAAATCTGGAAGCATCAAAGGTGACTTCTTGTTATGGCTGTTGTTACAACCCAGTCACTAAGCATGGCATTTCCACTGTGTGCCCACAGCCCCATGGAGGGCATTCATTTGTCTCTGGGGAGCCCCCTCCCCCTCAACTGGCTGTGAGTGTATTATTTGTGAAATTTTATATCTGCAGGTTCTGGGGTCTTCAGAGACAAGAGGGACCTCAGGAGTGAACAAAACACCTTTTAGACGAACAGGGAGACTGAGCCTCAGAGAAATTTAATCCTGGCTCAAGGACAAAGAGTTAATTCTGGCATGATCGTGGCAAAGATCCGGGACATCAGACTTCAGTTTAATGGCCTGGCCAGTAAAACCACAAGGGAGCTGCACACCTACTTGATGCAACATGAGGAGTAGTTAGGAGGCTGGAAAATCTGGGCTTCTTGCCTCTGTCACCTACCAACTTCTGTCACCAGCCCAAGCAAAACATGTCACCTTCTCAGTTGTCCCAGACAACTAGCAAAGAATATGAGGGGCATGGGAGCTTCTACCCCCCAGAGATAGAAAAAGTTTGCTCAAAAGGACTTCCCGACAAGAATATCACAAGCCCAGGGAGTCCCCCTCCCAAACTCCCAACACACAAAGGAACAAGGCCCTAAACTGGTGCTGGTAACATCAACAAAAACACAAAACTACCCCCCCCCCCCCGACAATGAGCTTGTACCCTCCTGGAAAGAAAAACATAGAGCAAACATCTCTCTTTCCATAACAGACAATGGCCTACCTACTTGGGAAATAACTTGAATCATTTCTCAACATTCACAGCTCTCTGGCGTCCTAGACTGAGAAAATATATCCCAGAGGATTGAACCTTCTCACTCCAGAACTTCCAGCCTGGGTTACACAGGGACGGCTTCATAGGGCCATGATGTCTACCCAGCCACCGTCATGATTTTCTACTCAAGCATCTCATCATCTGTCCCGCCATCTTGCATACATTCTACTCCTCTTCTCTAGCTTCTTTCTAGTTCTATGATCATAATCAAATCAATAACACCATTGTTACTGGGAAGAATGTGGACAACACCCTTATTGCTTCACTCACTATCCTCGAGACTTTTCAATGCCCAAAAGTCTTTACTGGCCAACACTACCCATAAGATTTTCTCCTCCAATTAGAATGCAGCTCCCTTGAGGAGAATTTCTGTTGTTCATATCCAGTGCTTGGCAGTTAATAATTATTTACTAAAATACCCCTTTTCATTAATTACCTCAGTTATAAAACAGACAATAAATAAAAAAATATGTACAAACAAATGTGATTTTTTTAAAAGTGACTTTTGAATATTGACAATCTAAGAATTAGAATTCCCTTAAAATGGAGCTAGATACCTGAAAAAATTGACTAATAAATCAATAAGCAGTTATTAAGTACCAACTAGTACCAGACACTATATTAAGTGCTGAGAAAACAAAAGACAATCTCTGCCCTCAAAGAACTTACAATCTAATGTTATCCAGATAAATAGAAAGTAATAAGATATTAGTATTAAAAGGATTCCTGCAGAAGGTGGATTTTTCAGCGGGACTTTCAGGAAGCAAGGGAGGTCAGTAGCTGGACACCCTCTTACTAGAAATCTTCAAATGATAGGGTTTTGTCCCCAGGTGGGAGATACTATATAGGGAATTTTTGTTCCAGGAAATGGTTGGACTTCAGAGATAGCTTCCATGTTTGCATGGAACTGTGAGGTTCTGTGACTGTGGTATTCATAACCCAAATGATTTTGGATGAAATTTGTCACCTCTTCTGCCTTTACGTGGTCTATCCAGCATTGGCTTTGACTCAACTGAGAAGTTTCTGGATAGAGGAAGAAACATGAGTATTTGTTCATGTGTGAAGTTAGAAAGTGAGCAGAAAAATAGGGACAGAAAACATGGCTGTCCAGTTCTGGGTGCCAGGAATATGTAAAATTACAAAGGAAGGAAGGATAAAGATGATGGCTATAAGCACTCTATCATTACCTCTTTGAAGGTTTCCATACTATTTGAATTCATAGTGTCAGGTGAGCTGGCTTTACCCCAAATAGCATGGATATCTGTAAGATGAATGGATTACTACAAAATAGATCTTTCTCCCCACTCCCATCTACACCCTCCCCCCCGCCCCCTTACACACCTCGGGCCAGTTCTGGCTGCAGGGATCTTTGGCTGCTTGGAGGAGAACCATTGTGAAGAATCAAGATCAAATGAATTTAATGGGAAATTGGAACTATTTTAACTCCCTCCTGTTAGTGGCCAAATGACGGCCATGTTACTCCTTCAGCCTATAGTGATAACTCTTCTCGTTAGTGAAGGGAATTGAAAGCAAATTCCTTTCCGCACCTCCAATTTGACGTGTGTACAAGTGTACGTGGCAGGATGCCAAAGCAGTGATTTAGAAAGAAGGCAAAGCCTTGGCAGATGGACATCAAAGCATGCTTTTCTATTGAGAAAAGAATGTTTAACATAAACAAAATCAACAGAGATTGAGTCAAACTCTTTTCCTTCTATGTCACTGCAGCAAGAAAATGAGACTTAATCTATGTTCTTGGAGGGAAAATTATAAATACTTACAAAGTAATCAAAACTTTTTCAGTAAGGAAATTTCATTTGTGAAAGCATTTGAATATACACCTCCTTAATACCTCCTCCACTAGCAAGCTAAGGCCAGTTTTCTATATTAGAAAAAAAAATCTCAGCAAAATCAAGCTATGAGACTTATTTCCCTGGGTCCTCCAATTTATACCCCGCCCCTTATCTGATCTCTAACAAATTCTTGGAAAAGTTTTTAATGATCCCCACCATTTATGGAGCAGAATTCTAATCCTTTTGAGAGAAAGATTCAGAATTATGAACTGATGAAGATACCAAACATTTTTAAACTTTGTTTTCATATTACCTTCATTTCCAATATATTTCTCCCCAAACCAGCATGACATCCCTTATAGCCAAAGCACAGTAAAGGTGGGATGGAGATGGGGGAGTAATTGGCTAAAAGCTACCAACATATCAATTGACTGGGCTCATATACATAGCCTCCTACACTGGGTATTTCATCTACACAAAAGGAGCAGAGATAATTTTTTTCTTTTTCCCTTCTTCCAAGGTAAATTTGGTAATTCTAATCATACAGACTTATTTTTTTTTAATTCTTTCAATTTACATGTTCCTGGAACTGTGCATATTCTCTCGGTTCTGCTTACTTCACTTTTCACCAATTCATATAGCTTTCCTATGCTTTTCTGCATTCTTCAAAATCAGTACTTAAATCCACATACCATGATTTGGTGAACCATTCCCTAATCAATGGGCACCAATTACAAAAAAATGAATCATTTGTAAATGCATCACTGACTCTACAGTAAGGAATCAGTGGGTTTTTATAAACTTTGAAAATGATATATCTTTTCATTTTTATTTTCTACTCCTTTCCTAACATTTAAAAGGTTATATTTATGTATTCTGAGATGGTATTTCCATGGCAGACTTGGTTGGCAGCTTGAGTGGCTTTGTTTGAGTCCCAGATTGAGAACTATTATCAGAAGGTGATTGCTATACCATACTTAACTTTGTAAAAGTAGAACTTGGTCACAGCGATTTTATGATTTTATTTTCAGAGTTGGGTGTCAACAATTCTAAAATGAACATCATTTCCCCACCCAAACCCACCATTTCTTCTAACTTCCCTGTTAACTCTTGAGAGAATAAATATGCTTCTGGTCAGCTAGGTTCAAGCCTCAAAGTCAAATATAATCCATTTTTCTTCATGTTATTCTCCTCTGTCTCACATTTCGAGTAGACTGTCAATGATCTGAGTTTAAAGCATAGTCCTTAAAAAAGAATCAATCTGTCTTTCATTGACCGACCAACAGTAAGTCCCAGGTCAAGTCACTTGGCCATTGTTTGGATCCAGATTGCCTCAATGAATGTAAACAGCAATTTGGCCAGAAATCCTAAAGGTCTTTCTCTCCCAGAATGTTTTTTTTAATCAGGTAAAAGAGGCCATTCTCTGTCTCATTTCTTACCTAACCTTAATCGCTGATTGGGCATTGCCTGAGTCAAGCTGAGACCTATTTATGAATTTAACTTAAAAGGCCCAGGTCTTCCATTGTGTCCAGGACCATCTCCAGTCGTCACCTCTACCTCAAAAGTAACGTTCACAATCATTGACTTTTTCCTTTAATCTTGTTACAATTCTAGCATTTAGCACAAAATCTTGTGCCCAATAGGTGCTTAAATCAATGTTTCTGGAACTAACTTGGATGAGGAAGACAATGTAGGTTTAAGCCTTGTCTATAGCATGTCAGACATCAGTAAAACTCTGACCATTAGAGAAGTTTCTTCAATCCCGTTGCCATATGGGCTGATGGCGGAGGAGAATTTACATTTCATACATTCACTCTTTTCCCCTCTGTGGTAGCAACACAGACAGATGCTATTTTTAGTGAGCTCTTTTGACATTTCCATTCTTCAAATCACAGCCATCTTTAGTGAACAACTAGAATCGCAGGACTTCTAGACTCTATCATAGATAAATAGAATGGAAGAATCACACAATCCTCTCTCACCAGCATTAATCAGTAGAGGGTTATTGGGTGCTTATTGTGCCCAAATGATGTTTTGGGGAAACAGATACATATTTAAGAGAAGAAAAAGCCCTTATCTAATGTTTTGGAGTTTGCGGTGCAATAGGGGAGATAAAATTAACATACAGGAAATGATTAAGGGATAAACAAGATGGCAGCAAATGCCAAATGCATTGGGAAAACAATGGTAAAGGCAATATTTAGGCTTGGCCCTAAAAGGTAGATTAAATTTTGAACTAGGAATTCTCCTAGAGCAAAAACACAGTTATAATGGGCACGATGATGATAGAAAGGACAATATGACCATAGGCCAAGTGGGAGAAGGTACTTCCCTCAAAAAATCCTACTCTCATGGGGACTGGGAGGAAAGTCCACAATGATATGGTCTTGGAGGCCATGCTAAGAGATGAAAGAGAGCTATGTTACAGATATATAAACTATCAAAGGTCAAAAATGGCCTAAACATAGACAGCTGAAGGCAGAGAGCCCACTATTGACATTTTAGAACAAAGCCCCAGTCACCTCCCCCTAGTCCTAGCTCTGAAGTTTAAGGAGGGAGGGTTAAATTGGCAAGCATTTATTAAGTGTCTACTATGGGCCGGTCACTATGCTAGGTGTTTGGGATACAAAAAAAGTCAAAAACAGATCTTGACCTCAAGGAGTTTACCATATGATGGGGGTAATAGCATGTGAACACTCAGAGGAAAAAGATACATTCAAGATAAATCAGACATGACCTGGAAGGGAAGGCGGGAATATTCAGCAGGCCTGAATAAGTCCTTCTAGTAGAAGGTGAGATTTTGGACAAATTTTTTTTAATAAAACTTTAAAAACTTGTCACCAATAAAACATTTATTAATATGTTCCATTTTTTTTGTCTCTCTCTTCCCCTCACCCCTTCATTAGATGGCAAGAAATACAATATATGTTAAACATGCAATTCTTCTATACATATTTCTACAAATATTATGCTGCACAATAAAATCAGATCAAAAGGGAAAAAATCAGAAAGAATATAAAATCCAAGCAAACAACAACAAAAAGAGTGAAAATAGTACTACAAAGGAAGGATGCAGGACCCTGAGAAAACCCCACTGCCTTCCTTTTTCAAAGGTAATGTTGAATAAGGTGACTGGTCTGGCTGAAACATAAGACTCATTGGTGTAATTGAAACACAGGACTCATGTGCTAGAACAGAGACACATAAAAGTCCAGGTATAGACTTGACGATGCAAGGTCACAGAAGTCAAGGAGAAACTTGGGCTTCTGGGAGGCAAAAGGACCCATTTGAAGAAGCTCAGCAGAAGAGAGACTTGATGAAAGTAGTGTTTAAGCAAGATTAGTCTGGCAAAAGCAGCACCAGACAGTTCTCATTAGAGGGAAAAAAGACCAACAAGAGAGGCTCCCCAGGAGCTTGGTGCATTAATCTTGGCATGAGATATTGGAGACCTACACTCCAAAAGCATCCACAGGGATTAAAGAGTGAAGGGAAAAAATCCCACGAGTATCTTAAAGGAAGAATCAACAGGATTTGGGAAAAGAATATATGTAGAAGATGTCTAAAAGAGAAAAAATTTCAAATATAATTCTCAGGCCCATAACCTGGAAGAAGAGTCAAAGAACATGGGGAAGGAAGAATGGGATAAGACAAAAATAAATATAGGAAACATAGCACTTAATTTACAATGCACGTATTGAGTTTGAGATGATGGCAAAATATACAGCCTGTGGGCAACTTGCCAAGGATGTGCAATTTGGTCAGCGGTTCCCTGTGACCACTTTCTCACCAGTGAAGACTTAGGTCTAAGGCACATGCTATTGAAAGGAGTGTCAAGAAAACCAGAGAAGAGATCCAGTCATAGGGAGTTCCATTGAGAAATCAAGAAGAATGATCATTAGATTGAACAAGAAAGAGGTCGCTAATGACATTGGAGAAAACCATTTTCATTAGCTGGTGGAACTGGGAGGCACAGAGCAAGGTTGTAGAATCCTTAGAGAATTAATTTTCTCTAGAGATAGAGAATATCCACCCTTCACAGCTGAGACACATTTTAAAAATAAACTCACGGCTATTAAGAACACTCATTTTCTGTAAATTAAGACAACTCTGAGACACCACTATACACCTGTCAGATTGGCTAAGATAACAGGAAAAGATAACGACAAATGCTGGAGGGGATGTGGGAAAACTGAGACACTGATGCATTGTTGGTGGAGTTATGAATGGATCCAACCATTCTGGAGAGCAATTTGGAACTATACTCAAAAAGTTATCAATCTGTGCATACTTGTTGATCCATCAGTATTTCCCAAAGAGATCTGAAAGGGAAAGGGACCTGTATGTGCAAAAATGTTCATGGCAGTCCTTTTGTAGTGGCTAGAAACTGGAATATGAATGGATGCTCATCATTTGGAGAATGGTTGGGTAAATTGTGGTATATGAATGTTATGGAATATTATTGTTCTATAAGAAATGACCAGCAGCATGAATACAGAGAGGCTTGGAGAGACTTACATGAACTGATGCTGAGTGAAATGAGCAGAACCAGGAGATCATTATACACTTCAACAACAATTCTACATGATGATCAATTCTGATGGACATGGCCATCTTCAGCAATGAGAGGATCCAAATTAGTTCCAATTGATCTGTAATGAACAGAACCAGCTACACCCAGAGAAAGAACACTGGGAAATGAGTATGGACCACAACATAATATTTCCATTCTTTCTGTTATTGTTTGCTTGCATTTTTGTTTTTTCTTCTCGGGTTATTTTTACCCTCTTTCTAAATCCAATCTTTCTTGTGCACCAAGATAACTGTATAAAAATGTATACATATATTGTATTTAACATATACTTTAACATATTTAACATGTATGGGACTACCTGCCATCTAGGGGAGGTGGAGGGAAGGAGGGGAAAAGTTGAAACAGAAGTTTTTGCAAGGGTCAATGTTAAAAAATTACCCATGCATATGTTTTGTATATAAAAAGCTATAATAAAGAAATAATAAAAAGAACACTCATTTCCTTTATGCCAACTCATACTTCAGACTGTAAACTCCTTGAAGGCAGGGCTTAAATCATGTATATTTTCCATTAATTGCCCAGCACTACATAGAGAGCTTGGCACAAAGTGGAACTGAAAAATTCATAAAGATGGGAACCACAGTCTCTCTTTTAATCTTGAATACTATAAGTTAGATCTTCATTAACCTGTTAGATCAATTATGGTGTTAGATCAATTAGGTAATTAGCCTATTGACAATGCTCATCTCAGGAGAGAATTCAAGACTGGGTTATGGTGTAGTGAAAGAAACACAATAGTGAATTATTCCTTGTACATTAGTTTACTCCTAGGTACATATTCATATCCTTAAGAAAATAATTACTGATGAGTCCGCATCATATATTGCCACAATTTTCTATGAATTGCCTACTTTATATTTGGGAATCTTTATTTTCTTATTATTCTGATTGAAGGAACAAAATTAGGCAAGTACTACAAATTAACAAAAATGCAAAACAGATGTGACCCTGAACCATCTCGTACATCTCTCTGCCCCACAAAAATCTTACTTGTGGGAACAGAGAGAGGAGCTTCCCAAGCCAAGTGTTTGAAAAGGCCTCTTGGAATTTGTTGGCCTCTATTCTATATTCTAAAAATTTGTTTCATGGATGTCGGTAACTAGAACGACTTCTTAAATGACCTTGGGAGAATTTCAAAGCCGGTACCTCAAGCCCTCCAGTGGCCCCTGATGAGTCCAGTGGGAAGCGATTCTCAATCCTGAAATAGAGGGGGGACTGGATGGACACACATTGTCTATGGAGTCTTCATTCCAGAAGAGGAAGGATTCATTCCTTTGGCCAGCCTTGTTTAAAGCTCAGCCGCAGTCTGGGAGTTGAAAGAAATTCATGACAGTTCCCCACAAGGCCTGTTCCAAGACAGAAAGCAGCAGAGACTGTGCTCTGGTTTACAGTTTGCTGCTGAAAATAGGATATCGTGGTTTAAAGAAAATATTTAGACATTACTTAAGCTTATTATTACGGGTTTGAAATAAAGGTCTAAAATGTTATGACTGGAGCTACACCCAAGTTTCCAAAGCTGCTTTTGTAACAGATTCAGAAGCTCTTCGAACAAGAGTTTATACTAGAGCCGACTGGAAGAACAGAGAGGTGGAAGGTGGGAACAAACTCCTGTAAAAATCCAATCAAAATAGTGGATATGATATCGATCTAGTTTATTCAAAAATGTGATTGGTGAAAGGTAGTTTAGGATAGTTTAGCTCTAATTACTGAAAATGTCCTTGATAAGCTTGGTCCTATAAAGCTAGTATAGTGAAGCAGAAAACTTGAAAGGCAATAGCAGTATATGAACAGATGGGTGGATATATACAGGTGGATATAGACAGGTGTTACAGACACACACACACACACACGCACACACACGGCGGGGGGAGAGGGAGTGAGAGAAGGAGGGAGGGATAGAGGCAGAGATACAGATGGATGAAGGATGAGCAGATGATGAGTTGATAAATGGGTAGATAGAGATACACAGAAGATAGGTGGGTAGATGGATGGATGATGAATGAATGGATAACAGGTAGGTGGAAAGATAGATAATGGGTTGATGGATGGATAGATACATGGTGGATGGATAGATAGATGAATGATGGATGGGTGAATGAGAGAGAGTAAAAAAAGTGAGAGATATAGAAAAAGAGAGAAAGAGATAGACAGACAGACAGGAAAGGGAGACAGGAATGATAGGAAAATAGGTAGATAAATGGATGGATGGATAAAATATCAAGCTCTTATGTGCCAACCACTTTGCTAAGTTTTATGGATTAAAAAAACAAACAAACAAGAAAAAAGGATGACCTCTTCTCAAAAAGTTTATATTTTAAAAGGGGAAAACAAAACAGAAAGGGAGAAGAGGGGTAAGAAAAAGAATGACTCCTGGACTTGTAGTAAGAGAGATTTGGGACCCAGTCTCATGTCAGATGTATACTACCTATGTGTTCTTACCATAGTCACTAACCTCCTCTGTACTTTAATTCATTACTCTGTGGTGGGCTCTGCTGAATGACCTCCAAGATCCTTCCTAGTCCTAAATCTAAGATCCTAAAACTTGGAGTCAAAAGGAAGGATATGACTCTGAAGCTCAGCTCAGCCTCTGGTTAACAGTGTGACCTTGGGCAAGCCATAGTCTTTGTAAGCCCGTCTATAAAACAAAAAGGGTGATCATAGCAGTTTCTTCCAGCTCTGAATTGATAATCCTATGATTCATTTTCACAAATGTGACCATTAGGTTACCTGTTAGAAGCACAACTGCCAACATTTAGGTGCAAGATTCTGATCTGCCATACTGCTGAAATCAAGACTGTCATAGACCTATCCTAAACCAGTTTCACTTCAGTCACTCTTCCTCTTCCTGAATTCACATATCCATTCTACATGGCTCTTGGGGGAGAGATATAAATTATGGAAGCCATCTTATTCACCCTAGGAATGGTGGGGGTTGAATTGGATTTGAATCCTTACTTCTCCATGGATATTTTTTCTCTCAATTTTGTTTTATAATCCTATGATCAATTCAGACTCCATGGGAAGCCTTTCCTGAATGGTGAGAGTTATAATGGATTTGTGCTCAAAGCTAGATGTACAGAAAATGTTTCTTCTATTTTCTTTAATTTTATTTATTTTATTCTGTGAATGTAAATTCACAGGGAAGCAATGAAGGCTACCCTCACAAAGAAAGCTTAGTTGACATTTGGGAAGGGATTAAGTTTTGTTTAATGTTATACTCTGTGGATCCAGCTTCCATGGAATGAAACTCTTGGGAGAGTTTGATGGCTAACATCTTATTTTTGTTCATTTTTTTCCGAAGGTGAAGGAGCATGTGCATCATTTTTAGAAACAACTCAGGGAAAGATGATCCAATGAGGAAGGGCTATTGTGCATGGAATGCTGATCTTGGAATCAGACAGACCACAGTTCAAACCTGCCTTCAATGCTTCCTACTTGGGAGATGTAGAGAGGACATGTAATTTTCATAGGACTCAGTCTACTCAACTTTAAAATGAGAAGGAGGATATCCAAAGTCTTCGCCAACTCTAAATCCTTGATCCTAGGAATCCAACTTGCCAGATTCCAGGGGAGCAAAATGACTTAGGAAGAGAAGGTGGGAGGGTAGCAAGGAAGAATGGTAACATTTCTGTAATCTTATCTTAGCATCATGAAGCTAAAAGGTGATCACTAGTCCAACCCCTCATTTTTAAGTGAGGAAACAGTCCCAGAGCAGCAAAATGATTTCCTAAAGTCACAAAGGCAGCCAATGCAGAAGTGAGATTTGAATGCAGGAAAACCCACTCGAAATCCAGTTCTCACTGAACCAAGCCAGTGGCAGGGAGAAAACTGTATGAAGCAAAAAGCTGGTGGCAGGAAGAAAACTGCATGAAGCAAAAAGTTGCTGAGCAGTCACCCAATACTCACATACCTAACACAGTCCAAGGATGAATGAATGTAGAACATCCCCTCGGGAACCAGTTGCCCACCTCCACTTAAACTCCTGGGCAGGGATCCTCAAAGGGTCCATCACCATTCCTCATGGGAAAAAGGATATTTCAAATGAGCTGATTTTTTCTCCCACCACTATCATTCATTAGCCTCTGATGGGGTGTTTTTGATATTCAGTCAGAAGTCTCAAATAGCTTATAGAAAGGGTATTTGCTAAGTAGATATCCTAAGAACAGTTGGTAAAATCCTTCCAAATCAGGTATGCACTCATCGACTGTGCACACAAAGCATCTTGGGCAGACAATTCATACTTGCATTAGGAAGGGAGTTAGGTATCCATATAAATAATGTATGAGGAAAAGGGGTAATTCACAGCTCAAGGTTACTAGGAACCTTTTTTTTTCCCTTTATGAAATGCTCAGTAAGTTTGTTTTAGGTACAGCTCTCTGAGGAGCTCCAAGGATTGGTGCCTTTCTAAAGTTCATAATCATCATTTCTCTCTGTCCAGAGGCCTTAGCTGACTTTCCTTGTTATAATCTTTGCAACTATTAGGTTGTAGCTGTGTAACTTTGAATAACTTAAAGAACTTCTCGAAATCTTCCTTTCCTCAATTAAAAAATAAAGAAGATGAAATTCTGAAATTCCAGGGTGGAAATACCGTGATTCATTTACATTTTAGTGTGAATGAATTTCATGCCTTTCCTAGTAAACTGATGTTGATAGAGGTAGAAGAAAGGGAGAAGTAATTTGCTTAAAGAAGGGATGAAGAACTGGCCAGCTATGGCATCCCGAAGTAACCTTATTAACTTCAGATTTTACTTATAGCTAATATTTGTACCACTCTACCTGAAATCTTACCTACTTCATAATTTTATTGAGAACTAATACTTGTGCTTTTCTATGCCAGAAACTTTACCGACGTCATAATTTTATTGAGAGCTAATGCGTATATTGCTCTTCACCAAACTATTGACATGTGCTTCTCAGAAGTTCAGAAATATCTGGCAAGGGCAAAATGATTCCCAAAGAATCCCAAAGAATGGACAAGACCATCTATGTTTTTCCAAAAGTATTTTGAAAGATAAATTCAATAGCATCCTATGAGGATGTATCATCAGGACATCATAATTTCTCTGAGTTCTCAAAATCTGTGCCAGAAGAAAACAGATTCTTTCAATCCCTACCAAGCTGGACTGATGGCCCCAAGCCCTAACTCTTCTAGCAAGGGCTGCCCTACTTAAGTTTGAAGAGGCTCATTCAACAGGTTGACTGAAGGAACCTCTAATTTTGGCTATTTCTGATAAGCTAGGAGCTGGGGGTGCTTTTTCATGACTAGAAAGAATATTTAAGCCAAGTAAGTCATGGATCATGGACTGGTCCAAAATAAGCCATAACAACCCTATAAACTCAAAGTTGTGCTCATACCAAGATGACTAACCTTTATATGGTACATTAAGGATTATAGATTCTCATGTATCTCATTTGTCATTTCTAACAATCCTGTGCGGAAGGTGCTATGATTAACCCCAATTTCTAGGTGAGGAAACTGACTGAGAGAGATAAAAGATCTTGTGTGGGGTCACACAACAGGTAAGTGTCTAAGGCAAAATTTGCACTCAGTTTTTCCAGAGTCTAAGAGTCCATTCATAATCCCAGCCTCGATGCTTCCCGATCAACGTATGAGCCGAGGAGTTGCCAGGCCAAATGTTACCATGGAAAAGTCTATACTGAAACCATGTTGGCCACAAAGCTGCCTCTGGTATTCTTAAAGGGAAGAAGAAGAATGTCCCAGACAGGTAATTAAGCAGTAAACTGAGGATTCAAGGAAACATGGGTTTAATACACCTCAAACACTTCACTTCTGGACTCTGACCAAGTGCTTCCAACTGCTGAGTCTTGGCTTCCACCCCTGTAAAGTGGACATCACGACGTGTTTGCCCTTTAGGTCTGCAGTTGTAGATGGAAGGCACTTGTTGAACCTCAAAGTGGTCTGTCCATGTGGTTTACTATTATCATTATTAACAAGGCTCTACAGAGAAACTGAGGTCACTCCACTCTCGAGAATCTTGGGGAAGTACTTTTTCCTGATGATGGGACTCAATGGAGGAGACCCTCATGTCAGAAAAGGTTTGACGTAAAAGGAGAAAGTGATGGCAGAGAATGAGATAAAAAAACGGAGTGTTATAGAAGCAACCAGCATGAGCTGGGACAAACTTCAGACTATGGTGGAGGGAGAAGGGCCTAAAATGCCATAGCCCACAGGTCACAAAGAGTCAGACACGACTGAAGAGATGAACGAGAAAAAGCACAGTGTCTTTGCTAGGATTTTATGTCTGTATTTCTGGACCTGGAAAAAAAACAGAATTCTGATTGTAACAGTTACAGGGCTGGCTGGAAAAGGGGTCATTCCCCTGGGCCATACACAGAAAGTACAAAGGCATTCCTTTCGACATGTCGCCGAGTCTCTCAGACTCGGAGAAAGGGAAATCAACAAAAACCGATGCTGAAAATTCCCTTCTTAACACCTGCCAGGATGAAGGCACTTTTACCTTTGAAAGGGACCAGCAAGCTGTGATTTTCAGGCTACGTGTAGAGAAATGCCTATTCGGAGGCGTGCCCAAACCAAGGACCCAGGTTATCCAAACTGCTTTGTACCCTTTTCACATAAACTGAGTGCTTCTTAGACAAATGTTTTTCTCGTGTTGAGAATGGTTCACAAAGCCTTTAATCACAGGAGTGTAACAGGACACCTCGCAATTATGGGCTGCCGGGATGAATAATTTCACAAGCTGAGGGGAAAAGATAAATTAAGTAAATGCTCTTGCGAAACAAATGCTTATTAAAAAAAATTGGGAAGGAAAGTGAGTGGCAGTGGAAGGTGAGAGCGGTGACTGCCTTGTAAATGAAGGAACATGAAAACTGCTTTGGGAAAGGGATTCAGACCTAGGGCAAGGGAGTCTGGCTGTATTCTCTTCATTAAAAACCATCCTTTGGGATTGGGTGACCCTGGGTAAGTTGCTTAACCCTGACTGGCTCACCAAAAAAACCCCCAAAACCAACAAAAGAACCCTGCCTCTAGAGGTGAAAGCGTACTGTAATTACTTGTACAGCTGGCCATGTGAGATCTGCCATCTCTTTTTTTAAAGCAGTAACAAAGACTGAGAATGAATTGTGTGTTGATTGTATGCGATGTTCAAATTAGCTAAGATTGAGAGCTAGAGTTTGTATGTGTGCACATCCATTTGATCCTCACAACAGCCTTGTAAAGTACCTGCTCTTATTTCCAATTTACAGATGAAGAAAATAAGACTGGGAGTTAAATAGCTTGCTCAGGATTCCATCATATAACTAATAATGTCCACTTTGGCACAGTTCACAGAGAATATGGGAATGGACTCAGGAAGATGGGTTCAAATCCTGCCTTGGACTAAAGTACATCTAGGGAGCCAAAGGTTCCCAGTTCTCCCCAGAGGCAGAGTGTATAACTATCTGGGTCAGAGACAGTACTGGATGGCAGATAAAACACTGGACATGGGTTCAAATTTCTTCTCAGATACCCATTAGTAGATATTTATAGACAAATCGCTCAACCTCTTAAGGCATCAGTTTCCTCATCTGTAAAAATAGGTATGATACCAAGTTTGCCACTTACTTCCAAAGGAGCTCGTTAGAAACTGAGAGGACAAAACTAACCAGGCAGGTGGGAAACTAGATGGCACAATGGACAGAGCACCAGTAAGAACTCATCTTTCTGCATTCAAATATGATCTCAGACACAAACTATTGTGTGACCCTGCACAAGCCAGTTAATCCTGTTTGCCTCAGTTTCTCCATGTGTAAAATGAACCAGAAAAGAAAATGGCAAACTATCCGGTATCCCTGCCAAAAAAACCCTGAATGGACTCACAAAGAGGCAGACTAAAATGACTGAAAAGCAGAAGACCAAATGGGTCTGATGGCTTAAGAGATGGGAGCCAAATGAGTTCTTGGCAGATGACCTAACAGTTAACAAAAGGAAGTTTACTAAACCACAGCCCAGGAAGAATAGTCAGAGCTCGGGAAGGAACTTTATTTAGGATGCAGTTGATTCAGTTAGAAGAAGATTCTCCTCCCTGCCACTTTCTTGAGCTTTGTCAGCAGGAAGAGCTCTAATCTCTAATCTCTCCTAGTCAAGACTAAAGAATAGAGGAAAGGTGATGTTTTACTTAGTTCCAGTCAAGAAGCATTTGTTAAGCACTTACTATGTACGGGACAATGTGTTAAGTGCTGAATATAATCAAATGATCAAGACACTATGTCAACTATTATAACCAAGCCAGAACATGGTCTTCTGCCATTAATCTGACTTCTATACAAATATGAGTCATTGTTCTTCTTCACAACAATCAATTATTAAGAAGCTGGGGTAAATTTGAGGAGCCAATGGTTTTTATGAGAGCAGAGGAAGACAATTCTACTCCCAAGGTGTCTGGGTAAATAAATATTATAGATCCTCAGCTTAAGGCTACAACGTAGTGAAACAAGCAAGTTCTGGTAAAGTGGAAACACAAGGGATGCCCATGATTCGGGGAATGACTGCACAAATGAAGACTGAGAACAAAATGAACACTGTTGGTCCGTAAGAAATCATGAAGGGGTTAGATTTAGTGAAATCCAGGAGGCCTTATGTGAACTTTGGGGAGTGAAGTGAGCAGAGGAAGGAGGACCATTTAAAACAAACAACATTGGGGTGGGGTGGACGGGGGATTAGCTTTGAAAGACTTAATTCTGATCAATACAAATAAGCATCCATGACTCTAGATCATGGATAATAGATGATATTATCTCTATGATAATAGAGAATGAGAATGTTATCCATCTCCTAGCAGAGAAGTTAAGGTCGCAGGGGGCAGATTAAGATGTGTGCACATGACCTACATGAGAAATACTTATGTTCAAAAGGGTCTATTTTTTCTTCCCATCATATGATGATAAACAATAACATTATCTGTTCAACATTGAGTAAATAGTGTCTAAGTGTTTATAGAATTTGTTGTTGTAGTTAAGTCATGACCAACTCTCCATGATCCCATTTGGGGTTCTCTTGGCAGAGATACCAAAGTGTTTTGACATTTCCTCCTCTGGCTCATTTTATAGATGAGGAAACTGAGGCAAACGGGATGGAGTGATCTGCCCAGGATCACATTACTAGAAAGTGTCTGAGGTCTGATTTGAATTCAGAAATATGAATCTTCCTAACTGTGGGTCTGAGCACTCTATCCCTTGTGCCATCTAGCTGCCCCTCTATTATTTAGTCAATACAATAATCCCAGAAGTCTACAAAGGATTTTTGGACAAGCCCTGAAGGGTGGAGAAGACTTGAAAAAGAAGCTATTTCAGTGTGTCAGGGGTGGAAAGTAGGTGAGATTGAGATGGATATAGACATGAATCAAAAGAGTTTGTGTTTAGGTGAGTTTGTATAAAGGGGCAATAATAATAGAGGAAAGCTATATGGTGCTGTAATAAAGGGATAGGCACAAAGTTCAAATCTGGCCTCAAACATTTACTAGCTATGTGACTGGGCAAATCATCTAACCCTGTTTTCCTCAGTTTCCTGATCTGTAAAATGAGGTTCTTGGAGCAGGAAATGGTAAACCACTTTAGTAGCTTTGCCAGAAAAACTCCAAATGGAGTCACAAAGAACTGGCCCAGAATGAACAACAAAAATAAAAAGTAGCATTTGTATAACACTTTAAAGTTTGGAAAGAGCTTTATAAATATCATCATGTTTGATCCTCACAGCAATGTGAGGGTAGAAGGGTAGAGCGTAGAAGAAGAAGAATGGAAGGGTAGAAGATATTATTCCTATTCTACAGATGAGAAAACTAAGTCACACAGAAATAAAAGGATGTATCCAGGGTCACACCACTAGAACATGCCTGAGCCTATATTTAAATCCAGGTCTTGCTGGCTCTGGACCCAACACTTTATCACTGCAGCCTGGCTGCTTCTGGTAGAGTAGTGAGAAAGAACATTAGGGACAAGGAAGACTTGAATTTCCAGGCTAAGGAGAGAAAACTGTGATTTTCATTCTGAAAGGCCATCATTCTGCCTGAGATGTCCAACATCAGAAAAATAATTGAGAAAAAAGTATTGTTAGAAAATTCTATTTAAAAACACACACATTGGGAACGGGAAGGCGAGGGAAGACTTTCATCTCCTGGTCACTTTTAAGCACCCAATGAATTGTAGATGCTCCAATATAGAACAGTTCACAAATTAATAAATTAACATCAGTATGAATTACTCTTATCAGATAAGTTACCTGTCATATTAGCAATCGGTGAACAAGCAGGACATTTGTGATAGAGGAATGAAAGGAAGGGGTTTAAAATATTCAGAGCCTGGAAAGCTGCCTGAAAAGGAGGCAAAGAAGGGCACTTCATTGGAACATTCACATCAGCTGAGTCAAAAAGAACACCAGGTGTGAGAGACTTGACAAGATGGGAGGGCAAAAAAACCTCAGGTGTTTTTACGTAGTCTTATTATAGATGCATCCCTTCTATTAACTAAATGCATGTCAATCACTCTTTTTTCTCTTGGTACCAAACTGGAGGTGAAAAAGGACATTCCTTAGACAGTAACTCCAGTCAAAAAGACAAAGGACTTAGGCACTTCTCTGCAAAGAATAGAATTTTTAAAATACTATTTTTTTTTAATGTCAACTTCATCTCTGACTGTATTCTTCTCCTACCCTCTCTCCCTAAAAAGAAATAATTTTTGGTAGTTCTTTTTCATATTAAAGTTTTTTTTATTTTCAAAAAATATATGCATGAATAATTTTCAACATTCACCACTGCAAAACCTTGTGTTCCAATTTTTTTTCCTCTCTTCTCCCCACTCCTTCCCCTAGATGGCAAATAATCCAATATAAAACAGATAATTTTTAAGAAGAAAATTCAATAGGCCCAATCAATTATTCAGCTAAGAAGAATAATACAGTCTATGATCCACAACCATAGTCCTTCCACTCTGCAAAATAGAGATGGATATGTCATCTCTTCCTAAGACTCAAGTTGACTATTATAACATCACAAAATTTAGCTTCTTTTGTGTTCTTTTCATAGTCATCATGTATAAAATCATTCCAGTTATGCTATCTGCATTTAGTATTAGTTTTTGTAATTCTTCTGATGTTTCTCTGAATTCTTCAGAGTTATTGTTTCTTCTGGCACATTTCACCACATTCATGTGCCATTTTTTTTTACCTATTCCCTAATCAATGGGCTTTTATACTTTTTTTCTGTAGCATTTCTATAGATACTATATATGCACATATATAGTAGATATATACAATAGATATAAATAAATATCCATATCTATAAATAATTCATATAGGGTTTTCTTGTACTTCCTGTTAGAGTCTCTGACCTCTAAAAGGCTTTAGACTTAGCAGTGGACTTTCTGGGTCAGAGGATAGGGATGTTTTAATCTATTTTTTAAAAAACCATAATTCTCATCCAGACGGATGGACCAAATGCATTACTCTGCCAAAAGATGTTAGTGTGCTATCCATGACAGCCCCTCCACTATTGACAATTTCCATCTTTTTTCACCTTTGGCAATTTTCTGGGAAAAAATATAATATTCACGATTGTGTTGATTTGCATTTCTCTCACTAGTGAATTGAACACTGCTTCATAAGATGATCAACAATTTGCAGTTTTTGTTTTGAGAAGTGTTTGTTAATTAACTTTTGACTTACTAAAAGAATGTTTCCTAGCCTATTTTGTTTTCCTGAATACAGTCAATATAAGAAGGGATGGGAATTTAGGAGGATATTTGATGCCAACTAAAATAATCCCTAAATTGACACCTTCCCTAATTATCCTTAGTTGCATCAATCTTGTTCATCAAATTAAAAATAAAAACTTTTAATTTCATGTATTCAAAATTTCCTATTTCATTTTTATAATTGCCTCTATTTCTGATTTGATTAATAACTTTTTCCTGTAGTGAAATTTTTAAAGGCAAATGATTTTTGTTCTCAACTTTCAAAAAAAATGATTAGTTTGACCTCGTACATTCAAAGCATCTTTCAAATCCATTGTGGTATATGGTGAGAATAGCCAGAATAAAGCTAATACTGCCAACCTGTTTTCTAGTTTTCCAGTTCTTATATTACCTAAATAATTTGTATTACTTGGATTACATGGCAGTTATTGAATGCTATGGTTTCTGAGTCTTTCTCATCAAGCTCATTCCACTGATCTACTTTTTGATTTTTACATGTTTGATAAATAATTTTGATGTTTAGATGCTTTAGAATATAAATTCGGTGTATAAGTTGGTGTTTTGTTGTTTTAGTGTGTCTCACTACCATGACAATACTTGGGGTTTCCTTGGCAAAGAGACTGGAATGGTTGGCAATTTCTCTCTCCAACTCTTTTTTTTACAATTGAGGAAACTGAGGCAAACAGGCTTAAGTTACTTGTCCTGAATCATACAGCTAGAAAGTTTTTGAGACAAAATTTGAGCACAGATCTTCCTGATTCCAGAACTCTATCCATTGCATCATCGGGCTTCCCAAGTGTCAATCCCTCCCCTCTTTTTTTCCACTACTTCCATTGTTTTCCTCCAAAAGAAATGTTTTTGATAACTCCATCAACTTTCCCTTTGATAACATGGCTGCTATTGAAATAAATATGAATTGTTTAAAAGAGCCAATCAAATCTATTTCCAAGTAAATAAGAGATTGATATTGGCCTAGAGTTCAGTTTTGACAATTTACAAATATTTACATCCTGAAACCTTCAATGGACCCTTATTGCCTTTAATGGAAAATATCAACTGCTTAGTCTGACATTTTAAGCATTATATAACATGGCATCCATTGGGTTTCCCTTTCAACTCTTTGCCTATGGTCAGAGAAATTGGCATTCTTGCTTACATATATAAGACACTATATGCCTGTGTACAAGCTGTCTTTGTCTGTCACTTCCCTGCTGCATTGGGAAGTCTCCAGAATAAGACAAAACACACTCTTGTTTCACAACCGATGCGATTCTGAATGGCCCGGTTATTGGCATTTTCTCTTTTTGGACACTCAGGTGCATCTTGTGACCAGAATGTTAGATCCAGAAGGACAAAGACTCTTCCTTATTATCTGTAGCCTCAGGGCTGAGGCACAGAACTTTGTGTTCAATAGGTGTATTTAATGTTTGTTGACTACAGGCAGTCAGGTCAAGGAAAGATAGGACTGAAATCCCACATGGGATGGAGAAAAAAACCCAATTAATTATAATGACTTACATGAAATTCAGAAATCCTCCTATGACATTTTCCCTTTGCTTCGGGGAGAAAAATTAGCAATAGAAGTAAAGAGCTTATGTCACTCACTTTCCAATGACTTTGCAGCTGTAATAAATTATAATGCTTTATTGTAACTTGTACATATTAGGATAAGATACGGTTTTCTTTCCTTTGGGATATATGTGTATAACTCCATTGGGCAAAAATATATTAAAGCAGTGGTATTGGAAGAAGGAAGCTTGGTAAGTGGGAGGATGCCTCAGGCTAGTTGATGTAAATGTCTATATCTCTATCTACCATCTATTTATATCTATGGGCAAACTATCTGTCTCTCTATCATTTATCTATCTGAAAAAAAGAAAAAAAAATCTGCCCTTATCTTCATATATACATGAGTATACTAACATATATATTCATAATTTAAATTTAAAATGTCCACCCAAATCTTGACCTATGTATTAAAATGCACTAAGATAATAATAGCTAAGATTTATATAATTTAAGATTTGCAACATACTTTACAAATTTTATCTCATTTTTTTCCTTACAACAACTCTGGAAAGAAAGTACTATTATTGTCCTGTTTTTTTTTTTTTATATAAATGAGGAAACTTTGGCAGATAAATATTTAATGACTTGCTCACCTTCACATAGCTAGAAGGTATCTGAGGACAGATGTGAAATCCCAACTCTAGATCCAGTACTTTATGCATCTGACAATATGCCACTTGGCTGTTTTGAGTCATTCCTACAAGGCAATGAAAAGAATACAAGGTGATGTCATGAATTTGTTTTGAGGAGAAATTAAATCTATCCTGAAGTAAATGAGAAAGTGAATTCAGCTAAAAGTAGAAATCTGACCATTTGGGGGGGAGGAGGACAAGAGAGAGAAGGAGGGAAGCAAAAAAAGATATTTGATTTTTGTCAAAAATATTATCCACAATTTTTTTCCAATCTGTGTATTTCATTGCTGTGAAGAACAAAGCATTGGAAAGAAATTTGTGAAAAGTCAAGTGTAGAGATAAAAGTGAAAGGGAGAAAACTAGAAAGAGGGAGAAGGAGTGAGGGATGGGGAAATAGAGGGAAAGAGATAGAAAAAGAGAGAGAAACAGAGACAGACAGACAGAAAAAGAGAGACACAGGGAGAGAGAGAGACAAAGAGACAGAGAAAGATATAGACAGACACAAAAAGAGAGACAGAGACAGAGATGGAGAGGGAGAGAAAGGGAGGGAGGGAGAGAGAGATATCTTTGGTCAACACAGAGCTTCATTTTACAATTTATTAGACTCGCTCTATAGCTGACTGGGACATTCACTAATTTGATGTGAAGATAATGATTTGTAGCTACAAGACTAGTCATTAATGCAGTAGGTTACTTAGACTACTGTTCTTGGATGTTTAGTGTATTTGTTCTTTTTTGTCAATTAGTGATTTAGGATGCATGTCAACTTTTGGCATTTAGAATTCGTTAATTGGCTCGTTTTATTCAAAGTTCAGAGAAAAAGAATAGTTTGCATAATTTTCTCATGTACAAACATTCCCCAGTGTCTTCCCTGACATACACGTAGGTGTGCTTTCCCATGGATTAATTGTGAAACCGCATGGAGAATTGTGCAATGGGAATGCTAGCCTGATGATGTTTGGCCAGAACAGGACTGAAGAAGGATTGGGTCTCAAAAGGACAGTGTAGTTCTCGGACAAAGGTCATTAGACTGCACACTTGAACAGAACACAGATTTTCAGATGAAGAAATTAAAGCCATTTCCAGTCATATTAAAAAACAATGTTTTAAATCACAACTGATTAGAGGAATGCAAATTAAGGTTCAGATTTTTGGACATGGTTCCAGGAATCTGCACCGGAAGGTGTGAGGGAAGATTCACTTCCAGCTTTCAAGGGGTGACAGAGAAATTCTGTTGCTTTATCAAGGGGCTAAGCCATGAGAGCATGGTAGCTGAGAAAGAAAACATTGTTGCTCAATTCTACTAAGAGACATTGTAGTAAAACTTCAACTATTGTCTCTTCCCCCATCCCCAAGCAAATACATTGTGTCAGATTCCAACATTTATTCTTTCTCTTTAAAACTATACTATTTGTTTCCAGTTTATTAGCTTTGATTTTGTCAGCTATATAAAATAGTTATCCATGATATATGTGTATTTCTTTCTTTAAAAAAAAAGGATTTAATAGTATTTTATTTTTCTAAATACATGGAAAGATAATTTTCAGTATTCACCTTTGCAAAACCTTGTGTTGCAATTTTTTCTCCCTCTTCTTTCCTCCTTTTCCTCCCCAAGACAGCAAGCAATCCAATATAAGTTAAACATGCACAATTCTTCTAAACGTATTTCCATACTCATCATGCTGTGGGGAAAAAGGCAGATCAAGAGAGGAAAACACAAGAAAAAACAAGCAACAACAAAATTATGCTTTGGTCCTCTCTGGCCATGAATGACACTTTCCATTGCAAGTCTATTGGAACTGCCTCATTGTTGAAAAGAGCCAAGTCCATCTTGATCATCACATAATCTTGCTGTTACTGTGCACAGTGTTCTCTTGGTTCCACTTACTTCATTTAGCATCCATTCATGTGATCTTTCCAGGCTTGTCTGAAATCAGCCTATAATGAAAGTAATGGAATATTATTGTTCTATAAGAAATGATCATTTCTTATAGAACAATAATATTCCATTACTTTCAAATACCATAACCCATTCAGCTATTCCTCAACTGATGGGCATCCACTCAATTTCTAGTTCCTTGACATTACAAAAAGGGCTGCTACAAACATTGTATTTGGCCCATGTGGGTCCTTTTCCCTTTTTATGATCTTTTTGGGGTACAGACCCAGTAGATACATTGTTGAATCAAAGTGCATGCACAGCCTGATAATCCTTTGGACATAGTTCCAAATTGTTTTCCAGAATTATTCGATCATTTCACAAATCCACCAACAATGCATCAGCATTCCAGTTTTCCAACATCTCCTTCAACATCTATCACTGTCTTTTCCTGTGATGTTAGCCAATTTGAGAGGTATGAACTGGTACCTTAGGTTGTTTTAATTTGCATTTCTCTAATCAGTTGTGATTTAGAGCATTTTTATATGACTAGAAATCATTTTAATTTTTTCATCTGAAAAAATTTTCTGTTCATATACTTTGGCCTCATTTATTGGAGAACGGATGATCTATGTATTTCATTGATCTGAAGAGATTGGGCAGAGATTTGTGAAAATCAATAGTAGAGGTGAAAGTGAAAGGGAAGATGTTTAGAAACTAATCCATTTATCAACTCTGATGGATGTGGTTCTTTTCTACAATGAGGTGATTCAGGCTAATTCCAAAAGACTTGTGAAGTAAAGAGTTATCTGCACCCGGAGAGAGCACTGTTGGGACTGAATGTGGACCACAACATAGTTTTTTTTTCACCTTTTTGTTGTTGTTTGCTTACTTTTTGTTTTCTTTCTTATTTTTTTCCTTTTTATCTGATTTTTCTTGTGCAGCATGATAAATGTGGGAATATGTATAGAAGAATTGCACAAGTTTAAGATATATTGCATTACTTGCTGTCTAGGGGAGGGAGTGAAGGGAGAAAAATTTGGGAAAAAGGTTTTTGCAGGGGTGAATGTTGAAAATTGTCTTTGCATATAAAACCCATCTGAATCGGGGCTCAAGAGCTATAGAAAACATACTGCTTTTAAAACTTTGCATGAACTCCTTAAGGAAGGTAATAAACCAAGAGAATCTAAACCTTGGGATTCCCCCTTGGGCACAAATAAAGTTTTAAAACAGTGTTTTTAGGGAAAAGACGTTTAGCAAGTAGAAAGAGGTCTGAAGAAGGTTTGCTACTAAGCTGTTTGCTCTAAGCAGTCAGGTGTCCTCTATGGCTATGAGTGAAGGATCAGCTTAACTCAATGGCCAAGGGAAATCCTTGCCTATAAGGATGGCACAAATGAGGTGTTGGGAAAGAGTGTGTCTGCCAAGTCAAAGGAGAGGTTCAACTAAGAGGAAAAAGCTAATTTATTTATAACCTAACCCCCAACACCAAAACCCTGTTAAAATTAAGATAATGCTTGAAAGATCTGACCACAATTTTTCTGCCTTTTGAGTTCTGTGGGCATTAGACCCACAACAAATTATTTCACTTGTAGCTAAACTTGGAAGCCATTTGGAAATTTCATCAGGAATAGAATGAATTTAGCCAGTTGGTGCCTAAGTAGCACACATCTTAGCTATTTGGGGCTACCCCTTCTTATTATATATAAAATTCCATTTCCTCTAAAAGTGTTTCCTAGAGAAAATACAACACTATTTCTGTGGGTTTTTGGGGGGGGGAGATGCTCTCTGCTTTTTTTTAGACAAGGTGAAAGAGATTCTTTGCCTCAATTGCTACCTAGCCTTAATCACTGAATGGGTGTTGCCTCAGGAAAACTGAGAATAGTTGAAGACCTTATCTTAAAAAGGAAAAGATCTCCCATTTCACCCAGGGCCATCTCCAGTTGACTCAATCTATATATGGCCACTGGATCCAAATGGCTGTGGAAGGGAGAGTGAGGCCAGTGACCTTTCAAAGCCTTTGCTCTCATAAATCCAATTCACTTGCATGTTATGGCATTATGGCATCCCTGATGTCAAGGTCCTGTTCCAGCAACAATACCACCACTATCAAGTCTGACTAAGCTGCCTTAGTCAGTATATTTAGTCAATGTATTTAGTATGCCTTTATTATTACTAGTTATTCAAAATGCATCCACCTCACCATTAAAAATGAAGCTCTAAAAGCTGTAAACAAAGAGAGGTGGGTAGTGACTGTTGATGGGAGATAGATGAGAAAACTTGTTGTCTATAAATATAAATGAATGTATTGTGTGGAATAGAATAACAATTTTGAGGTGCTCAGAGGAACATGGGAAAACTAATCAATTATGCAAAGCAAAATGTACAGAACCTGGAGAGTGATATGTACAATCATCTCTATCACATAGTTATGGGGGGGGAAAAGAACTATGGGAAGATTTAGAATTCTGATTAACCTGAGTGACCTTTCATGGTCCAGAGAAATAGATAATGAATCAGGTGTACTTCTTGTACCTGTATCTTTGTAACAAAAATAAGTTACAAGGGAGGGAGAATTGAGAAGGAACAGATCAATTAATAACTGTCGAGTTTTTAAAAAATAATGCCAATAATTATTGTCAAAGGAATATTAAAGTGTTCTGGTTTCCTTGAAAAAATTAAGAATTTTGGGCCAGGCATGCCATTTTATAAGTCCTTAAAAACAAACTCACAAAAGCAAATACAAAAACACCAACAGAATGATGTAACAGACTAACTTCTATGTGTGGGAGTGGAAGAGTTAATTTTTTTTTTCTTCTGTAGAGAAAACAAGCCATCTAGAAGTCTCTAATTCCCTGAGAAGCAGCTGAAGGGAAGATTCAAAACCAGTAGGTCTTCTCCAGGGAACTTGCCTCCTTTGGGGAGAATTACATTTAACCTGGCCTGTTCTTTGAGATCGAATCTCTGTGGAAGGGGGGGAGAAAGCCCTCTATCTGAAGCTTTGATTTTGGAACATCAGAACACAGTCAAACAGATGCTGCTGGTGCAAGGTCACTGTCCTAGGCTGCTTGATATTCTGAGCAATGGAAACAGGAAAGAAGGAAGCTTAATGGTGGTCAGGACAATCCAAAGCCAATGGTAGAAGCCATGGAGTGCTTCATTTTATGTATTTATATCCTAGGAAAGCAGGTGCTTAAAAAAATCCTTTTGTAATTTGAAATCTCTTTTCAAAGCAATAAAGAAATAGGTGAGGAACCCTTTTAGAAGGCAACAGAGTCTTCTCACATTCTGATTTTTCCAAGCTGTATTGCCTTAAAGTGGCCAAACCAAAATATGTTCCAGCATCAAACTATGGGTCCCCAGTGGTCTTTTATAAATGCATAGGGTGTGGCCTTTGCAACATGCAAGGCAGAGAAAATCCATGGTGAGTCCTGAGCACTAACAGCTTGCCAAAAGAGGAATGGTCTAGCCCAAGTTAGAAACCAAGCAGGTCAAAGTCTCTATGCTAATTGGTAGTGGGATCCAGCCTAAATCAGAAGGTGATATTTCCAAAATAATAAATAAATGAAAATAAAAATAATACATACGATCAATGGGGAAATTTTCAGTGGCGATCCAATCCATTTACCCCCTTCCCTTCAGCTCAAGGACATTTCTGAAAAAGATCCAAAAGATTGAGAATCGAATATATCTGAATCTCACGTGGATTTTTTTTTACTAGTGAGCCATCCATTACAATTACACATCCCAGCATATATTTTATTTATATATATATCCCACTCTGACATTAGATTTTCTTGAATGTAGACATACTTGTTTTTTACAAGACATTTCCTTGCTCCTAGGATGGCACAAAAGGTCATGAATTAAATATGCTGTTGAGGCGATACAGATCATCTAGGAGTCCAAGTCATGTTATGCTACTTCTAATTATTAAGCTATGACAATTATTTTTGATTCAAATCCAATTCTCCTTTAAAATTATAAGATGCAGGACTTTAATCTGATGGTAAGGCCCTCTTTTAAGATCACAGCTTTAGAGAAAACAAGACATGAGTTGGGTTGGGGAATACAGGAAGCCAATAACTTGTCTTTAGGGAAATCTTGTCTAAAACCTTTATTCTTCTCCCTCAGGGTTCCAAGTTTCATCATGCTTTCCTGGGGGAGGCCCCACTGCCCTTGTTCTTCATAATCAGTTCCAGATTCTGATAGCTATAATTGCTGGGAGTCATTATAAAAGAAGGCACCAATAGAGAGAGAGAGATTTTTTCCTGAGAATTTATAAAAACCACTTTCTTTAAAGATCCTGATACCTCATCTAGGCTGTCCTTAAGTCCCAACTCCAAAGCTCCCCATTAGTTCTCTTCTAAAGCTCGCATGGGGGAAAATTCAGGCTAGATCTAAGGCAATGGTTCTTAAACTGTGAATTTTAAAAAGGTAATTACTTCAAAATATTTGGTTTCCTTTATAAGCATCTGTATTTAAAAACATGATTTTGAGAAAAAGTTCTTAAGCATCATAATGTTGTCAAAAGGGACAGGACACACTAAAAATTGGTTAGAAGCTCCTGTTTGTAGGGAAATATAATTCTGGGGATGGCTGGAGGAGGGAAGGTTACTGGAGAAGGCTGGGTCTTAGAAGGTCACTCTCCTTTCCCAATCACAAGGGATTGTGGGAAGGTGACTGGCAATCATGACTGACTAATGCAGTCTACAGACGTCAATTTCCTCAATTTCTGGAAAGTGTACACAATCACGGATGCGTATCTCTATTTATGAAAACACTTGTGTACAGATGTCAAACCTCTCAATTTGTATCAAAACTAATATTTCTATAGTTAAATAGTTGACTATTTAACAAGTCACTAAAGCTAGGTTATGAGAGGAGTGCCATTCAACTCAACAAACATTTCTAAAATATCTCCCGATAAACAATGCTAGTTGCTGAAAATCCAAAAGGAAGGAGAAAAGGGGAAAAAATCATTTATTAAAGTACCTACTATGTGCCAGGCACCATGCTAAGCATTTTACAAATATATTTCATATGATCCTCACAACCCTGTGAAGCAGATGCTATTATTATCCCCATTTCACAGTTAAAGAAACTGAGGCAGAGAAAGATTAGGAGACCTTCCCAGGCCACACAGCTAGTCAGTATCTGAAGCCAGATTTGAAATCAAGCCTTCCTGTTTCTACAAGTGCTCTGTCTCTAGAACCATTCAGACAAAATAAAAATGGCCTCTTAACCTCCAGAAACTTACTTTCTATCAAGATGAACTACTCCTGAGGCTTGTAACCTTAGTACCAGAATAATTAGTGAATAATCACCAAATTCTATTAATCTAAAAACTTGACTAAAGCAAATTATATTGTTTCAATTAAAACATGAGGGGGGAAAAGGTCATTTAATAAAAGCACCAAATATGGGCAAAAACCATCAGAGCCTTGGTATTGGGGTTACTGTACCTTAAATAAGGCAATCATTTCTCCTTGTCTCTTATAGTACCATTTAGCCACAGGAAACATGTTGCAAAGAGTACCCCAAGTTGTACAATCCAGAGGATGACCTGGGAGGTTACTGCAATCGGGTGGGGAGACCATTGGGATGACCAGTCAGAAACCCATTTCAATGAAATAATAAGAACAGACAGCTCAGGAGAGGCAACAGAACAGTCCCAACAGGTTGTAGTAGAGACAGTCACAAGTAATCTAGGAGAGAAAGGCCAGCCGAACAGCCGATTGGCCAAACTGGACTTGTACAGGGACCCACCAGTTCAATACACAGGGCACGTTGTGGGTAGTTTTCAGAAAAGGCTCTATTTAAAGCTGTGAGCCTGCCCTGGCTCCTTCTTCACGGTGGTGCCCTTGGATTTTTGCAGCCTGTCTGGAATTCTGATAGTTTTGCCGTGCCAATAAAATGACACGCGACCAGGGCTTAAAAAACAAAACAGAACAAAAATGCTCCAGGCCTGGGTAGTTATCATGAACCCTTGTGTCTCTGCAAGTGTATTAAACCTGGGGGCTTAGGCTGGAGAAGATGGGAATCAAATAGAATTTTAATCCTACTTTTGGTCAAGTGTTTTTTTAATGGTCGTTCCCTGGCCTCCTTAGAGATCCCAGTTTCTCCATGGGGAGTACAAGGCAAACTCCTGCCCAGTTCCTCATTTTAGCAAACCTCCTCCTAAGTGGGGAAAAAGCTGAAAACTTTCTGACTTTTAGCCTTTTTTGGAGTTCAGTCTGTCTGAGGTTTCTGAATCTCGCTGTGCTATGGGTAGAAGTAGTTTTCCTCCTTTTCCTCCTCCTTTTCCTCTTACTTCTTCTCTTCTTCCTCCTTTTCCTTCTTCTCTTCCTCTTGTTCCTTTGTCTCTCCTCCTCTTCTCTTCATCCTCCTCATCCTCTTTTTCTTCCTCTTCCTCCTCCTCTTCTTCCACCTCTTCCTCTTCTTCTTCCTCCTCCTCTTCTTCCTTCTCTTCAACTTCTCCTCTCTTCTTCCTCTGCTTCTCCCCCTCCTCTACCTCTTTTCTCTTCTTCTTTCTCCTCCTCCTCTTTATCTTCCTTCTCCTTTTCTTTCTTTTTCTCTCCCTCCTCCTCATTTTCTTCCTTTTTTGTCCTCTTTATCTTTCTCTTCCTTTTTTTCTCCTCCTCTTCTTCCTCCTCTTGTCACAGACTTATTGAGGACATAATATTTCTCAATAATAGTTCAGAAAATGAAATTTTACTTGGTCATCATATAGATGAGAGCACATGGAGTAGAACAGGTGGAAAGCTGGTATCAGGAGCCTAGAATCCCTGAATGGCCTTTACTTCAGACACATACAGTCTTGGAGACCCTGGATAGATCCCATAACCTTTTCCTGTCTCAACACAATAACATTCTCTAAAACAGAAGCTCTTAAAAGGTTTTTGTGGCGTGGACCCTTTCTGCATCTGGCAAAACCTTTGTAATTCTCAGAATACTATTCTTAAGTACATAAAATAAAGTCAATAAGCATTTAGTAACTGCCTATCATAGGTCAGGCACACTGGTAAGCTCTCAGATTATAAAGAAAAGCAAAACCCAGACCTGGCTCTCACAAGCTCATAGCCGATGGGAGACAGAGAATACAGAAGATTACAAAGGAAAACAATCATGTGGAAAGAGAATTATCAAAATATATAAAAAATTAGAACCTGCTCACAGAAGTTCTGAAATGTCTAGTCCCGGGTTAAGAAGCTCCATTCTAGGCCAGTTGGGTGGAGAGAAGGCACTGCCTTTCACTGCTGGAGGAAGTTTCTCCCTGAGCCAATGGAGTCACAAATCCAGTCAAACACTCTTCTCCATAAGTGTAAACTTAGGATAAAAATCATCTTCAGGAGGCATGATGATTTTTAAAGTAAGCATATTAAACTTTAGCAAATTCAAGACATCTTCTTCCCTCACTCCTCCACTTTTGATAAACTGACTTGTGCCCTTGCCACATCCTTGACCATGGTCATCAATGACTTCTTCATCGCCAGTATAGATTAATGCACGTTTCTTCAGAGCCCTCTGCACCACTTGCCTGATTTGGGCTCCTTTCCAAGTCCCAACTGAAAGCCCACTTTCAACCAGAGGCCATTTCTAATCTCCCTTAATTGAAGTACTTTTCCTCTCCTGATTATCTTCAATTTATCCTGCACGTGTCTGGTTTCTACATAAATGTTTGCAAATTGTCTGACTTGTTTATATCCACAGGGCTTAGCAGAGTAGCTAGAATATGGGAGTTGCTTAATAAATGCTTATTGGAGGATGATTTTGGAAAAACACAGAAAGATTTACATTAACTGATGCATAGTGAACGGAACCAGAAGGCCGTCATACACAGTAACAGCAACACTGTTTGATAAAGAACTGAATGACTTGGCTGTTCTCCACAATGTCCTGATCTCAGACAATCCCAAAGGACTGATGATGAAGCATGCTGTCCACCTCCAGAGAAAGAACTGATAGTGATTGAATACAGACTGAAACAGACTCTCTTTTGGTTTCTATCTTTTTTTCAAGTCTTCTTGTACAAAAAAAAAACTAATATGGAAAAGTTTTACATAATTACACATGTATAATCGATATCTGAGTATTTACTGTCTCAGGGAAGGGGGAAAGAAGAAGATGCAATTTGGAACTCAAAACTTTAAATAAAATTTTTTTAAATTAAAAATAAGTCTGCTGAATTAAAAATAATAAATTTTGGTTAGCTTGACTTGGTTATTGCTTGTTTTTTTAATATTTTCATCATCTCTGGCTCCCATGGTACTACTTTTTCCAAGATTACTTTGACCTCTTCTAGCTCTCTGGTTCATATTTTGGGTCCCAGTGCTTAAATTTGGGTGTGTCTGAAAGCTCAGTTCTCAGTCTCAATCTACTCTTTCCCCCTGACTCATTCTCATGGCTTCTATTATGATATTTATGCAGATGACTCAGCTATAGATACAGCTAAGCTCCCTAAAACTATTTTCTGTAGTTTTCAACTACTATGTTTCCAACTATTTTCTACAGGGGAACGACGATAACAGGAACATAAATTTAGAGACCTCCTTTTTATAGATATGTGAAGCTCCCTACTCATCATCTTCCTCCAAAGTCCTGCTTTTCCTCTTGAAAATTGGAGACATCTTTGATTTTCTCTCAAGTTCACCTGCTAACCTTTCATCAGCTGCTTTTATACATATGCCCACCTCTCTTTCATATCACTCCCACCCAAATACAGCCCTCTTCTATACCACTGAAATGAGTCCAGTAGGATTTCTGCCTCTTGACCCCTACTTCTCCAAACTATTTGACCCATTGCTGCCAAAATATTTCTCCTAATGCAGTTCTGATGATTCCATTCCATTGCATCAGTGACTCCCTGCTCAACCAAGGAACATTCAACTGGGTAATAGCCATTCAATAAATCAACAAATATTCATTAGTTAGTATGACAGAGTAAAATGAAAGCAAACTGGTTTAGAAATCAAATTGTTTGGTTTGAAATGATGGCCCTGCCTCTCATTAGCGGCAAGCCATTGGGCAAGTCATTTAGAGATTCTGTGCCTTAGTTCCTTCATTTGTAAGATAAGGGTGTTTCTGTTGTGAACGAATCCAACTATTCTGGAGAGTAGTTTGGAATTATGCTCAAAAAGTTATCAAACTGTGCACACCCTTTGATCCAGCAGTGTTACTACTGGGCTTATATCCCAAAGAGATACTAAAGAAGGGAAAGGGACCTGTATGTGCACGAATGTTTGTGGCAGCCCTTTTTGTAGTGGCTAGAAACTGGAAACTGAATGGATGTCCATCAGTTGGAGAATGGCTAAATAAATTGTGGTATATGAATATTATGGAATATTACTGTTCTGTAAGAAATGACCAACAGGATGATTTCAGAAAGGCCTGGAGAGACTTACACGAACTAATGCTGAGTGAAATGAGCAGGACCAGGAGATCATTATGTACTTCAACAACAATACTATATGATGACCAGTTCTGATGGACCTGGCCATCCTCAGCAATGAGATCAACCAAATCATCTCCAATGGAGCAGTAGTGAACTGAACCAGCTATGCCCAGAGAAAGAACTCTGGGAGATGACTAAAAACCATTACATTGACTTCCCAATCCCTATATTTATGCCCACCTGCATTTTTGATTTCCTTCACAAGCTAATTGTACAATATTTCAGAGTCTGATTCTTTTTGTACAGCAAAATAATGGTTTGGTCATGTATACTTATTGTGTATCTAATTTATATTTTAATATATTTAACATCTACTGGTCATCCTGCCATCTGGGGGAGGGGGTGGGGGGTAAGAGGTGAAAAATTGGAACAAGAGGTTTGGCAATTATTAATGCTGTAAAGTTATCCATGCATATAACCTGTAAATAAAAGACTATTAAATAAAAAAAATAAGGGTGTTTCTTTGGATGATGGCCCTCAATCTATGATTCTGTAGTTTTCAGCCTTATTTTATATAATTCCCCTTAATTCACTCCCTATTCTAATCAAACGGACCCTTAAATGTTCACTGATCTTGGATTATTTCTACCATTTTCCCCTTTCTTCCCTCCTTCTCTGTCTTCCCTCCCTGCCTTCCTTCTATCCTCCCAGCCTCCTTCTTTCCTTCCTTTTTCTTTCTCCCTCTCCTACTTTGCATTCTCCTCACAGTTTCCCCCCTCTGTCTCCTCCTCCTTCTCTCTTGGCTTCTGCCATCTGTCTCATTCTCTCTCAAGACCAATTAGTACTGTTGATTCTCTTTCTATAACTCACTTTGAATCCATCTTCCTCTTTTTGATTTCCAAGATATTTGCCATATGTTGAAATCAGAAGATCTGGTTTCTAATCCCTATTGGGTTATCCACTAGTGGGGTGATAACAGTTGTCAACCCATGGCTTCTTAAAATTTTCCACTCATGATCCCCCTCTTTTATATGACCACAGGTATGTAAATATATTTGAGTCAAAGATTTCCTGATAATAAATAAAAATTTTACAGCCTCCACAATTACTCCATAGTTATCCCACAGTTTAAGGCGCTTTGACATAACCTATTAACGCTAGCTGTTTCTTCCTGGTGAGCCTTAGTTTCCTCATTTGTAAAACAAAGCACATCTTACCTATACTGCCTACCTTTCAGGGTGGCAATGAGGAATAACTGAGATGAGATGTAAGGGGATTTTTAAGAGTGAAGGTGCTATGTAATTATAAGCCATCATCATTCTGATGACCACCTGCTGACCTACTTCAACAGCCTCTTAACCCATGTTCAGACTCAGGCCAGTTTCTATTGCTTTCTTTCATTTTCTTTATCAAAGTGTCACCTACGTTACTTGTTTTCCTCAGTTTCCTCTTCTGTAAAATACACTGAATAAAGGGAATGGAAAACTACTACAGTAATTCTACCAAGAAAACCCCAAACTGGATCCCAAAGACTCAGATAAAATTGAAATGATTTAACAATAATGACCTCGCCTCCAAAACAAGTGAGCACAAGAGCCCAGTTTGTAGAGTTAAATGGGGTGGATTCTTTCAAATGTGAGATTTAACTGCATGGGGTACGACTTTATTTCTACAGGAAATCCCTTGCATAGAAAATCTCACCAATAGTCCCCATCCACAACTAGTCATTCACATAGCCTCAGTACTTGTCTGGTGCGTTAGGAGTTTACAAAGGCTTGCCCCACATAAAAAGGATGTGTTAGAAGGAAGAATAAAATCCAGGTCTGATTCCAAGGCCATCTATCTATCCACAGTGTCCTAACACCTCTCTATCAAGCTAGATCACCATTTCCTTTTTGTTGTAGGGCTCTGTATTTTATACACACAAACTCAAGGTTCACCATGACATCTTTGGGGATGACCCAAAGACGCATCACATTTTAAAAAGAAATATGTGGCTTTCTCACAGTTTGCTGCTAGAGCAGCAGTGGTGGTAGTGGGGACAAGGTGACCACCAGAGCTAAACAGATGTGAGAGGTCTCTCCCTTAGCGGACGAGTGTGACCTCGAGAATGTATTGTGTGTCTCACCCCCAGTAGGAGAAGCCGTCCCCTTCTGTGCACCAGCTGTGCAGAATGCAGCGTTCTAACATCATGTCTTTGGATCGTGAGGATGAGAACAAGTGGAGATATCCAGGTGTCTTCTAGCACATCCCTGGCTCATAAGTGTGTTCCCAGAAAGGACTGGTCATTGTGTTTGAAGAAGGGGACACAGATAATTATTTAAGACTCTGGCTCTCAGGCTCCTTCCTCATCTACCAAGGAAGGCAATTGGAGTGTGTGTTTGGGGTCCCTCTAGTTCTAAGTCCAAAATTCCACTACTTAATAAAGGCTTTGGGGTGGGAGTAGATTAATTGATCCTATAATTAATTGCTCAAGGGAGCTTAGAAGCCACTTAGTTCAGCTTATTCATATACAGGAATCCCCTTTATAATGGCTCAAACAAATAGTTAGGGAAGGGGAATAGAACTACTTCTTGGTCGGTTCTAATTGCCATCTTGGATTATGTTTTTATTTTCCTTAACTTGAGTCTAATTCTGTAATTTTTTGCCCATTATTTTCAGTTCTGCCTCTTGGGACCAAGTAGAATGAGTCTGATCCCAATTGACAGGATGACCCTTCAGACACATTTTGTCATTTTGTCAATCAATTAACATTAATTTATTGAGCGCTGGTTATCCCGTGTTTTTTCTTTGTCCAAGTTCTTGAGTTCTTTCTTATAAGGGATTTGCTCTGATGCCCTCAGTGTCCTCCACTGGGCACAATCTGACCTGAAAGGCCCATTTCTAAAACATACTTCCCCAGGGAAGTTAGATGGCCCAGTTGGGGAGAACAAGTCGGTGTAGTGGATAGAACGCCAGGCCTGAAATCAGGAAAACTCATCTTACCGAGTTGAAATCTGAACTTAAACACTTACTATATTTCATATCTGGAAAAGTCACTTAACTTTGTTTTCCTCAGTTTCCTCTTCTGTAAAATACACTGAATAAAGGGAATGGAAAACTATTCCAATAGTTCTACCAAGAAAACCCCAAACTGGGTCCCAAAGACTCAGATAAAATTGAAATGATTTAACAATAATGACCTTGCCTCCTAAACAAGTGAGCACAAGAGCCCAGTTGTATGGCCTGACTTGGGTAGTACAGTCCCACATGATGCAAGCCAACCTGGAAGTGCAGGCTTGAGTCAAGAAAAAGAGCAGCTAGTTTCTGAAATCAGAGAGTTAACAGAAGGAGGCTTGTTTAGCCAAAGCAAAGGAAGGATAGGTTTTTAGCAAGAATACAGCTTGTTCTGGATAGTTTGACAATCCAAAACCTGAAAGTGGAGCCATGCTACTATTTGTGAGCTACTTTTAGTAGCTGGGCTATCAGGAAGTTCAAAAGTCTAAATGTTTAGTTCCCTGGCCAAGTAAATCTGCAATACCATTTTAATGCCTTTTAAGGAAAAGCTAGCTTCTAGGCCGGCTCATGGAAGATGGACCTTTAGAATGCTGGTCCTGGATCGGGAAGAGGAAAGAAATTCTAATCTACCACATTTTTACACATCTTTGGCTGCAATTTTCTGAAGAGGAAGGTATCTGTGATCACCCTGTTCACTCATATGGAGCCTAGTAATCCTGACTGCCCATCCCCCTGCCACCATCCCATAAGGGATATATGCCTTAGTAATACCATCTTTACCTCCTGTGAGAACTAAACAATCACAGAAACACCAGAATTAGAGGGTTACCTCTAATCCAAAGAAAAGAGGTTTACCTCATCATCACCATAATGTGAGCATGAGTGTTTGGAGACTGAGAAGAAGGTCTTTACCTGACTTGGTTACTTTTTAGAGATTTAAGTGATACAAAAAAAACAAAAAAAAAAAAAAAAAAAAAAGGAAAGGGGAAGAAAGCAACTATGGAAAAATAAGTTTTCCTTCCTTCTTGATCTGATTTTTCTCGTGCAGCAAAATAACTGTGTCAATATGTATACATATATTGGATTTAAATATTTAACATGCATTGGATTACCTGCCATCTAGAGGAATGGGTGGGTGGAAGGAGGGGAAAATTTGGAACAGAAGGTTTTGCAAGGGTCAATGCTGAAAAATTACCCATGCAGATGTTTGGTAAATAAAAAACTCTAATAAAAATAAATTTAAAAAATGTTTTCTCCAAATATATTTGGACTCATAAAAGGTAAGACCCTGCACTTGAAACATGCAGGAGAAGGTGAGGAGGGAAGGAATAAGAATGAGAGCAGTAGCCTGAGAAAATATCCAGATCCCTGCCATTTCTAAGTCAAAGATACAATGGGATCTGTGAAGGGGACTGGACACAGAACCCCAGCTTTGGGATAGAGATTGGCAGGCCCCATGGGAGCAGGAAGGAGACATGCAGTGAGACCAGCCTCTGACCTTGACACCTCAGCCATGCCGGTCTCTCAGACAATCATTAAGTTTTCCAGCAGCGGATAACTGGGAAAGCTCGGCTAATATTGATTTTGACCGAGGACCAAAGTTTTACAGGAGAGGAAGAAATCTTGCTTTGTTGAACCTGACCTGTTTTCCACCTCTGAGCTCATAGGCAGGGAGGTGCCAGTTCCTTGGGAAGCTGGAGTGTTCCAGAAATGGAAGACTTTTGTTTCATGGGGCTCAGGGTAAAGGCAGATGGTTGGCGATTAGAAGGAAAGGGGATTATGGACACATTGTGCAAGAGACACAGACATCTCCCGAGCCTGAGAAATTTCAGTTCTGAAAACCAAAAGTTTTCCATCCTTCTTCCTCACAGGGAATAACAAACACACTCTCTGGGTCGATGAGTTCAGAAAGCAGTGATGAAACAAAGCTTGGCCCCAAGCTGATTCTTCAGAATCTCCATCCCCCCTTTCCCCCCAGCCTGCCAGAGCTCCTAATGAGTCTTGATGACAGAAAGGGGAAGGCTGTTGTGAGAGCATTCATACTTCAAGTCTAGACAGGCAACGTGGGGCTTTAGTACACAAAGGTGGGAGAAATGGGACCCTCAGTGTGAGGAGCCGGAGAAACCCTAAGCTTTGGAAATGTGATATGGACGGAGCTAAGGACTTGAGGATGTCATCACTCACAATCAAGAGGTGATGGGACATGACCCAAGGAGCAATTTACCGTTGTTAGTGGTGCCAGTGGGGGAAATGGGGAGCGAGGGAGAGCAGGGATGCATTTTAAGGAGGCAAAGTCTACAAGAACAGTGACCAGACCAACTTCCCCAGGCTGATCATCGGTCCTCCCAGAGGCAGAAAATACAAATGGATGCTTGTAGAGCACATTCAAATGACAATTACTCTGTGACCACAGGCAAGTCATTTAACCTCCAAGTGCCCCAAAGAAGCTCTCAAAGACTATAATTTACAGTTGAGTGGCTGATCTAAATCAGTGAAGGGAATTTCCATTCAAAGGAGTTCCCTACTGAGATTAAGTCACAAGTGGGTGCCATGTCTTTCCCCCTATATTTCCCAAAGAAGGGTCTTTAAACATCATCCAATTCAGATACAGTGGATGGAACTGAAGTCGGGAAGATCTGAGTTCAAATGCAACTTAGACACTAAGTTGTCTACTCCTAGGCAAGCCACTTCACTTTGACATACCTCCTTTTTTTCTTATCTGTTGTATCTGAGTAATAACAGCAACTACCTGCCAGGGTGGTTGTGAGAATCAAATAAGATATTTGTCAAGAGCTTAGCACAGTGCCTGGCACACAGTAGGAACTTAATGAATACGAGTTCCCTTCCTTTCATTTATCCCCCTGAGGCATGAACAGGGGAGATGATTTGTGGGAAACATTTCACCTCTCTGCCTCAGTTTCCTCATCTGTAAATTGGGCTGGAGAAAGCAACATCAAACCACTCCATTATCTCTGTCAAGAAAGCCCCAAATGGGATCAGGAAGAGTCAGAAATGATTAAACAATAACAGCAAAAGCAAGTCATTTCAGAGCTAAGATCTAAATGTAGATCCCTGATTCAAAACCCAGAGTTCTTTCCAGTTCCTCTGTGAGTTCTAACCATCAGCATTTTAGACTATGTCAAATTGGTGGGACCAAGTTGCCTCCACCATTAAGAAGAGAGGAAATTGTTCCCTGGACTAGGCAAGCTCCTGGGTACTCAATGGCACAGTTTGGTTCTCCTTCTACTCTCCCTAAAAGCTCAGGGCGCTATTATAGTATACCTGTACTCTTTTTGTGTGTGTGTGCAAAACTCATGGCTAGTTTATTCATCATTGTTGCTACATATTTTTCCCGATGAATAGTACTGGGTTTTTTTTAATAACTTTTTATTGACAAAACATATGCGTGCATAATTTTTCAACATTGACCCTCGCAAAAACTTCTGTTCCAACTTTTCCCCTCCTTCCCTCCATCCCCTTCCCTAACCGGCAGATAGAACAATACATGTTAAATATGTTAAAGTACATGTTAAATACAATACATTAGTATACCTGTATTCTTTAAACAAACAAGCACACACACAAAACACACAAAACAAACTTACCAATCTCCTTGTGGGAAATAGAATCACCCCTTTTTCACACCATCAGAGCAGGAGGCAAAGATCAGTTAGTGAAGTTTCCTTCATTAAGGAGGGAATCCTCCATATCCTTCTAAACAAAAGCCAGAATCCCTTGTAGGAAAGGTGGTTTCTGATTTTAACTCATCCTCAAATTTTGCCAACTGAGAAAGTATTTATCCTAAAAAAATAAAATCCACTTTTGAAATTTGCAGTATGGGACTTGACGATTATTACCCATCTCAAGCAGAACAAAAAAGTTCCGAGTCAAACGTAGGTGAATCGTACTGGGATATAAATATAAAGAAAATGTTCCCTTGCAGAAAAAAGGGTACTTAATAAAAACAATTCGGGATGATGAAAAGACCCGGTTCAATTTCTTCAATCTTCTTAAACATCAGGTACTGACCCTTAGGAAATACCCTGGGTTTTTTGAAACACATAGTATATGCTAATGGATTCTTATCATAAATTTCTCAGGTCGAGAGTGTAGAAGGTCTGGATGCTTTCAATGTTCACAAATTATTTGGAAAATGTATTGTTCATTATTCAGTAAAATTGGAGAGAGTATGAAGTACTTGTTCTAAAATTCCACGATGAGATGTTTATTTTATTATCGTACAGGACAATGTTTGGGCAGACGATAACATGAGCCATGAATCAAAGTTGCCACCACGGGTTCAATACAAGTTTACCACTAGCTAGTGGAGCAGTTTTAAATTATACTTCAATTCCCGATGAGTTTCTTCTTTTCCAAGCAAAACATCCTCAGTTTCTTCAACTGGTCCTTATATGGCCCGGTTCTGGGTCTTCTCACCAGACCAGTTGCCCTTCTCTGGACATATTCCAGGTTCTCGATGTCCTTTGGAAAATGTAGTACCAAAGATTAAGTACAGCACCCGAAATGTGCTATAAACAGGGAAGAATTCAAAAGAGAAGAGAGACTCCTTGACTCTGAACCCTTTACTTCTGAGTTGAATTACATAATGCAATTAGTCTATTGTCTTGAAGCTGCCAAGTCACGGTGTTGACTAAGTTTATGATCCACTAAAAAACTTGGGTAATTTTTAGATGAATAGTTATCTTGTCTGAGTCAGTTACTAAATATTTATAAAGCTCCCACTATGTCAGGCACTGTACTAGGCACCGGGAATACAAAAAGATCAAAGATAATCCTTTTCTTCATGGAGCTGACATTCTAAGGGAAGAAGAGAAGGGTAAAGAATGAGCAAACAAACCTGAAAAAACAAGCTGCACATAGGGAAAATAGGAAATTATTAAAAGAGGGAAGACACTAGAAGTAAAAAGGGTTGGGAAAGGCTTTCTGTAGGAGAGATTTTAGCCAGGACTTGAAGGAAGACAGGAGACATTGATGAGGAGAGAGAATATTCCAGACATGGGGGATGGAATGTCCAAAATTGGGAGATATAATTTTTTTGTTCATGGAACAATCAAGAGAGACCAGTGTCGTTGGATGAAGACTTTGTGTAAAGTAGTGAATAAAAGGTAAGAACAACTCAAAAGGTGCACATGGGGGGGGGCAGTTATGAAGGGCTTTGAATATCAAATGGAGTATTTTGTATTCGATCCTGGAAGTAATAGGAAACCACTAGGGTTACCATGATCAGACCTGAACTTTGGTGACTCAATGGAGGATGGATTAAAGTTCAGAGAGACTTGGGACAGGAAGACCCCATAGCAGTGTTTATAATAATATAAGAATAAGACAATGAAAGGGCCTGACTCAATTTCCCCATTTTGTACTTTTATAGTAGATTTTAAATTAAAGACCTTGACTACATCCCTACCAAAATGTATCTTGTTAAAGTAGCCCTTTGTATTGGCATCTTCAGATCTCTGCTATATTAGCTCTCCCTCCTAGCTTCTTGTCAACTTAAAATCTGATGAGCCTGCTCTCCATTCCTTCAACTGAGAAATAATGAAAAATATGGAAGAGCTCAGGTCCAGTGTGAGATGTCACATCCTGTTAGGTTTCCTTCAGGCTTGATTTGGTCTGCCTATAATCCAGCTCAGGGCTTTCTACTCAATGCACAAAGCTGTCACAAAACACTGTTTCCAATGCCTGATAAATCTCTGTCCTGGTTGTCCACTCATTCATGGAAGCTTCCTCCTCTTCACTCATGCATCTTCCCTTGCCTGCTTTTGGGATGTCTCAAATCCCAGCTTTTAAAGGAAGTCCTTCCTTCTGGCTGTATCAGCTGCTATTGTCTGCCCTTTCAGAATACTTTGCATCATATGTATGTGTGCATGCATGTATTTTATATATCTATGTACATGTGTGTGTAACATACAACATACATATATGTGTGTATATATACACCATACACAGTACAGACTCGCTCTGTATATATATCGGTGTAGAGATACATGTGTACATATACAGACTCACTTTCCATATGTATGTCTATATGTATTCCATATATTTAATACAGTTTGTACTGTTTGTATATATGTATGATATTTATGTACATGTATATATGTAGGCAGCAAGGTGGCATTTTACATGGAACACTGGACTAGGAATCAGGAAGACTCATCCTTCTGGAGTTCAAATCCAGATTCAGACACTTAATACCCGAGTAACTTTGGGCAAATCATTTAACTGTGTTTGCCTCAGTTTCCTCATCTGTAAAATGAGCTGGAGAAGGAAATGGCAAACCACTTCAGCGTCTTTGTCAAGAAAACTCCAAACTAGGTTACAAAGAGTTGGATACAACTTTTAAAAATGACTCAACAGGGGCAGCTAGTTGGTATAGTGGATAAAGCACCAGCCCTGGTCAGGTCAGGAGGACCTGAGTTCAAATCTGGCCTCAGACACTTAATACTTCCTAGATGTGTGACCCTAGGCAAGTCACTTAACCCCAATTGCCTCAGCCAAAAAAAAAAAGACTCAGCAATGACAAAATGTATACGTGTATGTGTGTATCTATGTAGAAAGAGAATTTGTCCCATGTTCATACCTAATATATGTATCCAAGCATGCATGTTACATGCAATCTAAAAGGTAAGGCAACAGCCAGTATAACAAGTAGAAGAAATATTCATATACACACATACATGGACACATGCATACATGTGTGTGATAGGTGTATATCTGGGATGTATACACACACATATATATAAAGACATATACATGACATGTATATATAAGTATCCTGTGACATACTGTCTCTCCTTAGAATGAATGTTTCTTGAAGGAAGTCTTCATTTTTCCTGTCTTTCTATTTCCAATGTCTAGCACAGGGCCTACCAGCACCTCTGAAAAACTTATTGACTACTTACAGATAAATGGAATTCCCCAAATCTAACTTGTCAAAAAAGGAAATGGTACTTGGTCTGTTATGACTTATTTCTGAAGAACCCAGCCAGACTCAGATGGTCTAGAGTTTAGCCAATCATTCAAGTCCAGCTCATCAGCCTGCAAATAAGTGAAATTACCTTATTTCTCCTTCTGAAAAGTGGGACTCTGATTTTTCACTAAGCCTGACAGTAGCTCAACAATTACATTTCCAAGCTCTTGCAAAAATTATACATCAGATTTGCCCGGAACTGGGAACTTGAACTGATTTTGAGGAAAGCTATATACTCTTATCATGGCTTTTGGTTACCTGGTAACCATCTTTGCTTTATGGTGACCAAAGATCACATTTTCTTCATAGAGAAATCTAGAGAAATAGGAGATGATTATGTTTTTCTTCTTTCTCTCTCTCTATATATATTTTCTCCATAGCAAAGAAGTTCTCCAGTTCTTTTATCTTTTCTTCAATATGAATAAGAGCAAACCAAACCCATTCTGTTGTCTTCAATATTGATGTAAGCTCAACCTCTGCGTTCAAGTTTCTGACCCCTTTCTCACAGGAGCAGTCCACCTTTCTAGATGCATCTTCTTGCTTGCAAATTCTATGTATATTGTTTAAAAATCTGCTCTTGTTTTCATATTCTGTAAAGATCTTTAAAAATTCTTAATATTATGATGGTTTTGGTTTTGAGTTTCCTGTATAGCTACAAACTGTTCTCATCTAACATTCTGAGAATTGTTTTTCCTCATTTGAATTTGTATCATTATTGAAAGTATCTCATCCTTGAGCCAAGCTTTTTTGTAAAATAATGAGCTAAGGTATTGTAAGTCTTTTTTCTCTGAAGCATTACCTTCCAAAGTCTGGGGGTAACACCAGACAATGAATGCTATTTCTTTCTTTATCACAAAATCCAGTGGCTTGATCACTTCCTCCAAAGATCTTTGTCATTTTCCCCTTAGGGAATTGGTTTTTCCTTATTGGTCAGAAATAGATCCATAATACCTATACTTCCATCACATCACCTTTGTGAAAGTGATGTGTGATCAGCAAGGCAGTAAAGAATTCATCAAACATCAAAACTTTGCAGAGAAATCTTTGGCAGTTACTCAAAAAGTGAAATTCTTGATTATTGCTATAAATTGCCTCCATGCCAACTTTTATATTTGCTTTGGGAACTCAATATCCATGACTTCTTTCTGATTGAGAGGTCTTCAGTGTATTTCTCTTACAACACTGATTATGTTTTCCCTTTATTTTCCATTCATCAAAATGCTCTCTATCATGATTTCCTGCTTCAGTTCATAAACTTCCACATGGGGTTGTATGTATGCTTATGTATACATCTTACAGACTTTCTGTCTGTGTGTATATATGTATATGTGTATGTATATATACACATTATGTATATTGTACACATGTGTGTATATATGAGTGTATACACATTAGGTGTGTATAGATACATATGTGGGTATGAGTATACACATTATGTCTATATATTTATGTGTGTGTATATATGTGTATGAGTATGCACATGTTAAGTATATATATATACATATGTGGTATGAGTGTGTATATATATACACACACATTATATGTGTATACATAAATGTATGTGACACCATATGCATTACATGTGTGTGCATGTATGTGTATATACTCATGTGTGTGCATTTATACATTATATGTGCATATAAATATATGTGTGTGTGTGTCTAGATATAGATGTTCAAAGTAATTCACACTCATTTCTCATTTAATCATCTCCTTTGAAATAAAGTATACTCCTCCACTGATATAATATTTTACATCCCATCATGGCTCAAAGATGATGATGAACAAGTGATTTAAATTCATGCATTTGGATCTCCATCTCACCTGTCTTTCCCCTAAGCTTTGTGCATTATAGTTTAAATAATTATTATACACCTTCTTCCTGAAAATCATTTCATATGAATGACTGAACGCTATCATTCTTCTTCTTATTGCTCTACTGAAATACCTTTTATCTACCAATTACAACTGCAATTGTAAAATGATTATCATTATTCTAAAACTTTTTTTAACCAAAAAGATAGTGTGTCAGCCAATGAATTTCAGGGTAAATTGGGCATTACCAAGGATCTTAAGATTTTTAGAGCTGAATGAGATATTAAATATCAGGTATCCCAGCTACTTAATTTTTAAAATGAAGAAACTGAGGCACAGAGAAGGGATGTATAAAGTTCAGGATTTTCTAGCTAGAGAGCAGCAAAGCTATCACTGAAACTCAGAACCTGGGACTACAAAATCAATGTTATTTTCACAAAATCAATTCACCATATTGAATATTGAAACATACCATTCCAGGGTTAGAGATCCAGCATCCATGTGTGGTTTGGGGGCTATAATGGACAGGAAAAAACCATTTTACTCTTTCAAGAGTATTCCTAATTACATCTGGCAGACAGGATCTTTGCTGTTGAAGTCTGTACTTATTTATACTGTTATTTCATGCCTCAACATAAACTTTAAAAAATTTAAACCAACATATTTTTAGAGGTAGTCTTCCTTCCTATTCCACAAGAAAGGATTCAATTTGTGTTGCTCTCTGCAAATTTCCACTGCAAGGATTTCACTTTTTGAAACAGGGTCCAGAAATTTAATATTTTGAAAACTAGTCATGGGACACTTGTAAATTGTCAGCACCCTGAGTCCACAGATGTTATTATTTCTCACTCCCAGCCAATGTTCATATAATAGTAACTGTTAGTGACATGTCTTGCTCTGATGGTTACAGAGATATATTCAATAGTCTTAAAGGACTGAGTTCAAGTTCTGTCTCTGAAAAATACTGGCCGTGGGACCTTGAACAAGGCATTTAATTTCTCAGTATGATCGGAAATGCTCTAAGATTATAATACTGGAGTTATATGCAATATATTGGCTGACCCATATTGGCTAAGAGAGAATTATCACTGGGAGAATCCCAAGCCAATCAAATCACAATATCAGTCACTCCACAAAGCCCTGAGGATAGAAAGAAAAAGCAGAAGCAGTTCCTGCCATGACCTGGTCTGAGTTTCTGTCCAGCCCATTCCCCACAGCCCCACGCCTCCTGCCTGACGTAACCCTCCAACTGTTAGTGTTCTCATCTTATACACACTTTTTATACATACTTTTCTGCACATGCTTCTATAGTACTTGTCTCCAACATCAAGCCATCTGAGACCAGTAACTTCCATTGTATTTAAATGTCCCAGATCCAATTCTGTGTCTAGCACAGAGTTGGGGCTTAAGAAATGTTTGGTGGCCAATAGCCAAATAAAGATAGGAAGAGAGAAATATCTGGAAATGAAGGTGATCATAACCCCAAAACTATAAATGAGCAATTTCCCCCCAAAAAGCAACATCATCTCCTCCATGTCCTCTAGTTTTTTTTCCCCTTTTCTGAATGTTTCTTAAGTAGCATAAATTTAAAATATATCATTTCAGTTGCTTTTCTCAAGATCATCTCATCTTTCCAGTTTCTTCGTAAGCATTTATATTCATCTTAGTTAAAACATTCCTATAAAGTTGGTATTGACACAAACATAATTGTAAGCTTTCTTTGCAGTGTTAGTTTTTTTAGACATAGCAAAATTGTATGGGTTTCATTTTATAACAATCCAATAATGCTGACTAATGGGCAATATGGAGTAGGTAGGTGGTACAGTGGATAGATTTTTGGGTCTGAGATCAAAAAGACTCAACTTCTTGAGTTCAAGATGGATGTTTTAACTATGTGACCCTAGGCAAATCATTTAACTCTGTGTACCTCATAAGAAGGAGATAGCAAACAAGTCCAGTATCTTTGCCAAGAAAACCCCAAATGGAGTCATGAAAAGTAGGACAAGACTGAACAATAATAATAGGCAATATCCTTATGGAACGTTTTAGGCAACTAGATGACAATTTTTTTGGGGAAAGGATGAACAAAACAGGTACAATCCCAAATTGAATTTATATATATATATATATATATATATATATATATATATATATATATACACATACATATATATGTATGTATGTATATAAAAAAATTTTATATAAATAAAATCAGATTTCAACTATTGGAGAAATATTCATTGTACATGGGTAGGCAGAGCCAATATAATAAAAATGACAGTTGAACCTAAACAAATTTATCTATTCAATGCTTTTAAGTTTTTTGATAGAAAATTTATCCAGACATTTAACATGTACAACCTACTTCCTTGGAGATTAAGCATGTTCTTTGTACCATTTAGAATTGTGGTTCAGAAGGGAGAGCAAGGGCTAGATTTGGATACTTGGGTAGCACCAGTCTCTACCCTGTAAATCATGTCAGTAATTTATAATTTTTCACCTTGAAGACTTTGATGTCTTGTATCTTGACCTCAGGTTCTTCATCAGTAGCATGAAGAGACTGAGCAAGATGACCTCTGAGGTTTCTTCGAAAAGTTCTAAAACTATGATGCTATGATTTCCATCTTGAGGATAAAAAAGAGAGGTGAAGTATTTGTTTTCAAATAATCAGATTCAGTTTTCTCTAATCCATTATGAAAAATCAAGACAGTGAAATTACAATTTGCATTTCTTTTCCTCTCATATTCTTGTGCACCTGAGACTCCAACTCTCCTTGAAAATAAATAAGGAAAATATACATGGAAATGCCCCTAAAGAGAAAGCAGAGCAAGTAGGTGATTATAATCAAATGTGATCAAGGAAAATTCAAGGGAAACTAGAATCAGGAAGGAGCCAAATGATGACTGATGGATGGATGGATTGCATAGTTGTATACAATAAAAAGACTGGGAAGAGCATTTTAATGGATGCAGAAGGATTTCTTGATATGTATGTAACTGTCTCTCTGTGTGTACACACAGCCTGGAATTTTCTTTTCTTGGGCTCACTTAGGAGAATATATCTTTAAAGATATTTGTATGATTTTAAAGTTTTCCATTACTAGAAGTCACTAAATGAGAATCTGAGTTGCTTTAGAAAAGTAATAACTGTCATTTATTTCATGCAGCTTAAAAGATTTAAGATGTATTTTAGCATGGTGGGGAAAGAAAATATTTTGGCTAATTAAGCATCACAGTAGTTAGAATGTTAACATTTTCCAAACTTTTATTACTTACTTCAATCATTGCTTCCTTTGGCAGATGTTCCCTTACCCCACACTAAAATCAACCTCCTGCAAGCGTTAGTCGAAGGTTTTGTGAGTTATTAGGACCATAAACCTGCATGAAGTAATGGTGATTCCACAGGTGATGAAGCTCATCCCACAGATAAATGTAATCATGATAGTCCTTGAATAACAGACATGTAGCCCATTAATGGGCTCATATTTATGAATTTTGTTTTATCTTTTGTTTTCTTAGTAATTTATGATTTTGTTGATTATTTGTTGTTGGTTAAGGCATTATTTATGGAGATCAGGCACTATTCAGCAAATGTATGGTTTTAGAGAGTTCCATGGAGCCCTAGGAGGTTAACCCAGTTATCCAAAGTCATGTAGGCAACCATTATATGGCAGAAGCAGATCTTAAATTTAAGTCTTCCTGATTCCATTGATAAGACCATGCTATGACTCTATTCATGGATGACCAATAAAAAAATCAGAATATATCATGATATACTTAACATGAGATATAATACATATAATCTCAATCTCATATCTCAGAAAAATCTTTGGGAGCGTCCAGTGCCTCCTGAACACTTAATTTTGTACCAATGAGATGCTCAACTTCCAGTTCACATATTTGTTCATTCATTTATTCTATATAAGAATTATTAAGTACTAACACTATAACAAATAGCATGCTATCATTGGGAGCAGAAAAGTACTCTTAAATGCTATTTTATTCCAGCCTTCCAATAACAATAATATTATATATATATATATATATTATTGAACCCAATTTCCACATGAAGAAATTAAGGTGTAAAGAAGTTAAGTAGATTGTCCATGATTATTGTTAATGTCTGTCTCTCTATGACCCCATTTGGGGTTTTCTTGGCAGAAATACTGGAGCAGTTTGCTATTCCCTTCTCCAGATCATTTTACAGTGGAGGAAACTAAGGCAAATAGGATGAAATAACTTGCCCAGGATCATACAGCTAGTAAGTTTCTGATTTCAGGGAGAAACCTGAACCCTATCTACTACAATACACAGCTGTCCTGTCCATGGTCATATAGATATTAAAAAGTCAAGTCAGGATTATTATTATAATATAATGAAAGAGTTCTATAACCTGTCAGAGGGTCTGAACTTTCCATTCACACAGAAAACACTCAATGGATGAAAAATGTGATGTGATGACCCAGGGAGATAGTAATATAATTCCTATTTTACATAAAGAGAAACCAAGACTCAGTAAAATGACTCTCCCATGGTCATACAGAGAGTGACAGAGGTATGACTTGAATGCACATTTCCCAGCCCTTTCCTAGCTCAGCCCTAACTTGCCAAAGAACTGCAAAACAACACTGGAGAAATGGCTGCCGTTAACAACAGGTTTCCATTTGCACATGAACGTGGATTGAAACAAAAACAAAATGGCGGGTCTGCCAGCATAACACATGGCCACTGATGTCAACACCCTGGTGGATGAGATTCCATCCAAACTCCAGGAGAAGAAAAGCCAGGAAGCAGCTGCCATGAGAGACATTCTCACTGAATTTCTTGATGACCTGGCAGCTCTGCTTTATCCCATTTCCTCTCACAAATTGTGCTGCTCAACTCTTCTGACAAAGAGAGGAAATTTGGCCCGAGGCATGTTCCCTGGGTAAACCCTCCCCCCTGAAGCTCCTGTGCTCCCCTAAGAGATGGAAAAGGTGGAGATGCAAAGTCCACGGGCACCTGGGAGTTTGTACATCTGGGCCATGCTCTTCTCTGAGAACAGCCCTCTGCAAATATTAACAGGGCCCCCTTGCAGGAGAAAAACCAGAAGAGATGCTTGGATTCTGCACCATTTAGGCTCCCAGCATGCAGAAACAGTGTGTTTTCTTGTGTAGAGACCACAGGCACCTTTGTAAGGCAGGTTTCAGGTTTGTTTTGTTTTCTAAGTGTGAGTGCTGATGGAAAGTATTTGTCATTTTTCTCTTCCTCTGAAGGGCGGCACACCCCCGTGGGGAATCTGGGGAATCTGAGCTTAGAGATTCCTTGTACTGGAGCTCCCGCCCTGCCTGGGGCACTTACCAAAGGCTTGGTTTCGGGGGTATGGAACTGGACGTCCCCTCTGCTTCTGATGGAGCTCAGGGGAAAGGGGGGACATGATAGAAATACATCTTCCCAACTTCTCCTGTCCAGTGGGGCAAAGGCACGTGCTGGAAACTGTACAGGCTAGTTCCTTTGGATCGCTCATCCCTGTTTAACACCTGGAATATCCAAGTCATCCCAGTTTCCCTGGCAACTGGAGTGCAGAACAGTGGGAAAGAACTGGGTCTCTTGCCAGACTATTTGGGTTCAAATCCCTGCCTTGATTACTATCTCAGTGACCTTCAGCAAATCAGATTATCTTTCTGAGCCTTGGATTCAGTAAGGGATTTGGACTAGAGTCACCAGCTGTGGGACTCAGCAGAAGCCAGCAACCGTATTTGGGTCTCAGTTTCCTCACCTGAAAAACGGGAGTTGGGCTTGACTCTCCCCAAGATTCCTATTACCTCTAAATCTTAAATGCCAGGATCTATTACTTTAAATTATTAAAAACAACCTTTTCCCCCCTATAAAACTTTATTTCCTATAAAACCTTTATTTCCTATCTGTTACAATAACAAAGAGTTTAGGAAATATTTTATGTGATGTGCCATACCCATCTCCTCTCCCTTTGCAGAGAAAGGGCAGATTGCCTTATCTTTTTTTTGGTTGTTTTTATTTGGTTTGGTTTTTGAACACAGCTAATAAGTGTTAAGTGTTGGATTGGTTCCTTCTAGGTCACAAATGGATGATTTATGGTCATTTTTTTAGCTGAGGCAATTGGGGTTAAGTGACTTGCCCAGGTTCACATAGCTAGGAAGTATTAAGTGTCCAAGGTTGGATTTGAACTCAGGTCTTCCCAACTCCAGAGCTAGTGAGCTATCCACTGTGCCATCTAGCTGCCTGATTTATGGTCATTTTAAAAATTCCAGTCTCTTGCTATCACCACTGTCACCATGAATCCTTTCAAAGAATTACAGAAACAATTGTGAGCTCATGGATCTCTGGATGGGAGAACCCCAACGCCCTTGAGTTCAGTCCTTCCATTTTAGATGAGCAGACCAAGGCTCCAAAGGATGTGACTTTCCTTTCTTACACACCTGACACTCCAAACCAGACATTTTAATTCCTGATCAAAGTGCCGAGATCCAAGGTCCCTCCTGGTTCTGAGATCCTGGCACTTGGTAAATCAACTGCGGAAGGGACAGATCCTTGCAATTGCTGAACTTTGTCACTAATTTATAGACAGATGTTAATTGGAGGAGTTATTGAATGAATGGCACCAGTTCTTACTTCTCTAGTCCAAGAATCTGTGACTATTCTTGCAGTGACTTGGAAAACCAAGGCAGACCTCAGCCCTGTTTTAAGAAAGGAGACAGATTTCCAGAGACCATCCAGATAAAATTATTCATCCCCCAGTGCTTATTGTCAGAATAACAATAATTAATAATTATGATAATAACAATAGGTACCATTTACATAGCACTTAAAGGGTTGCAATGCCCTTTACAAATGTCATTTCATTTGATTCTCACAACCTCAGATATAGATGATTATCCTTTTTTACAGATAAGAAAACTGAAGCTGACAGAGGTGATATTACTTGCTCAAGGTCACATAGCTACTAAGTATCTGAAACAGGATTTGAATTCATGTCTAACTCTAAGTCTAGCCCTCTATCAACTTTACCACCTTGATAGCAGACAGATCATTTCTGGGCCATAAAAAAAGTCATGGGAGCTTGGTAGGACCTGTTAAGAGTTGGCAGTGCTCTGGGCTGATCATAAAAAGCATATATCCATTTCACCATCGAGAAGCACCAGTTCAGGACTTTAGGAAAGGTAACAAAGAAAAGGAAAGCCTTTGCTTTCAAAGAGTTTCCAATTTCCCTCTAGTTTACAGTGAGCTAGTGAGGAATAATGGAAGTTAGAGCAAAACCCAACGGATAGATAGCATCTTCAGAGAATCTCTCCATGACAACCCAAGTGATGGATGGTCCTATCACATGTCCCAAACACATATGGGACTGCTCGTCATTTCTTTTCCTCTTTCCCATTCCCATGAGAAGAGAGAGGAGAACTATTGCTCTCTCCAGTGAACATAAATATGGCTACCATTTTTGTGAATCCTAGATCAAAATTCATGGACTAAGAACATCTATACTGATTTGTCAATCAACAAACATCCACTGAGTGCCTACTGTTGAGAACTGGGAATTTAAAGTAAAAATGAAACTCTTCTTGAATCCAAGAAGGTGATATTATGTTGAAAGAATAAAGCAAGGTCTCTAGAATAGGAGTCTTAGAATTTGTAAATGTTTAAATACACATACACACACATATATATGTAAATTACATATAATTTTTATATTTTTTCCAATTACATTTGAACATTTAAAATCTCTTTTTCCTAAATTTTGAGTTCCAAATTCTCTCCCTCACCTCTCTGAGAAGGCAGGCAATTTGATACAGATAAAAAGTATATTTTGAAGAGTATTGGATTCCTTTGTAACTCTATGCATTTTTGGTAGTGCATTTAAAAACATAATTCTGAAGAGGGGTCCATAGTAGACTGTCCAAGGGGTCTGGGATTCCAAAAAGGTGAAGAGCAGCTGCTCCATCCAGAAGCCATTCTTCATCCACTTAACCACATGGTTTTTCCTGCCTAGAACTAAGGCACTCCCAGAATTCCACCATGCTCCCCTTTCCCAGCCCAACAACCCATAGCCTTCTTGAGGTTGAAGCCTATTTTTATCTCATTTTTGTAAGTAGGCCCTGATCTCAGGACAAGGTCTTTAAAAGGATGCCCATAAAGGCTCACTAGATTTATATAGTTTGTCAAGTGAATTTCCTAATTTGAATGTCACCACAACTAGTCTTCTGTGAGTTCATCCCACAGATTAAAATAGGCTTCCTAATGCTGTAGAATTCGGTCCTCTATTTAAAAAAAAGTAATTAACCAGGAGCACAGACTCAGATCCAAAAGAAAACAGACCATATAGTCCAATCTTCTCATTTTACAAATTGGGAAACTGAGGCCCATAGACGTGAAAGTTTTTCTAGAGATCACATAGGTTTCTTGGAACTCTAAATATCTGAACAATAGTGATTAGCAGGGAGGTCTCTGTCTTTACAGGCGTCAAGGTTTTATGGCTTAACTTTCTGAAACCAACAGGCAAATGATGACCCTTAAAGAACACATGATGTGCAAATAGTTGCCCCTTCTAGATCTGGAAGGAGGGAAGTTAAAATGGATATACTCTCCTCATAGATGGCTTCCTCCAAGAAATTCCCATTTAATTGCTTCTGCTGACCCATGATATATGGAAACCACACTGGGGAAAGTCACAACATGGACGGGCTAAGTGTAGAAGCATCAGATTGGCCACCCAGAGAGTTCTTCAGTGTTCCTATTCCAATGGGAATGGGAGGGTGTCAAACAAGCAGAGTCAGACTTCATGGATCATAATATTTCAACTCAGAAACAAACCTGCTTTGGGCATGGAAACCATTGATGGTATGGTGTCCGTCTGCCTGTTGCTGATGCCCCAGGAGTGTGACACTCCGGGGAAATGATTAGATTCGGGAAGCAGAGAGATATCAGTAGCATTTAAGCCTCATGAGTTGATGCAGCTATGGCCTTTTGCCCTATGAAGTCTACAATGTACAATTAACAAGCTTTTTTCCCCCCCATGGTAGTTTCCTGGGAAGGTCTCCATCATCTGTGCTTGTGGTCACTGGGAAATCCCAGCAGGAAATGAGTCCTGAAGTAGCTCAAACTGTGCCATGGTGAGGCCCCATGTTATATTTAAAGGTAGAATACTCCTGCCAAAGACTGGTCACCAAATAAACCAGAACTTGTGTTAATCAGACAGACATTAAGCATTTCTTAAGCATCGACTCTGTCATGAAAAAGCAGGTACCAATGCAGGTTGCCACACTAAGGGGTTGGATGATTTGCCCAACACATTGTCAGTATGTATTAGGGATGAAAGCCCGAGCATCCTGGCACTTAGACCAGCTCTCCACAGTCTCTACCACAGTCTGCAATAATTGCTAATAATCAAAAGTGGCATTTATAGACCTCTAAATGTGATTGTGTCTAATCCTCACAACAATCCTGAAGGCAGGTCCATGATTTTCTTCACTTTACTCATGAGGGAACTGAGGCACAGAAATAAAACAACTTGCTCAAGATCATAAAGCTAACAAGAATTTGAAACAGAACTTAAATTCAGATCACGCCAACTCCCAATCCAGCATTCTAACCCCATCCATATTTGATATAGCTCGTTAATGCTGAATTGTTAGAATCCTTACAAAGTGATGTCAGTTGCCTAATTTAGCATGGTACTTAGCAAATTCTCTAGCTCACTAATATATTTAAGTACTCATTGGAGTTCACACTTTTGGGAGATTCACAAGTCAGTATTCAGTATGAGATTCACAAGTCAGAAACCCACAATCCCACTCTCTCAGAGGAGGAGTCAACCTTTGAGTTCATACTTCTAAAAGAGCATAAAAAGGAGCTGAGTTAGTGAAGTGAGTCAGTTCAGAAGAAGCCCACTCTCGGAGGCAGAACCAGATTCATTCATCCCATCTCACACCATTGTGGTGTCAGGCTCTCCTCCTTCGCTTCTCCACTGAAATATAGGCCTCTAAGAAAGCTACTCGGGCCCAAGGAAAGAGACATATTCATTAAGGGCCCTTGGTCATGCTTGAAATGGGATAGAAAGAGACTAAAATGGAGACTTCACAGAGATCTCCATCCTAGTTGTATATGACTCAAATCCTAGCTTAGTACTTCTGGATGAAATTCTTCCCTTTTTGGAGCCTCAGTTAATAACAACAAAATGGGCCAGTAATGTCAGTAGAATTTATTCATTAGGGCTATTGTGAGAAGATGAGGGAGTATTTAAAAAGGCCTCCTGGCTTAAAGCTTGCACAAATGTCACTTCTCTCTATTGATCATGCAGTACCAGGCTTATAATTGGAGCTTAATAAATGCTTGTTTATTTGACTTAATTCTATTTGGTCTCTCCAAGCAGTTGGAGATTACACTCTAGAAGTCCTCCTGTAAAGTCACTGAGGAAAAAGCCATCCTCATACAGGGAAGGATATTTTATGTTAGCTGTTTGTCACGGGATAGCTTGATTTTCTAGCTATTGGACCCACATCTTGTTATCAAGTTAAGCTTATTTTCAAATAACCAAATGGCTCATGTACTGGATGACGAATTGCCCCTTATTTTTATTCCATTTACCAGAACTTCAAATTTTCTCGTTGTTTTGTTGTGTTCTCCATGCCTGATTCTTCCTTCCTGGGGCCGTATCCAAACACAAAATTGGTTCAAGCATCATCATGGGCAAACCAAACATATATTCTTTCGTTCTCTTGGAATGTCCTCCAACTAGCCACATCCTCCCCGTACCCACAGGCCTGTGGAAATCCTACAGGCTCACAAGGTAGGAGCTTGATGAATCTGTTCCTAATATCCCAGTGAGCCTCTTTGCTCCAGTCGAACCAATTATAATAAATATCTATGTATAATTCTTGTAGAGGGAAATCTGGAACTAGTAGATCGAGAGATAAACTTGGAGTCAAGAGAATCATGTTCAAATCTGGCTTTGGGGATTTAACAGCTCTATAAACTTTATAAACTCTATGTTTCATCAGCTCATTTTTCTTATCTGTATGATAGTTATCATATTATTTATGTTACTAAATTTACACAGTAGCAGTGAGGAAATTAAAAAAAACAACCCAACGTGCTACACGTTTAACCTATATCCGATTACTTGCCATCTTGGGAAAGGGGAAGGGGAGGAGGGAAGAAGAAAAATCTGGAACACAAGGTTTTGCAAAGATGAATGTTGAAAACTATCTTTGCATGTGTTTGGAAAAATAAAATACTATAAAAATCCAAAAATGGGGCAGGTAGGTGGCACAGTGGATAGAGCATCAGCCCTAAAGTCAAGAGGACCTGAGTTCAGATCTGCCCTCAGACACTTAACACTTCCTAGATGTGTAACCCTGGACAAATCACTTAACTTTAATAGCCTCAGGGGAAAAACATGTCTATATAAAAGGGTACTTTTGTGGCTTTAAAGTAATATCATATATTCTAGTTATAATATTTGTGTAATGTACAATTAAAAAGTATTCTAACACTTTTGTAGATAAATTGACACCCCCAATGAGAAAGCTTATAGTTAAGTAGTCAGAAGGGACCTTAAAAAAATATTTAGTTCAATGCTCTTATATTATAGATGTGAGAACCAAATTAGAGAAAAAAAAAAGATATGGCTTGATTGACATCACATGGGAAGTCAACAAGAGAGTCAGAATTCGATTTGAGGGCCTCCTACTCCATATTCAGCATGCCTTCCCATTGAGATATCTCTCTCTAACAAAGAAATCAAAGACAAACACTGACAGTAACTATAATAACTGGATATAAAACCAGAGAAATCAGTTGTTGTAATAAGTCAACAAGAAGAGCCAAAAAAAATCACCTCAGCTAGCAAACATTTCATCCTTTGCCAAGAGGAAAGGAATGGCTTCCAAGGGCAACATCAGTTTAGAATATGAAATTGTTTCTTATGGAGAAAGTTGGCAAAGATTATGAGTAATATTACTTTATAAAACTGCCTGAAATATAGGGAAAAAATAAGCTAGTTTTGAGAAAGTTTGAGAAGAGACTTCAAAGTCATCATGAGAGTATTCTGGGTGAAACTAGAAGGAAAATAACAAAGAGGAAAAAATAGAAAAGATCTGCAATGGTTTTCTTTTTTCTTTTTAGTGACAAATCATTTTTACCCTTGAGGTCAGTAAAATCACCGCATTTGGGTCCCGATATCACAGACCCACATGTAGTTCTCTAGAAAGAGATGACACATAAGAAAACAAAGATGGCGTAGCATAAGGACTAGTCCACATGCCCCTCTTCTATTTCTTACTAATTGTGTGACTTAGAACAAACCCATTCTTTGCTTTGTGCCTCAGTTCCCAGTATTTAGCAAAGTGCCTGGTACTTAATAGGTGCTTAATAAATCTGGTTTTGTCCATACCCTGACTGCATGTTTAACCCCTCTGCTCTTAGTAGAATAAATAAAGATTGACCCTGGTTGGAGGATTTTTAGTAACTCTACAAGTCTTCAGCTCTCCCTGCTAAGAATTCCTCTTGATCATGAATCTCAGTAGCCTGAAGGCATCAGGACAAGGGAAGCCATTTCCATCTAGGCCTGAATGGCTAGTTTTCTCCTTCATGAGCTGGATTATCCTAAATTAGGGATCAAGAATGGGGTCCTCTCCTAGACAAAGGCTTCCCCAGCCTGTATTCTGTTTAGACTCTAAACAAAAGTCAGTTTTCCCAGTTGGGTGGGATCCTGCGCAATTTAATTCATTAGTAAGTGCCTTGGGGGCTCAGAACACTCTTCATTTAGCCAGCCCTTCAAAGAAGGACCTTTTCAGGAGTTGAGCCTTAACAAAAATAAAAGGAAAAAGGTGGATCACAAATTAATAATTGATTATTAATAGTCTAATATTAATTTCTCTCAAATGTAGAAAGTAAAAGATCCCTCCATGCTTATTATTTATTGATTATACTCTCCACTGGACACCTTACCAGTTTCCTTCCATCCATGAGGTCCTGGTTTCATGACTGGTGTCTGCTTCCCTCCATCACTTTCTCAAGAGGGGTTCCAACTGTGAACGATCAGTCCCAGAAGATTCACTCTCTAGATATCTCCACTCTTCAATGAGTGGATACCTTTTCTCCCTTTGCCTCTTCTCAGTTCCTCCATTATGTTTCTCTCCATTAGAACCTAAGGTCTTTAAGAATAGGAATTGTCTTACTTCCTTATATTTTTATTCCCAAAGCTTAACATGATAAGTGTTTGATAATTTCTTATATCTACAAAAAAGTCACAGAGCAAATTGGACCTTTAAACATTCGCCCATACACATGTCTAAATTATACAAGATCCTTTTTAAGAGAATAATAACACTTACTTTATCCAATGATCCATGGAGTTATCAAAATAAAATGAAATATAAACCACAATTGATGCTGTTGTGAAGATCTTCACGGAGTCCAGGTTGCAAAGAGACTCTCTCCCTATAGGTGATGACAAGGTGCTTCCAATTGCAGCTAATATTTTGCTGATTCTATAACTATGGATCATTCTACAGACTCCTAGAAAAACAAATTGTAATCACTCAAAAGGATTTGGCCTAATTATCCACACAGGAAAAACCAATTGAATGAAAAACATCTATTTCTATAGATGAATGTGCCCCTTTTATCTTGCCCTTTTGTATATGTAGCTTAGTCAAAATGCAAATGGACCATGAGTTGAACATAGAATTAAACAGTTAGGAGAGAGAGGGAGTGATTGCCTTACATGACTTTCATTGTTCTTTTATTGAATTCCATTTTCCTCCGAAAGAAAGGCACCATCTTTTCTTTGTTATTTGGGGGCCAGAGCTGTGATTTCACTGGTGGAAGAAAGTTGTGATTAACAAAGTCCTGACCAAAGCACATTCACCTGGCTCAGACTAGGAGTAACTAAGGATGGACTGGAGCAGTTTGGGAGAATCCGGCTTGATCTGGGACACACAACTGCCAAGTGTGAGATGAAGCATTCAAACGGATGTCTTCCCAGCTCCACAGCCATTCTCCTCCACTAGGTCCTGCTGCCTCTTGAATCCTTCTTCTAAAAAAGATGTTCTCCCAATGATACTAGGCAATATACACTTAAATGTCACAGCCCATGGAAGTCTTTGAAGAACTGTTGGCAAAAAGTAAAAGCGAGCAGAGTGGTGCATTTGAATGATTCACCAACCATGAATTATGCAAACATGGAGAAAGAGATGTTATTCCAAATACAAAAATGATCATCTATATGAGACTGGAGAGGAGCCAATGGACAGCACACTATTCTGTCCCACCGTTAGCTATAATTTTATGATATAGAATAGAATGGAGAAAAGGATGAAGTCATAGGGGATGAACACCCATGGATGGGTTGCAATCTGGGATTGATATTGTTATTAAGGAACTCATACAACTACTAGAATCCTGCGGTATTAAGTTACTTGGGGCGTTGTGGCCCAGTGGTTAGAGCACTGGGCAAGGAATAAGAATTTCTCTTCAAGAGTTCAATTCCAACCTCAGACACTTCCTAGCTGTGTGACTCTAGGCAAGTCACTCCACCCTATTTTCTTCGGTTTCCTCTTCTGTAAAATGAGCTAGAGAAGGAAAATGGTCTCTGCCAAGGAAACCCCAAATGGAGCCATAAAGAATTGGATGTAGCTGAACCACAAGGTAATAGTAATATATGTGGTACTTTCACCCACTAGACTATAAACTCTTGAAGGCAATAGCTGTGTTTTCTTTAATTTGGGGGACACTGGGAGGATCTGTTCCTAGTACCCAGCAAAATGCTATCCATAGAGCAGGTCATTAACACACACATACACGCACAATCACACGTGCCCATGCACATTTGGAGATTCTGTTTTCCCCCTTTGAGCTCTAACAAGCTGTAACCCTTCTCTCATTTTCATAATAGGCCCACAGAACAGGCAACTCACAGAAGCAACAGAAAGCATTCTCCTGCCCTTTGTCTTTGTGGTTCAGTTTAGAGATAATGGCTAAGCCCCACCCTAGCCTGGCATTTTGGGGGGTTGCCCCATCAGAACTGGCCACACCAACAAGAAAGCAGATATGCAAAGTCTGATTTATAAAACATTTTTATTGTCAACTGCACGCCATTTTCCTAATTGTGTCTCACTTCTGACTTTGATTTCTCCTTGAGGCTATCTTTAGCTCAATATAAAAATTTCATAGCTCTCCTCTTGCTTTTTGGAATGCTTTATTCATGACCTTATGCAAGATGTCAAGGGAAAAGCCCCATTAAGTCATCGCAACCATCCTCAGTCAGTGGGAGCTGCAGTCCATTTTCTAATACCATCCATTTTTTCTGCCGACTGTTAGTAACCCTCTCTCCCCTCATCAGCACTGGAGAAAATAAGGCTCCCGCTTCTTCTCACAAATGACTATCATATAATTTGCTGGCCATTCAAGGATCATTTTCTCCTATTTAATTATCTTCTTGAAAAAAATGATTTTTTTCTTTTGAAATTCTCACTCCTCAAATACCTTCAAACACTTTATCTCCCTTTTTAGCTACCATTAAATGCTTTTTCACTTTTAATCCTTCACCTTAAATTACTCCCCTTGACTCTTTAATCATTCTAGATGCTCTGCTCAGAAAATTACCCTCCATGCATCTGCCTCATGGAGAAATGAGTACCACGGACTAAGCACAGCATCATGGGATGCTGGAAGATAAAAGACAGAAGGTCATTGGAGCACAGGTGGAAATTATAGGAATTAAGGAGAAAAAATTTCACATGCCCCTGTCCTCTTCCTTCCAGCATAAAGTATCTTAAGAAATGCAATAAATAAATAAATATATAAATGAAATATATAATATATATATGTAATGATAAATATAAATATATAAAAAATAATATATATAATCAAATTATATATATGTGTGTGTGTGTGTATATATATATATAATATAAATAAATAAATAAATAAAACTCTCACAGAGAAGGATTCCCACAAAACCTCCAGGTCCCTTTCAGTCACAAGCTACTAATAAGTAATAATAATAGCTAGCATTTATATAGTGTTTCATAGTTTACATATCTCACGTCCTACAAGACTGAGTTCGGATTAAGCTACAAAAGTTCTGCCAGATTAAAATCGCACTAAAATTTTTGGGACATGCTGTATTATTTCATATCATCCTTACAAAAGCATTGTCATTCGGTCAATTAGTCGTGTTTGATTCCTTGTGACCCCATTGGGGTTTTCTTGGCACAGATATTGGCGTGGTTTGTCATTTCTTTCTGCCGTCTATATTACAGAGGGGGAAACTGAGGCAAACAGTGTTATGTGAGTTGCCTGGGGTCACACAGCTAGTGAGTGTGAGGCTGGATTTGAGCTCAGATCTTCCTGATCCAGACCCAGTGCTCTGTGCACTATGGCGCCACCTAGCTGCCTCATACTATCACATATCACCCTTATGAAAACATCCTGAGATAGAATCCATGTTTTTGGCTGATGTTATCAGCTGAAATTCTGTGGCAAAGCATCTTGCATCTGTGGACCACCCTATAAAGCAGCGATATCTCCATTTTACAGATGAGGAAACTGAGGTGCAGAGACCTTACGTAGTATAACGCAAAGAAAAATAGAATTTGGAATCAAAACACCTGGGTACGGGATCCCACCTTTCCCACTCACGGCTTGGTGTGATCTTGGATTAAGTCCCATAATGCCTCTCTGCGTCATGGCTTCCTCATCTGAACATGAAGGAGTTGGGGGGGATGGCCTCTCAGGTTCCTCCCAGATCTAGCCTGATCATCTTTTGACTGATTTTTAGGGACTCGTGCTTGGTTAAACAACTGAGAAAGGTCTGATGCAATATTCCAAGCCAGGTCTCCCAGACTGCACCACGATCTCTTACTCTGAACGACCCTCATGCAACTCCATTCTTTCCAAAAGCTCTTGTTGGCAGCAAGATAACTGCTTTCCCTTTCTTCTTCATTATAACAGAAAAAAAGATCTTGTATTCTGTCCTGCTCCCACAAACCTGCATGCAGTACAGTCAGAAAGCAAAGTGGAAAATTTATCATTCATCCTGGAGAAGATGTATTTTGATGGATGGTCCCAGTGATTCTCCTCTGGCTGTTGCTGCAAATCACCTGATGGAAACAAGAAGGATGCCCTTTGTTAAGCTTCCTTTAAAAGTAAAAAGCTTCTGCCTGTTATGTGCCATTGGCTAAGTGGGGAAAGTCCTTCCACAGAGTTCTCCCAAACCAATCTAATTCATGTCTCTAGATGGTACTATATAGCAGGATCAGTCTCAGAGAATATCTTTTTTTAAATTTATTTTATTGGGTTTGCTCTTTTTATTGAAGTTTTTTTATTTTCAAAACATATGCGAGGATAATTTTTCAACGGTGCCTTGTTTTCCAATTTCCCCCCATCCCACTGTCTCTCCTAAATGGCAATTAAGACACTATATGGTAAATATGGTAAAAATATGTTAAATCCAATATAGGTATACATATTTATATAATTATGTTGCTGCACAAGAAAAACCAGATCAAAAAGTAAAAAAAAAAAATGAGAGAAAATAAAATGCAAGCAAATAACAAAAAATGTGAAAATGTTATGTTGTGATCTATATTCAGTTCCCACAGTCCTCTCTCTGGGTGTTGTTGGCTCTCTCCATTAAAGATCAGTGGAACTGGACTGAATCATCTCATTGTTGAAGAAAGCCACGTTGTCATTCAGAACTGATCATCACATGATCTAGCTGTTGATGTGGATAATGATCTCCTGGTTCTGCTCATTTCCCTCAGCATCAATTCATGTAAGTCTCTCCAGGACTAAATCTTGCTGATTATATCTTATAGAACAATAATATTCCATAACATTCATATACTATGACTTATTCAGCCATTCTCCAACTCTAACACCCACAGAGAATATCTTCATCTAAATATGGAATGGATCCAGATGGCCATTTAAAATCACCCCCTGGCCCAAAATGGCACACAGGTAACAACCACCTCCAGGAGATAAGATAAGTTTTAATAATAAGATAATAAAAAGTTTTCAATGACAGTTCCGGTTAATGGGCTATTTGGGAAGTAGATAGCCAAAAGAGTGTTGGCTTTAAAATGGGGGTGGTCATGATCAGCCCCAAATCCAATAATTCAGAGCTTTTCCAGATCACCTCTGCTACAGAAGGGGGAAAGGTTAAGTAGATGACCAAAGAAAAGAGACATGAAGTGATTTCCCCAAATCACACAGCTATTAAGTGACAGAGACAGGACTCAACCTCAGAGGCCCAGCGTCAAGTACCATAATCTTCAATCTTCTTACCACTGACCCAGAATGGAAGCTTCTTAAGGAAAAAAAACTGCCTACCCCAGTAACACTGAAAGTAACTGGCTTCCAGAGTTGTTGTCAGCATAAAATGAGATGATATTTGTCAAACACTAAGTACCTGGCACATAGTAGGCACTGAATAAATTCTTGTCCTTCCCTTCCCTCCCTCTCTATGCTTAATCAAGGAATCATACACGCATGCAATTATTAATCATTAAGCTTGGAATGGAATAGTTCCTTGTGATTGATTTCTGAAGAACTTTACATATATTATTATCTCATTTGATTGTCATAATATCCTGCAATGCTCAGTGAGATGAGTATTAGAAAACCTGTTGAGAAGCTGCATCCCTTTCCCAAAGTCACACAAGTGGAAAACAGGAGAGCATGGATTGAATGAGAATCTCCCACCTCCAAATGTTTGCCCATTGCATCAAACTAAGGCTCAAAAGCCCAGAGCCAAGAAACAGAAGGTCATCTGATGCACAAGGACCAGCAAGCCATCAGTTTGCCTAGAATGTGTTCTAAGGACATTGAAAGTTGGGAAGGAGGAAAATCATCTGAAATCAGTCTCAGAAAGAAAGTTAGAGCAAGATTGTGAAGGGTTCTACAGAAGAGTCTGCATTTTTCTCAGAGGTAAAAGGAAACCAGTGGCATTTCTTGAGCAGGGGAATGGCCTGGTCAGATCCATGTTTTAAGAATATTAATTTGATCATGAAAGGAGAGGGAATGGGGCTGGAATCAGGGGGATACTATGAAATGAAAAAGGTGGAAAGTGAGAGGACTTGATAGAGAATGGACAAGGGGGTGCATCTGAGAGATATCACAGAGAAAGAATCCACAAGATCTTATAGCTTATTGGACATGGAGACATGGAGATATCCAGGATGACTCCAACATTGACAATATAGGGGATCCAAAGCATGTTGGTATTGTCTGCAGAAACAGGGAAGTCTGAAAAGGCTGGATTGAGGAATAAAGACGGTGAGCTCCATTTTCCATGTATTGAATTTGAAGCAGATCTAATTCCAGGTTTGAAAAGTTCTACTACAACTAGCAGTTGCACTCATCCCATTAAGGAATAATGGTGGTTAAGAATAAAATAAAAATCTTATTTTTCTTTAAATTCCTCTTCAACAGTGCCTTGTTTTCCAATTTTCCCCCCATCCCAATGTCTTTTTTAAAGGACTACTGAGTTATCAGGATATAAATAATCATTAAATTGTTTGGATCTACCCACTTAATAAAAGGAAATTTGGGGTATTTCTTTTGGCCTCAGGGTTCCATAAATAAATTAAAGAGAAACTAAGGTCTCTATGAAATGAGTGAAATTGGAAACCTCTGACTTAGAAGTCATATGAAAGCAGCATCCCTTTCCCCATCCTCTCTCATTTTAAAAGCTTCTTGATCCTCACTTCACCTCTGTGGACCTCTATGTTTACTGTTCTCAGTACATCTTTTCACCCTTGCTCCAAAGCCATAATTTCTCAATCATAAAGCTGTGATTGAGACAACTCTACTTTCTCATTTATCACCCTTCTCTTAATTTGCACTTCATTTTACCTTCTCTTCTTATCCCTTTCCCAAATGATAATGAATGGTTTTGATTACGATGATAGCAATCTGCCTTAACAGAACAGTTAGGGATGAACAAAAAACTTATTAAATTTTAGGCCCCAAGGAGTGGTAATGGAAGCACCATGTTTATCTCTAAGGCCTCCTATCTTCTTGCCAAGATGCCATTATCTCTGGAGATCAGGGGTTTTTCACCTAGAGTCTGGGAAATTACTGTTAATTCTCTTTCAATATGTCCATAATTATTTCACTAGAATTGCTTTCCTTGATGCTTCCATGTACTTTATTTGATGTTTTTTAAAAACAAGATTTTGAGAAGAGGCTTCCACAGACTGAACAGCCAAGGGTCTATAACACATTAAAAATATAGACATCTTTCTACTGAAGTTTTCCCAGAGCTTCCTTTATTTTTCTTTTTTGCTGAGGCAATTAGGGTTAAATGACTTGCTCAGTGTCACACAGCTAGGAAGTGTTAAGTGTCTGAGATCAGATTTGAACTCAGGTCGTCCTGACTTTGGGGTGGTGCTCTACCCACTGCACCACCTAGCTGCCCCTCAGAGCTTTCTGATATACCTACAGAGAACCCCAAGAATCTTCACAAGTAGAGTTTAGTCAACAGCTTTGATGACTCTATATATGGCTGGTTTTGAGGGGAAAAGGAAAGAAAGGGACTTTTGGATGTTTGCTTATCTTGTTCAATATGCCAGCAAATCTGGAAAATCCACAACAGTGGATCCTGGATTGGAAAAGATTACTTTACATCCCAATCCTGAAGAAGGGCAATGGCAATGACTTCAAATTAGCAAACAACTGAGCTCCTTTCACATATCAGGAAGATTATGCTTAAGATTCTTTAAGCTTCAACAATATGTGAACCAAGAATTACCAGAAGAGCAGGCTGGTTTTCAGAGGCAGAGGCACTGGAGACCAAATTGCCAACACCCACTAGATCATGGAGAAAGCAAAAGAGTTCCAGAAAAACATCTGCTTTTGCTTCATTGACTACACTAAGCCTTTGACTGTGTGGATCATAACAAAATGTGGCAAGTCTTCAAAAAGATGGGAGTGCCAGATTATCTTATTTGTCTCTTAGGAGCCTGTGTGAAGGCCAAGAGGCAACAGTGAGACTGAAACGTGGAACAATTGACTGTTTTGAGATTCGGAAAGGAGTATAACAAAACCATATATCGTCACCTTATTTATTTAAGTTATAGGCAGAGTACAAATTGTGAAATTCCAACCTGGATGAATCAAAAGCCTTAAGGATGCCAGGAAAAATATCAACAGTCTTAGATCTGCAGACAACACTACTCTGATGACAGAAAGTGAAAAAAATTAAGCCTCTTGGTGAGAGTAAAAGAGGAGGGTGTAAAAATTGGCTGGAAGTTTAACATCAATAAAACTACGATCATGGTAACTGATGCCATCATTTCCTGGCAAGTAGAGGAAGAAATAGAAGCAGGGTCAGATTTTGTATTTGGGGGCTCAAAGATCACTGCAGATGGTGACTGCAGGCATGAATGAAAAAACGCTTGTCCCTCGGAGGGAAATCTACTGCAAATCTGGACAGCAGACTAAAAAGCAGAGATCACGTTGCCAACAGAGATCCATAGAGTCAAAGCGATGGCTTTTCCAGTAGCAAAGTATGACTGAAAGTTGGACTATAAGGAAAATTAATTGATGCTCTCAAACTGTGGTGCTAGAGGACTTTTGAGAGTCTCTTGGGCAGCAAGATTATACCTATCAATACTTAAAGAAATTAATTCAAGCAATTCACTGGAAGGCCAAATTCTGAAACTGAAGCTTAAAAACTTTGGCCACGTAATGAGAAGATGGGACTTGCTGAAATGTTGTGAAAGATTGACAGCAAAAGGAGACTAGGAAAAACAGAGCATGGGATGGAAAGAAAGTGCATGGACGAGATGGAAAGAAAGTGCATGGACGTGATGGAGATGAGCTTGAACAGACTTTGAGAGATCGAGAAGAATAAAAAAGCCTGGTCTACTACAGTCCATGGAGTTATAGAGATTTGGCCACAACAAACAACAAATTATCTTGCTTTGTTTTTGTGTTGTTGTGGCAGGGAATTAGAAATTATTTAACTATTGAAAAAGGGGGAGAAATAGTGAAAATGTTTTTGTTTGTTAGTTTTAAAAAGCTTGGTATCATTATGAATAGAAGGAAGAAAGGGGTGGGAGGAGAGAATGGAAGCCAATTGACCAACTAAGAGGATGTTTTTATAGGGTGTGAACATGAAATGATGATTAAACAATCACTTGGTCAGCTTGGTGATGCAGTGGATCAAGTGACAGAACTGAAATCATGAAGATCTGCTTTGGGTTCCTCATCTATAAATTGTGAATCACAATAGCACTTACCTCCTGAAGTGGTTGTAATAATCAGATGAGATAATTGTGAAGTGATAATATTTACAGTGCCTGGCACACAGTAAGTGTTATGCCAATGGTACCTATTGTTACTAAAAGATGATCCTCAGAAAATGGAATCCTCTGGATTTTTTAAACAGAGTCTGCAAGTTTAAAACAATTTTTGTGATTTCCTTTTTCCCTCTCATCCTTTCATTGATATGGTCTGATTCCACTTCAGAGCTAATGTTTAAGAAATTATCACTTGTAGAGTGCTGGTGAGTATTGAAAATGTCCACCAATTTCTGAAAGAACTCCTCTCGTACTCCTTTCTTTTCTCACTATATGTCTGGGTAAGGTTGGATTTTCTTCATATCCTTTCATCAAAACAATGGATCTACACAGAGAGAATGCAGAAACAGCAGCATCTGGCTGCCGTCTACCAAGCAAGTCATTAAAGAGATCTGTAAAATTGTAAAGAAATGGCACTTTCCTCAGTCATTTTTTTTCTTTTAGAAAACATGAGGATTTGTTCATAAAAACATATTAACATGTAATATATTAATGGCTTTAGATAATTAAAATATTTTAAAATAATCAGTTTTTATTAGGGTAAATATTGATAAACAGAATCCACGTTAAAATATGCTTTGAGAGGCAGCTAGGTTGTGCAGTGGTTAGAGCACCAGCCCTGAAGTTAGGAGGACCTGAGTTCAAATCTGACCTCAGACACTTAATAATTCCTAGCTGTGTGATCCTGGGCAAGTCACTTAACCCCAATTTCCCTCAGTAATATATATATATATATATATATATACATACATACATAAATATATATGTGTATATATACATACATAAATATATATGTGTATATATATTACACACATACACATATATACACATATATGTGTATGTTCAAAATATGCTTTGGGGTTCTCAGAAATTTTTAAGAGTATAGAGAGATCCTAGGACTGAAGAGTTTGGAACTGCTAACAGACTATGGGGGTAACATTGGAAATCGACCACATGGTGAATAGCTCAAAAACATTCTAAAACAAATGGATGACTGATTTGAAATAGAGAAGGGGGGACAGAGAAGAAAGAATTGGATAATTATGAACTTTGAATTTCACCCTTGGATCACTGAACTGAATGTTCAGCTTTTGACTTACCCTTCTATTACCTTCTTGCTACATCCTGACCATGCCATCTGCTCTTAAGCCATCATTTTCATCTTCCTTCCCCCACCAGAAGCTTGACCTCAACCTCTTGGTTCTGATAGGTCAATTTTCCCTCATCTTTCCCCCAGGATATTTCCCATCACCTCCTTCCCATGTTCTCAGAGGATCTGCCCCCCACTCTCCACATTGGAGAACACAGATGGGTGCCATGTTCCAGCACTAAAATGTAAGCTCTGTGAGGGCAGGGATTGTGTTGCTCACTTGTCTTTGCATCTCCAGCTTATATTGAGCCCCTAACAAATGCTCTTTGAAACTATTAACTAATGTCTTATTCTGATGGAAGTGAGCAGTGGGATCTGTACAATTACAAGGAGCTAGGAAACTCTGGACCAAGTCTGGTCCCTTCCTGCTTGCAAGAAGCCCCCAGAGATCTCAGACTTAGAGGTTCATTCCCTGGGGCCACAGGCAAAATTTGCTTCGTTCCTGCTCCCAGGGCTCAGCTTCCCTGACTTCTTCATCACAGGCCCACCCCCTTTTTTTTTTTTTTTTTTTTTTTTTTTTTTTTTTTTGCTTTAACAAGTTGTTCTCAAATTCAGCAAGGATGACTGGAGTTCTAATTGGGACAAACACCATTACTTCATCCAAATGTGGGCAAAAGAAGATCAGCAAAGGTCTAAATAGTCTGGTGAAGTTCTTGCCTTTTCAAAACCCTACCAACAAAAATCACATGTCTCCTACCTGCCAAACAATTAGCAATGCCATAACACATGTAGAGAGCCACCCTATGTGTCAGTTTTTATTATTGTTTTATTCACCAATCATTACTGATTTTTTTCTCTAGGTCTCTATGGGCATCGTATATTTTTCTCATGATTTTTTCCTAATTAATTGTACTAAGCTGCCATCCCTTAAAGTACCAAAATGGGACTAGTCACCAAGGGATTATAAGGAATATGCCTGCATGACAGTCATTGGCTTCCACAGTAATGAATGAATGAATGCTCATAATATTATACTTGGGTGACACTTAATCTTCAAAGGATTCTACAAATATGAATTAATCCTCCCAATTACCATGAGCTGCAATTAAAGCCAATTACTCCCATTTTTTAGCAGGGCAAAGTGAGTCAAAATGATTTATGTCGTTTCTTTGCTAGCTTTTTAAAGTACATTTGAATCTCACCGAAAGACTGACATTAAAAAATTTAAATGATTTAAAATAAGATGATTTAAAATCACACATATAAGTTATTCACAGTAAGGATTAAATGGTTTATTATGAATTATTTCTCTCTACCATAAATTGTACATTTAAGAGCCACAAAAAATAAAATAAAATATTGAAATGAGCCCTATCCGTTTGTAGCCCTATTTCAACCATTTTGTTTTCCTGAATAAACATTTTAAATACAAATGTCCATTTTTTTTTACTTTGCACTACAATCATGTATATCTACAAGGCAAATTAAGAATCCTATCTATTTTATAAAAACATAGAATCTACAAGTCACAGACCAGTCAGGGATGGATGAACGGCAACCTGCATCATCAAAGGGAATGATACTCATGTTGATGACATGGCACCCATCCCCTGGTTCATTGGAGGGAAACTGATAAATGATACAGACTGGAGGAAGGATTGAAAACAGTAGAGTACAATAGTAAAGAACTCATCAGAAATATATAAAAGGCAAATAAATCTTCCTAAAGAAGGTGAGATTGAGTCCAAAAGGCATGAAGGCTTTGGTTTTGAACAATATGGCTGCTATAGCGCTGCCATGGTGGATAGTATTGGATGCAGATTCAGGAAGACTTGTATTTAAATCTCTCTATACTTCATCTAGGAGGGACATTGGGCAAGTCACTTAACTGGTCTTGGCCTTGGTTTCCCCATGTGTTATCCTAGCCTCTACATCTGTGGTTCTATACAATTCTCATATTTCTCATTTGTTAAGAGAATAACATAATCCAATATTGAAAGTCTATCTAAAAGCTTGAACCAACCATCTTTACATAAAAGATGGATTACAAATATTTGATATGACATTTTGCATCTATAACTGAGATTCTAAGAGGCAGCATGGAATAAGCATCAGCAATGCCCAAGTTGAAGTTTTATCCTTACCATATCCTGACTTATGATCCTGGGTAAATCAATCTCTTGGAAACTCTCCAAAATTTCCAGTTGCAGAAAAAACTGCCTTGATAGAGAGAATTTTCTTAGCTGGGAGTAGCCCATAACCATGAAAAAGCTTGTCCAGCCCTTAACCCTAATGACACATTAAAAGTTTTGCTTCCTAAATCTGACTTCAATCCTTCAAGGCCAGAACCTGGGGCTTTACAGGTGTAGAAGCCACCTCCACCAAACAAGGATCACAGGATCTTAGAATGGGAAAGACCTGGCTGGTCACCAAGTCCAACCATCACAGATACCTGTTGTGGCATCCCCCACAGGGGTGAACCCTTAGCCTTTGCCTGAAGCCCTCCTGGAGGTTTTCAACATGTTGGTTATCTTACAAATAGGACTGAGTTGCAACATCCAGTGACAATCCAAAATATTTAGAACCTACAGTCTTAGAAGAGTTGCCTGAGACTTGGGGAGAGTCTGTAACTTATATAAGAACAGAAAATTCTATTCAGATTCCAGTTTCATGACCAGTATCTTATCCATTGCCAATAATAATTAGCAATCATGTAGCAATTTCAGGTTTGTAAAATACTTTACAAGTATTCTCTTGTTTGATCTTCACAAAAATCAGGGAGGTACCATTGTTATCCCCAATTTACAGATAAGGAAACTGAGGCAAGCATCAGTTAAATGATGCCCAGAGTCACACAGCTAGCAAAGTTTCTGAGGCTGGACCTGAACTCAGTTTTTCCTAATTGCAGCCTAGCGTTCCATCTGCCAAACCACCTACTTTCCTGTTATAGCATCTATTAGATGCATACTTACTAAGATTATTTTCATGGTGTTATGCCATATTCTGTCTTCTTTCTGCTTCCCAAAAACATCACATGATTTTAGGCAGAGGTGGCCAAGAACAATTTTAGGTAAGCAAATTATACATCTTCTCATGCACTAATTGCTTCTTCCTCCTATGACTATTAAGAAGACTCGAATATTTTTCAGATCATCACTTAAATTACTTTATGGGAATAATAACAATTAGATTTGAAGTCAATTAGTTATTTGTTAGCAGCTTATTTTCTTTCAGGCCATCAACTATTGAGAATGACAAGCAATAATCTTGTGCGTGATACCTAATAATAATAGTCAGATTGGAATTATATTTACATGAGAATGCTTTATTAATAAATAGTGCTATATTCACAGCCATGGTGTGAGATAGAGATAGAGAGATAGAAATAATTATCCCCATTTTACACATTTTGAGCTGCAAATCATGAATCCTTTAAGCACCATTATTGAGTCTGAAAATTAGATCTCCTGACTCTCTAGTTGGGTTCTCTCCCATTCTAACATCAATCTCTACAAACCGATTACACTTCCAGATGTTGAGATGATTTTCTTGATGCTGAACATCCGCTGGGCTCTGTGCAACTTCCACTTATTGCTCCCAGGACTGTTTTTCAGCAACTGCCTCCAACTCCCCCCCCCCAAAAAAATCCAATTTTTCTTATACAAGAGAACCATGATCTACCTCCTTAACTTTCTTTTTCCAGGTATAATATGCCCATTTCCTTCCAATAATCCTCAAATGACATGGACCTTGGGTTTAAAGTTATCCTGGTTACTCTCCAGCTGATCCATACAAATGGATCACACAATGTGTGTTACACAAAATGGAACATGCTTTTCCAGATGTGGTCTGACCAGACCAAAGTATCATGAGTGATCGTGACCTTGTTCCTGAAAACTCTGCTGGTCTTACTCTAGCCTATGGATAGGGCACTGACCACTCAAATCCACTGAAACTTTCACATCTTTTTTTCAAACTCCCAACATGTTCTGTCTGTCATGTGCTTGTGGAGTCGATTTCTTTAACCCATGTATAAGGCTTAATATTTACCTCTACTAAATTCCTTTAGAGTCAGCACAAAGGTCCAACTCATTAAGAGCTTTTAGGATCCCTACTGCACTATCCACTGTGTTAGTTCTCACTCTCTCCTCAGCTATCAGGGAGATGTACCAATAGTCAGAATCGAGGCCTTTTTGTTCCCATTAAGGCGATCCTGGGAGACTAGTTGACCTATTCCTCATTTGTTTGATTTATAAATGAGTAAAATATATGATCTTATTAAAATCTGTGCTAACCCAATGCCTCCCTTGGTGCCATGAGTGCACTGACAGATGGACAAACATCATAGTTCATCAATTCCAGTGATAGGTTTGTGGGAATGGACAAAATGTGTCCAAAAGTCCTGAGAATTCCAATTTTTTTACATCCTGTATCTTATTGGCAAGATGTAGCAGAGTCCAGAGAGAAGGAAGTTGTAGCTATATCACGAGATTAAAAGAACAAGATTTGGGGCATCCAAGTCAGAGACCAATTCAAGGAAGCTCTAAGTCATTATCACAGACTAGGAGTTATAAGACAGCATCTGGATTAATTTATTCAAGTTACAAATGAGGAAACTGAGACATTTGGTGACGTATTCAAGATCTGAGAATTCCATGTAGATGGAACAGATATGGTCATCTATCTATCAAGATGGGTTCAGGATTCTAAGAAAATGATATTTTCTCCAAAATATGTTTCTTTTATGAGGTCACTGATGCCAGAAATCCTTTTAATTTGGAGAGGGAAGACTAGGAAGCTTTTTATCTCCTAATTAAAGAATCATTCAAAAATGTGTGGAAGAGGCAACACATGGATTTGTTCAGTCATTTTTTTTTCATAAAGTCTGTTGGCCTTTGTGACCCCATTTGAGGTTTTCTTGGCAAAGATGCTGGGACAGTTGGCCACTTCCTTTCACAGATGAGATAACTGAGGCAAACAGGGTGAAGTGACTTGCCCTGAATCACACAAGTAGTAAGCATCTGGGTTTGGATTTGACTCCAGACCTGGCACTATTTGCTGTGACATTTAGCTGCCCTCAAACACACGGACTTAGGTGAGCTCAAAATATAAATACCTGCCATTATGGACCTTCTTGACAGCATATTTAAATTGGATAAGACTTGAGAGCATAGGGACATATGGTGGGAGGAGGTGAGTGGAACACCCTAAGAAGAAAAGAGATTGAAGGCTTTAAACATATTTTAAATTGCTTGAAATTTTAGCATTAGTATTTGGGCGTCCCAGAAGCTGTGTTCTGGATCAGGGGCTTCAGACTTGGGAGAGTCTGGATAATGGAACCCTGCCATCGTAAGATCTTTACTAAAACTACTGTCCCAGCAGGACCATCTGCTTTTCCAAATGGTAGGGTCATCACAGAAGTGGAACCATATGCTAACCCAAATGGAAGGCATTACTCCTAGGATACTCCAAAAGCAGTTGTTGGAAGATCACAAAGAGTAGAGTCAGCAGAGTCCATAGGAACAATCTGATCTGCTCAGAGACAGCTGGAATGAAAGCTGGCTCTGGAAGCAGAGACTGTGAGTGCAAATCCTGTCTCCGTCATATAATATCTGTCACCCTGTGGAAGTCCCTTAATCTCTGTAAACATCAGTTTCCTACTTGCTGAAGTGAAGAGATTTGGCTAAATGATCTCAAAAGTTGCAGCCAGCTGGAGATCTAACCAGTTACCCATAAATCTATATAAATAGGACTAAAGGGTCCTGTTTATAAGCCAGTCAAAGGGACTAAGTGAGAGATTTTTTGCTTGTTCCCACATGACTGGCATGTTCATTTTTGGTGGGAAAAAGTGGCGACTTCTAATAGATTTTTTAGTATTGAACCTGTAAGATTGGAGTCTCTGAAACTCCTAAGAAACTGAGCATCTCGATTTCCAAAGAATTTATAGGCTACCATATGCTAGTCTTTTACTTTGTAATAAGCTACCACTCATTATTTTCTTCTCTTCAAATATTCAAACATCTTTGTGATCTCCTGGACTTTGGTCATGAATTTGAAAGCTTGGCTCTTTCTCAAGATTCCAAGGCTTGACCACCATGGGCCCAGCAGGCAGATAGCACAGTTTTCATACTCCTCCATGTTTTGCCATGGCATGGAGGAGTGCCTGATCTTGTGCTGCCCTCCAAAGCCTAATAGATTATCCAGGAAAGAGCAGATTCTTGAATGGTTTGGCAAATCAATTGAAAAATTAATTATGATACCAAAGACTTATGTACTGCTTTAAGGTTTGCAAAATGCTTGATAATATGGGTTAACTCATTTGATTTTCATAACTACTCTGTGAGGAAGGTGCTGTTACCATTCCCATCTTACAGATGAGAAAAGGAGGGGTCTGGTGAAGAATTGTAAAGAGCACTGACCTCAGAATTGGATGATTTTGATTTGTAGTAGATGTAAAAGCTTGGGCAAGGCACTTTTAAACTCTCAGTTGTTTATTTTTTTTTAATCTGAATGTCAACCATTATGGTCTTTTCATTTGAAGGTAATTTCATTCATTTATACTTCCTTAACTCATCCCCAACATCAAGACGAATATGACTTTGGCAAATATTAAAGAACAAAGAAGACAATGTTAGGGATTAATGAAGTGATCCATAAAGTACTTTGAGCTCAAAGTCTTAGAGGACAGAGTACTGGCCAAAAGAAAGAACACCAGAGTTCAAATCCACATAGTTCCCTGATGTGTGACTCTGGGCAAATCACTTAACCCGTTTGCCTTAATCCACTGGGGAAAAAAAATGACAAACCACTCCAGTATCTTTGCCAAGAAAACCCCATGGATGTTAAAGATCTGGACACAATTAAATAACAACAACAACTGAGATCCCCTGGGGGAAAGGATTAAATATAAATAAGAATTGAAATGTTATTATAGCCTTTTAAAGTTTCCCCAAGATAGAAAAATCCTGATAGCAAAGAAAAATTAAGTGAAATTCCTCCACTCACAAACCAAAAACTCATACCCATATGTCTTTCAACACACGCAAGTATGATCTGCTTTTCTGTGGGACATTCTAATGGTCAATAAGCTTGAAATGAGATCAACAACTACCATTATGGATCATTGCCTTTGGCAGTACATTAATCTCCCATAATTCCTATTATCCATGGTTGGTTAGGACCTAATAACAATAAATGCACAGCCATCTACCAGATGCCTCAGAGATCTGCAAGCTTCCTCTTCTTGTCATATCTTTACCACCACTGTAAAGGCCTGGCTCGCAAAGGGGACTGGGGCAGGGAGTATGGATAAATCAGTGTGTATCTGCTATCGCTTCTGGGAGGGAAAGAGAGCTGGGTTAGTATCAACACCTGTGCATAGGTATCCGTTATTTTTCTTTGTAGGAACTTGGGTATTTTGTAGCTTTCATGGGAATTCAAGCCCCTTGTTCTAAGGTTAAAAATTATGGTTCTCTAGGTAGTTGGGTGCAATGGGAAGAAAGGAAGAAGAAAAGGAGGAAGAGATGAAGGAATAAATGAAGGGAGAAATGAAGAAGGGGGGAAAAGAGGGAGGAGGGGAAAAGGGAGAAAGGAAGGAAGGGAAGAAGGCAGAAGAAGGGAGGGGAGAGGAGGAAGAGGAAGAAAGGAGCAAAAGAGAAAAGGAAGAAGGAAGAGAGAAAAGTAAGAAGCAAGAGAGAAAAGGAGGAAGGAAGGAAGGAAGAAAGGAAGGAGGGTAAGAAGGGAGGGAGGAAGGAAGGAGAGAGGGAGGAGGGAGGGAGGGAGGAAGGAAGGAGAGAGTGAGGGAGAAAGGAAAGAAATATTCAAAATAAATAGAGAATATTATTGAGTATGTAGAGTTTGCTAACAAACTCAGGAGGAAGGTTGAATTAAGGTCCTCTTGAAGGAGGTAACAACAAGGAGGAGGCTAAGGATTCCAAGAGCTTCTTGGAAGGCAAGGAGAGTGTTTCGGTCATGAGTTATTTCTTTGCAAATATGTAGAGATGGAAGATGAAATGTGGAGGTTTGCCAGGAACATAGAACACGTGAGAAGTTGGAGGACAGAATCATTTGGACATATCGGCTGAAGGTGGGGAGACAGAATCATTTGGACATATCGGCTGAAGGTGGGGAGACTCATGTTCCAAACTGAGGAGTTTACATTCTGTCCTCGTAGCCATGGGGAGCCACTAAAGGGAGTGGATGGATAAACCCCAATGACTTGTTGACAATCTGCTCTGAAAATAAAGGTTATGAAACACAATCTTATTGAAACCCATGTCACTCAGATTCAGAGCTTTGTATATCAGCCTGACATTATTATAGGCTGCTGATAAGAAATGTGCTAAATACAAACAAAGCTCACTCCCAAGTCATGGAAGAGGAGGAAAAAGAGAAAGAAGAAAATAGGTTGAGAGGAAGGAGAAGGAGAAAAGGAGAAAGAGGAGGAGGAAGAAAAAGAAAGCTGAAGAAAAAGTGTGTTGGTGTTGTGTGTTTTTGTTGGATGTTTTTGCTTCTTTAAAATAATAATATAAGTTCTCTCTGGGAGAAGGTTGGTTTCTTGAGGAGGTTTTCTTGAGGCAGCCTTAGTTTCAGTTGAAAGTAAATAATCACCCAAAATCACAGCCAGCTGATAAAAGTTCAGATCTTTTATTGCGCCCTTCAATATAGCCCAGTTAGCTCAGAAGCCTATCTCTCTGCTTGGCTCCAAGAGATCTTGCAGCTTTGTCCTTTGTGTCTGCCTCTGCTTTCTTCAGCCTCCAGCCAGCACCAAGGTGGAAGATGCAATGAATCTCTCTTGCCTTGAAGAGAGGGCTTGTGGGCTTCCTCCCAGAGTGCCCCTCTCTGACTTCAGTCAATGTTCCGGAGAAATTCTTTTTAGCTCTAAGAGCTTCCTCCATATATATGATCTCCCAAAGGTTAACTCCTCCTTCTGGAGGCAGGGCTTAAGGGAGGTGTAAATTCGGATATCTCATACTAAACCGTGTGAACTCCAATGAGTACTTAAATATTTCTTCCTTTTCTGAGCTCTCTAAAGGTGTGAACACAAGCATCATTTCTATCGGTTGTACTTAGTACCTTGTTTCAAGTTCTGGCCCCAAATAGCTCCTTGTAAGATCAAGATCAATCATATTGAACCATGCTAAATTAGATAATTATTGTCTCTATCAACTCTAATGGCTTAACACTTTGTAAAGATTCCAACATGTTTTCAATGTTGTTAATCACTTTCTTCCTCTATTCTTCCAAAAGGTTCCCTTCTCCTGCCTCTCCACAAGCTGTAGCCAAAGTTGAGAGGGTACATGCTTAACATCATTGAGCTTTGCTGAATAAACATCTTTAAACAAATAACCGAGATCTTAAATAGCAAGACCAGGCAGTCGAGAAGTGCCCAAAGCCAAAGTAAACTCGGGGCTGCTTCCATTTAAAGTCAGGCTGATATTGACAAACGTGGTCAGTTTTAGACCCTGCCAAGGATCTCAAGTACCCAACTCCTGCACCCTGGTACAGACCACATTTCAAAAATGAGCCTGGGCCACGCCAGCCTGGGGACCGCACAACACCTGCTACAGGAATGATCCACCGAACCCGGCCACAAAGTCTTACCTAACTAGGCTGATGCTGGGGGCAGGAGCTGTGAAGATTCTCAACAATGGCTTTTCTGTGCCTAAAGATTGAAGGAAACCTCTTTGAGGGCAGAGATTATTTTGTTTTAGTTTCCTAGTGCCATCAATTTAATTTGCTGTTGTTCAAACTCAAGATTTTATGCAAGGAAACTGTTCACTAGTACAGAGAAGCATGTCTTCTGTCACTTATCATTTTCAAGAGTTTCTTAAAGGAACAAAAAGGAAAATTGACTTGCTAGTGATGAGTTACTAAATGATATGAGAATCAAAACTTGAACCCAGATCTTTATATATCCCATAGCCTGGCTTCCTAACTGCTCCTTGATGGTTCCTTGACTGTTGGTTGGGTTGAGTCAGCTGAGTGATCAGAGAGCTAGAGAGCCAGCCTCAGAGCCAGTGAGATCTCAGTTTAAGTTCCAGTTTTTACACCAATTGGCTTTTTGACTCTATATATCAATGTTCCAGGCAATATTTGAAGAGAGAAAGTATGAACCTGTGTTGGTAAAAGAAATTGCCTCTTCTAGGAGTTCCCTATATCAATGAAATCACGAGTTGTATAACATCATTGAGGTCCCTAAATAAAACTCACTAAGTATGCTTCATTATGCTGTGATGGTGACCCTACATTATTGAGAATTATTCTAGAGGAAAACCCTCCCTGACCAAAAGAAAAAAGCTTCCAGTATGGACACAGTGGCTGAGAGGGTGTCTGCCATCAACACATCAGCGTAGCTCAGTGCTCAGGCTTGGTTATCATGACGATGAGTTTGTGGGTTTATTTATTGACTACAGACAGCCGTGAAAATCACTGACTAAAGCATGGAACGGCTTCAATCTTTATGTGTGAAAGAAAACCCCTGCACTTACAAGCCTTCAGAGCTTCTGAAGACTGAAGCATATCACTTATAGACAGATACACAATCACCCTCACTAATCCTCACAATCTGTGGCTCTACCTAATGCATTGTTGGTAGAGTTGTGAACTGATTCAATCATTCAGGAAAATAATTGGCACTATGCCCTAAGAGCAACCAAACTACATATACCCTTTGATCCAGAAATACCACAACTAGGTCTGTATCCCAGAGATCATAAAAAAGATAAATGGACCTACACATCCAAAAATATTTCTATCAGCTCTTTTTGTGGTGGCAAAAATTAGAAAATTTGAGAAAAAAAATTGTTAATCCCCATTATTTAGGGAATGGTTGAATAAGTTTTAGTACTATTGTGAGGGGGAAAAAGAGCAAGCAAATTTCAGAAAAACCTGGAAAGACTTGTATGAATCGATGCAAAGTAAAATGAGCAGAACCAAGAAAACACGTACACAGTAGCAACGACACTGTCAGATGATCAACCATGGGTGAGTTAGCTCTTCTCAACAATACTATGATCCAAGGTCATTACAAAGGACTCATAATGAGAAATGGTAGCCATACCTAGATAAAGAATTGACTGGATTCTAAATGCTGATCAAAATATACTCTTCTCACTTAATTTTTTTCATGATTTTCCCCCTTTTATTCTGTTTCTTCTTTCACAAATGTGACTAATAAAGAAATATTTTACATGATTGCATATATATATATATATATATATATATAAAACCTATATTAAATTGCTTACAATTTAAGAAGAAAGGAATGAAGAGAGAAGAGAAATTTAAAATTCAAAGTCTTATAAAAATGAATGCTAAAAATTATCTTTACATATAATTAAAAAAAAATAAAATACTACTTTAAAAAAAAGATCTTTGGCTCCAGTGGCAGAGCTCCGGTTAGGCAGTGCTAAAAATCTGAGGGAAGTCCCACAGAATCTGTCCAAGAGAAACATCATAATCAGGCTCTTATTTCAACTTTATAAGACTAATTCAGGGAGAGAGAACCCTTGAATCTCAGGTCACCATACCTAGTCAGGGGAGACCTCTCTACCACACCATAGTGCTTCTAAGAAGTCTATGATGAGACAAAGGTAGCATGGCCAGGAAGGAGTTCATCTTAAAGGAAGAAACACAAATTAATCATTCTTTGTAATCAAGATCAAGTACAACAGTTCGTAAGACTATCAGGCCTGGTCATCCTAGATCAAACTCTGAAGTTGCTCTAATAGTGGACCATTGGATTGCTGGATCTAATGGCATATCTCATGGGATCACTGGATGTAGGGTAGAGAGAAACTAGATTGGTCACCTAGTCCAGGCCCTTGATTTTTATAGATGAGCAAACTGAGATTCCGGGAGGAGATCTACTCAAGGATACAAAAACAAAAAGCACAGCAAACATTTGAAATAAGAATAATAATGGCAACTATAACAACAATATTAATAAATATCTGGCACTTACATAGTGTATTAAAGTTTGAAAAGCATTTTAGGGGTTTTATCTCATTTAATTCTCTAAACAACCTTGTGGTTTGAGTGCCATTTTTATCCCCATTTGACAAATGAGTTGACTGAAGGTCAGAGATGAAGGTTCTTGTCCAGCCAATAAGGTGTAGTAACTAGAAGCAGGAAGCCCTGGCTTCAGGGGTTCATCCTAGCTGTGTGATACTAGTGAGTCACTGAACATCTTTAAAACCCAGTTTCCTCTTCTGTAAAATGAAGCTAATAATAGTACCTACAACATCTTAGGACCGATGTGTGGTTCAAATAAGATTGTGGATGTGAAATGTTTTTGAACCTCAAAGCATGAGCTAAATGGGAGTTTCCCAATCATAATTGATTCTTTTACAAGAGTTATATCAAAGCCACAGCATGTTTATACAGCTTTCCACCATGGCCAAAGCCACTTGATTAACAGGAAATCAGTCACTCAGCTCAAGAGCAGTTACTCAGTGTTTGGGTAATTACTAAGTCATTGAGTTTTAGTCTGTAAAATAGATGGTGAAAGTACAGTGTAGACAAAGCTGACTTGAACCAAAAAAGCTAAATAAAGACAGTCCTTTCCAGTGGTAGCTTTTTTCTCTCCCTGTAAAATTAAGTGATCCATGGTAAGAACACTGGAAAGACAGAAGCTAGAGAGATGTTTGATGTTCAGTAAGATCAAGGAGAGGATGCTTAATACTCCACTGCATGGAAACCCTGTGTTGGAATCAAGTTCAAATATCATCTCTGGCATTTAATGCAACTTAGCTGGACACTGGAAAATCACCTAAACTCAGAATTTCAAACAGCTCTCCAATACCAGAATTGCTAAACAATCTGTATTAGTGGAGGAGCTATCCCCAGTGGGGAGGAGTTTCCCATATACAGCTCAAAAAACAAAGAAATGGAACAAATTATTAAAATGATCTTAAAAATCTTCTACATGTGAGTCATTATGCCAGGTGCTGAGGGAAATGTGATATTCCTATGAGATGAGAGATATCTTGCCCTTATGTATCTTACAGCCTAGAGAGAAACCCAACCCAGAGAAGAATTATAGATATATAGATATATATATAGTATGATTGTATGATATATGTACATATATAGAGTATGATATATACACATAAATAGTAGGATAGTATATGTATGATATCTATATATATACATATATATTGTATGATTAAAACATTAAAGAATTACAAAACAAAGTGCTTTGTGACGCTTGGAGGTGAAGATCAATTCCAATGAGGAGGTGGAGAGTATAAAGGAAAGTTTCAGGGATGAGATAGCATTTATGTTGGATTTTAAAGATTAGCTAGGAATGGAGCAGGTGAAGGGGATAATAAATGCTGCTAATTGTCAATAACAATACTCTATCTTTCCTTACAACAATGCAACTCCTAACCAGCTTGCTGCTAAGGTAGATACAACATGGGGGCTGAAGTCATGAAGACTCATCTTCCTCAGTTAAAATCCAGCTACGTGACTTTTGAAAAGTCAGTTAACCCCGTTTGACTCAGTTTCCTTACCCATAAAATAAGCTGGAGAAGAAAACAGTAAATGACTCCAAAAAAACCCCAAATGGGATCAAAAACAGATGGACATGACTGAAATCACCAAATAGCAAAATTAATTCTTCTCATTGTTTTCAATTGAGTTCAGACAGAAACAATGAATCTGGTGCAAATTGCCATCCTGGTATTATTCTCTATGAGGTAACATTCTGTGGATGACTACCCAAGTGGAAACATAACTACTTCTTACTATTGGATAAAAGAGTTGGGATCAAAATGTCTGCTGATTTTCTGTGGGCTTCTTAAGAGCATCCCCAAGACAAGTCTAGCAGCAGACCTGGCAGAATACATATTCCTCCTCTTTTCCCTATAGTGGCTTAATTTATTCCATCTGATCTTCATATTTTGGAAACTTATTATTCCCTATAATTTGGAAATACTAAGTATTCCATAATGCAATATCTATTTAACCAACATCCCTAAATTTTTTATGTATCAACATTATATTCACTTAATAACAGGTTACAGTTTCATCTATGATACTATTCAGTTTGAGGTCAGCTCATTTGCTGAATTCTCAAACAAAATTAAGAGTTTCCATATGTTAATATGTCACATATTAATTCAAGAAAAATAAAATTCTGGCTATTTCATCATGGCTAAGATTTCAGTAGGTGCTACCTTTTTACAAGCTGCATTAATAAATTCCACAGTTCCTACAATTTTCTTGAATGATCTGAACTGATCCAGAAGTTTGGGTTCCTAAAAGATGATAGTTCCCTAGTTGCTATTGATAATAACCTGATCCTAAATTTCTATCTATTTCACTAAACAAATCCATATGCATCAGCCAGTTAAAAAAATTCTTTGTCAATATATTGCTGGTTGAAGGGAGGACATTTTGATTGGACGGTTTGCTGGATTTTAGCCCATTTTCAGAGAGAGATTGTATAGTAGTTAATTTCTCTAAATCAGCATTTTTATCTATCTTTAGAGTGACCAGTTTGGTAAAGCATGGGGACCTCCTCACAGAATAATATTTTTACATGCATAAAATACGTAGGGTTACAAAGGAAATCTATTGTGTTGAAATACAGCTTTAAAAAGAAAAAGTTCACAGATTCCTAGTGAAAAGTTCCTGCTCTAAAGATATTTCTTCTCATTGAGCTCTGACTGCCATATAACAAATGTCTCTCGACAAGCAGAACCACAGCTCTCTCCTTAATCACTTACTCTTGATACAACTTGCCTGAAGAAAGATTGAGCTATTTGTAAGTGTGGGCTTTTGTCCACTGGTTTAATATCATGATCAGACTCCAACCTTCTGTCTCTATTTTCCCTTGGCATATGTTAAGAAGTTTTATACCTATTGAATACAAAAGACATCTTGCTATTATTGGAGTAAGATTCCAGGAGATGGGAAATCTATTAAAAGTATATTTTTAGAAGAGTCAATGAACTTGGTGTCCATCGTGTACATTAAATGATCTATTGTTGTTATGGATCTCTTCTACGACGTTATTATTCATTGGTATTCCTGCCACCTTCCTATCCTTGGGTCGTCCTCGAGATTTTTCAAATTGCTTTCACATACATGATCTCATTTGATTGATGTGAAAAGCCCTGCTGTTTGTGGGAACCATGACAACCCTAATGAGCACAGGGTGGGGCAAGTCGGCCCAGCTCTCCTTCCCGCTCAGCTTTCACTGCCAGCAGAACCAACCACACCAGGAGGACATACAGAAGCCTGCAATTCCCAGTTTATTTTCAGCTACCAGAACAGCAGAGGATGGTTCCAAATCTCATTCTACACGATTTGTTTTCTGTTTAATGCATCTCATTGGGATTCCAGAATCATCCAGGTGTCTGTTCTGTATGAAGTGCTGGATCTCGCTTTCCTCCTGTTCCTTTTGTAATTTGCCTTTCACTTGACAATAACTGGATTGAGGGAGACAGATATGGAGATCCAATGGAAAGAACCGGTCTGTTCACCAAGTTTGGCAGATTTCTTCTTTGTGTTTTTCAAACTGTTTTTGATTTCTCCTCCTGCACTTTCTCATATTTTCCAAATGTCTTCTGAACTAACCTAGTTTTTTATACTTCATTTACTAACAGCCAGATTTATTGATGCTAAACTGGCTTCCCTGGGCAGATCCAGCATCTTATTACTCATTAGACCTATCATCTGATTGACTCCCCAAAGAAGCCTTGCCAATATTTCCCTCTTCTATAGACATTTACTAAGACTGTTTTCTTCTCTTGTAATTTAATCCAGAAGTTTCCTGCCTCCTCTCTCCTTTACTGGTCTCCCTTGAATTCTAAGTCCAGTTTATAACACACTGTCTTCCACATGCCTGGAAGTGGAGTCACACCAGCTCCCTCGGTCCAAAAAATATCATATGTGGATCTCAATTGCCTGCTGTCAAAGCCAAAATAAGGCAAGGGCTTCAAGTTGTCTCTGTTCTTCTAAATCAGAACATTTACCTTTCTGTATCTGTCAGTAACTCCCTTGAAAAATAGGCCCTTCTCTGAATCATGTTTCTAAAGGCATCAAAATAAAATACATGTGATGACCAATTATAGTGAAGGAATTATCGTGGTATTGAAAAACTAAGATCTCCTAATACAAGTAAAAAGGGAAACAGAAATAAATCAATTAAAATCATATTTTATAGATTAGAGGCTCATCAATGGTAGAATCTTCCATTAAGCTAAAAAAGAGAGCCTATGCCTCTTTGTGGAGGTTCAGTAGAGGAAGAGAATACTAGCCAATTAATGGAGTGACTGGAAAATTCACTGAAGTGGTAATGCTTCCCTTTCTGTATCTGTCAATAACTCCCTTGACAAATAGTCTGATGAAGCTCCTTCTTCAAATCATAAAAGCAAAATCCATGGGATGACCACTTATACTGATGGAATTATCATGATACTGAAAAACCAGACTAAGATCTCCTAGTATAAGCAAAAAGGGAAACAAATAAATCAATGAAAATCATATTTTATAGATCAGAGGCTCATCAATGGTAGAATCTTCCATTAAGCAAAAAGAAATCATACACCTCTGTGTGGAGGTTCAGTAGAGGAAGAGAATATTGGCCAATTAATGGACTGACTCTGGAAAATTCACTGCAGTGGTAATGCTTTCTAACTTCTAATTATGACTACAATTTCAGTCTTCCAAACAAATGAAGAGCACTTATCCGATTGATTACTTTGATAATTAAAACTTTGCTAATTGTAAGTCATGTCTTAAATCTAATTCACATAGAAATGACTTTAATTTAATACAACAAGTACTTATTAAACACCTACCAAGTGTAGAGATATCTAAGTGGCACAGTGACAGAATACTGGACCAGGAATCAGTAATAACGATGATCAAATCAGATCTGACTGTGTCACACTGGGCAAGTCACTTGACCACCGCCTGGAAAAGGAGGTTAATTTCAGCATCTTCCTCCCAGGGTTGTTGTGAGGGTAAAGTGAGATAATAGTTGTAAAGTGAAAATGCTATATAAGTGTTAGGAAGAGTAGCAGATAAATCCTCAGAGTCAGCTAGGCCAGGATTCAAAATCTTGACAAACACACAGTAGCTGTGAGACCTTGGACAAGTGGATGGCCTCTCAGAACCCTACTGGGCAATTCTCTGCTGCTATAAGCTGCTTAACAGGTATCAATCAGCATTAGGGGAGAGAATATCTTCCCCAGAATTCCAGTTCTCCTCCTTTCTATTCTGCTGTAGAAAAAGCATTAGAATATAACAAAAGACAAAAAGAACACAATCCTTGACCTCAAAAACTTATATTCTGCTGTAGTGAAACCAAATGTCAAGAGATATATGTAAGATATGAACACAAAGGTGAGGTTTTTTTTTTTGGGGGGGGGGGAGGTCACTAACCACTAGCCATTCAGAAAAGTCATGATATTGAGATGACACTTGAACTGAACCTTAAAAGAGGATCCTAGAAGTAAAGAAAAGGAGGGACAGCGCTCCAGGCCTGAGTTAAGATGGGGAACAGCAATGGAAGTAGCCTGAGCACAGAGCGAAAGTTTAAGGTAGAGTCTTATCCCCAGGCTGGTTGGCTGGGAGGTATCTTTTAGACCATTGTACCCTTGAAGTTTCTCTCTCCAACTCAAGAGGAGTTGTCATTTTCACCAGTGCAGAAGGCACCAGTACAATATTGAGTTATAAATCTTGTTATACCTATGTTCCAAACATCCAACTAGATTAAAAATCTCTCTAGTAATTTCTATCACTAGCACAAAAGCTATCAAATCTATGTCCCAAGTATTCTTATGCGTACTGCCAAGCTGTTGTTCCAATTAAGATTCCATCCCCCTTTCATCTAGTCCAACAATAAGAGCCAAGGTCACACAAGTAGAAAATGGCACAATTGGAATTTGATTCCAAATCTCTTTTTCTTTCTACTGTATCAAAGAGTCTCATAGGTATTAGTAATGGTTGGTGGTATCCTCATACAAAATACTGGGTGGTGACGATTAACATGTTGTTAATTTTGATCCAATTTAATTACCTAGGAAGGTTTCTGAATAACAGCTTGTCTGGTATTGAATTTATTGTTTAGGATAGGATTTTTAGCCTTTTAAAAAATCCTTTTGTTCTTGTAGAGCATCTCTTCAAAAAAACACAAATTCACCTCCTCAGAATGACAATCTACCCTATTCTCAAAACGAATGTGAATTTTTATCTCTTGGATTAAATTGATTTGAAATAAATATGTCCTTAAAATTCTAATTCGGCATTCATAGGAAAAGTCACTCCATTATGAAAGCCACTTTCCCATTTCCCTATGAGAGCCATGGGAGAGATTAGAATTTCTACTTGAGTTTTTACTCCTATTCAATTTCCTACCCCAGATGTCAAATTCATCTCTCACTTGTGACTTTCATGAGGAAGATATGATAGGTCTATTGGCAGAGGGAAGCACTATATTTATAATTGTCAGTGTTTTTATAGCAACAAGCTGCTGAATCCACAAAAGACAGCTTAGACCGACCCATTCGTATTTTGCCACTATCTGGTCATTTTCTTTCGCACCTGTGGTTAACATCTCCTTTATTCAAATTCCCTTTTCTGGGCCTCTGTATCTTAAGAATTAAGTCTTTTTATTAAGAGACAGAGAAATTTTATATAAAAAGAATAGACAGGCTGTTAACATAACACAGAGAGCAAAGAGACATATCCCAAAAGGAAAAGAAATATCATGAAACATTTTAGGGAAGTGAAGGATTCAATGCTATGTTTTCTAAAAGCAGCAAAGAAATTGAGGTCCTTGATTCTATCAAGAATCATCACTTGTTAAGTTAAAAAATGCATATTTATGCATTGCCAGTGTTTAAAATGAGGAGGTTCTAAGAGGGGATCAAGGAGTGGTTGCTTTAAAAATACCCTCATAGCTCTCCCTCCTTCACTGGAAGACTTCCTGAAATAGTGAGCCTCCAGAATGAACCTTTTCCTGGGTAACTTAAGAGGAATTTGAAATTTCTCTAGCTTATCACATTCTTTCAACACTTTCACTGGGTTATTTTCCTTATCTCACCTTACCCCTCTCACTACTTTATTCTGCAGCTGCTGAAAACAGATGTGAATCCAGTTGTGGGTTATTTTTTTTTTGGTCAATCTTATGTTGGTCCAAATTTTCCAGGCCCTCAGCCCCTACGCCATATGCCCTAAAAGGGGAAGTTGTCTCAGCTAGGGCTTAATGGCTGGCATCTATCCAGGAGCTGGATGTGAAGTTATTGGAAAATTCCCAATGGTGCTACTGTGTCCTCGCCTTGGGTACAGTGTGATTGCTTGGCCATGGGCACATGAGATCCCCCCAGGGAGGACTATATTTCTCTTCTTGGCCCGCTCCCCTATGGCTGGTCTATTAATGATGCTCCCAGACGCGTACAGAAAAACACACACACACATGCAGAATACTGCAGCTACACTGATTTAGTTAGTGAAATATCCCCGGCTTTGTTATTTACTGCCCTTCAATTCAACTCAAGAAACACTTATTAAGCATCCGTGGTGTACTTTTGAGCCCCAAGATATTAAAAGAAGGAGTTCCTACACTCAAAAAGCTTCCATTCTCCAGGCTCAAGCTTATTACACAACATCCTCAGGGTTCCAAAGGGCCAGCTTCAGGATACAATGGTATCCTGCCTCCTCCTCTGAAAGACTGGCAGCATTGGAAAGTGTAGGTATGGATTGATACAAAGTGAACTAGGCAGAACCAGGAAAACAATATACACAATGACTACAATGTATCACTAGAAGAGAAAGAAGAAGTAACACCAGAATACAGATCATTAGGATGACAAAACTTGGCCCTGGAGAAGAGCTATGAAAGTGAACCTTCCTTCCTTGTTAGCAGCCATAGAGGACTAAGGGTTGAAATGTTGCATTAACATTGGACTTGGCTCATGTTACCTTTGCTGAAGTGTTTGGGGTTCCCCTCTTTTCTTTTAAATTTGCTGTTCTAAAGGTTGGTTTTCTGGGTCAGTATGGGGTGAGAGAGATAAATTTGGAAGTGAATTTGATATAAAAACAAGAATTATCAAGAAATTTGGAAAAAAAATGAAAACAAATCCAGCTTCAAGCAGGCTCTGTGTGGATGCAAGTATGGGAACCATATATTTGTGATTCCCCTTGAACTCCTTGAAGCTTTTGGCTCTGCATTCTTAACAGATTATTTTAGAGCATTACTTCCTTCGTTCATAATCTTTTCTATGTCATGGACTTGTCGGGACCATGGACCCTGCTCAGGATCAGCCTTTGAATGAATAAAATAAAATGCATAAGTTAATGAAAAAAATCTGGTTATTTGTATCTACATTTATAGCTTTGATGACTACATTTCTTCTATATATATTCTAAGTTTTCAGAATCTAAGCAAGGAACTCCTGTTTTATAGAGAGCAGATTATGTAATATGGGGTAAGTCAATCTTACCTTGCTAAAATTCAGTTTCCTTATCTGTAAAATGAAATGGTTGGTCCCTTCTAGCTCAAAATCTATGATCCTTTCTATGTTATTCAAGAGATTGCCATCCATTTTTAATAAATAAAGAAATTAAAGGTTAAATCTAGTTCTTAAATGGCCTCACCACCATCTCTACCTATCACTAACCAATGGCCACCAAAGAGTAATTCAGTCCAAACCACTCCCCATACCTACAACTCTACCACCAGTCTTCCCCATATCTCTAACCATTAACTACCAACTCTGCTGCCAGCCTGGCAGCCAACCCTGTGGATATCAAGCCCATTCTCAATTCCTTAGTAGCCAAGAGCTATTGAAGGTCTAGAAAAATTATTCTTGACCCCCAACTCCTTGACCCCCAAGAGGTTCAAATTAGTAATTGATATGATTTTGTCAAGAGAAATGACATTAAAAAGATGGACTTTTGTGTCTTTTACTGCTATCCCCAATGACTGAGAGATGTTTCCTTTGGCTTCTTAGACGCATAGCCTCCTCCATAACCCTTCTCACTCTTGTTTTCCTGTTCCCAGTACATAGCACAGAGTTTTGCAAACAATTGACACTGGATCAATGTTCTCTCCTGGTTCTGTTCCTACTTGCAGTACCTTTCCAGTCTCTTTGCTGGATTTTGATCCAAGTATGTCCAGGTAACCCTCCAGCTTTGTCAATCCCTCTCTTTTCCCTCTCCCTCCTCTCTACTTTATTTGACTTTGTGATCTCATCAGTCCTAGGGAGTCAATGATCATCCCTATGCAAATGATTCTCTGGTCTACTTACCTGTCCAGTCTTAACCTCCCCACTTAAACCTCCAGACTCTCATCATCAAAGGCTTGTATACATCTTCAACTCAAAATCAAGACTCATTATCTTTTTTACAAAGCCTTTTTCTCTTCTCCACTTCCCTATTACTATTGAGAGTCCCATCATCATCCCAAATGCTAAGGCTTATAATCTTCCTGTCATCCTCAATTCTCTCACTGTCCAATCAATTGTGAAATCCTGTTATTTCTACAAGCTTGGTGGCACCTTGGATAGTGCCAGTCCTGGAATCAGGAGACTTAGCTTTCTGAGTGAGTTCAAATCCAGGTTCAGACACTTATTAGCTAGGCAAGTCACTTAACCATGTTTGTCTCAGTTTTCTAATCTGTCAAATGATCTGAAGGAAATGGAAACCACTCCAATATCTCTGCAAAAAAAAAAAAAAAAAAGTGGGTTCATAAAGAGTCAGACATGACTGAAAACTCCAGAACAACAAAACCCTCATAACATCTCTCATATGCCCTCTTTTCTCCCCTAACACTGACACCAGCTGGGTGTAGGCTCTAATTACCTCATGTCTGGACTATTGCAACAGCCTGATAGCTGGTTCTAGGGCTCAAGTCTCTCCCATGGCAGTCTATATTCCACTCAGCTCTCAAGCTGAGTTTCCTAAAGCTCACAACTGACCCTGTCATTTCATTCTTTATTAAATGAACTCTAGACTATTACCTCCAGTATTAATATTTATTATTATTATAATGTATATTATATAATAATTAATATTAATAATAATAATACAAATATTAAATCCTATGATTAGGATTCAAAGATCTTCACACTGTGCCCTCCCTCTCTACTCTATCTTTCCCACTCTTCCCCCACTTCACTCTACCCTTCCTAACTCTCCTCACTTTACTTTATCCTTCCCACCCTCTCCCACTTTCTTGGCAGTACAATGACACTGACTTCCCTTGGGGATCCCCACTCTTCACTCCAGACTCTTTTCCTGATTCCATGTATTTTTCTCTCTTGCCAGTAATATTCCCTCTCCTCTCTATCTGCCCAGTTCAGAGTCAGTTATGGGATAGCCATTAATTGATTCTCTCCAGTTTATTCCACTTATATCTTGTTTGTCCATATTTGTTTATGTGTTTCCCCCTTGTTAAACTGTGACCTCCTTGAGGATCTGGAAAGGACGGAACACAATACCTAACACATAGTAGGGTTTTTTTTATATAATGCTTGCTGACTTGAGGTGCCTCTTCAATATGAGACAGTTAAGCATTTCTGCAACCAGAGCTGCAAAGCCACAAAGATTTTCCCCTCTCTTCACTATGGAGCCCTGGCTATGTCATTCCATGTGATTTCAATAGGGGTAAGATAGCTTTCAAGCTCCTTAAGGGAGATTTGAGAGAACTGTAGTCTAATTAGCTGGAGCTACTGTCCTAACCACCCAGGATAACAAACCAATACTCTTTCTCCTTCTTCTTCCATCCTTTCTTACCTCAGCATCTTGCATGCATTCTGCTTAAGGGACACTTGCTGATATCAGTCTGAACAGTAGCAGCCTGTCACTTGTGTTTATTTATATTTTTGCTTGTTCTGCCCCATACCTCTTATACTCTAATCTCCAGGCAAGCAGAGATCCATTAATTATCCCCCAGTGTTCCTTTCCCTCACCAGCTAGTTCATAGTCTGCATATAGAGGGCTGTGGAAAAAAAATGGATGGGTTTTGCATACATGAGCAGTACACAGAAGCTAAATTGATAAATATTCAAGTTCATTTTGGAAGAAGGTTCCAAGGTTTATCTCAAAATAACTCTAGCAGGTAGCCAGTTCTATCACATGTTCATTGTTCAGTCATTTCAATATTCACCAATAGATAAGACAAATTTCTTTTGTTGCTCCTTGGTGATTTCAGTAATATCTGATTCTTCATGAACCCATTTGGAGTTTTCTTGGCAGAGATAATAGAGTGGTTTGTCATTTCATTTCCCAGCTCATTTTACAGATGAGGAAATGGAGACAAACAGAGTAAAATGACTTGCTCACATTCATACAGCTAGTAAGTATCTGAGGTCAGATGAATTCAGGAAAATAAGTCTTGGTCACTCCAAGCTCAGTATTCAATCCATTATGCCACCTATCTGTCCTCTCCCCATTTTACCAATGAAGAAACAATGACCTCAAGAGATGAAACTCTTTGTCCAAAGAACTCAGGGCTATGGGTCTTTCCTTCTTGGCCCACCATCTGTGCCCCTTCTCCATTCATCAAGACCCCAAAGACTCTAAGGGACTGAGTCAACCTATGGATTTCCTAAACACAAGTTTTTTGTTTTGTTTTGTTTTGTTTTTTGGAAGGCAGACCCAGAAATTGTTTGAGGGAAGATGGGAGATTGAAGTTTGGCTATCATGAATCGAATGGAATTAGAGGGAAATTTCTCATCCTAAAGAGAGACTTGCTCCTTTGAAAAATATTTTTTCCAGAAAATCTGAAATCTAGATAATTTTCTCAAACCAGAGACTTTCTTGCTAAGTAGAAAACGTCTTAATGTTGAAAAGGCTCATAAATGGAAAAGTCAAATGATGTTGCTTTGTAAGAGAGGTTAAGAGGTTCCCTCCTTTGGTAACGAAGGAGTGCCCTGTTCCTGACCTTGCCCATCATGTACACTCAAGTCCAAATGACTCACACTGCTGTCAACAAGAAATTGCAAGCAAAGAAAGAGGTTTTTTTTTTAAATCCTAAATCCTGAATTTAATCACCAAATTCTAGTGATACTGGTTTTCAAAAGCAAAAACAAACCAAAAAATATCCGTTTTATTTTGTTCAGGCTTCACTGAATTCAATGAGTTGGGAGAGAATTATCAGAAAACTTTGCTTTTCTTTCCAAATCAGCATTCTAATTGACAACCAAAGGCATGTTAATCCATAGACCAACCTTCTGAGTCACTGGTAAAAATGGTTACAAAGGTCACCTTAAGTAGAAACCCAATTTAGTAAGTCTCTTGACATTTAAAAATTTAGAAAATCAAGAATCTACCCCAAATTGGAAAAACATGACCCACTTGCCCTTTCTTCCAATTGCACTCCAATAAAACTCCATCTATCTCACTGCTCAAAACAAGTATTTTGTTTCCATTCCCTCTTAACTACCTGAGAAAGACAAAGTACCTTAGCAAGCATCTATTAAAAATCTACCCACTAGTTCTAAAAAGTGTTATATTAAGACTCACCACTGATGGGAAAAATGGGTGAAAAAGTCCTTGAAATTGGGCAGGCCTCTTCCAAAGGCAGTAAAGAAACAACCCAACAGGATTTCTACCTATTTGATATTTGGATTTTTTAAAATTTTGCTCATTTTTCCATCATGATAAGTTTTACCAAGGTGTTGATAAATAGAAAGGATAGTTTAAAGGCATAAGAAAAAAGGAGTAGATGGAATCTAAACAATAAAAGGTGGAAAGGATTAGTGGATGGAAGATCCTCAACACCAACCACAAAGAGCACCTTACTTAAAACTTTACTTTATAGGTGAGGTCAGGTGAGAGTCAGGCAACTTGTCTAAAGTTGGACTGTTGCTAAGTCTCATCAAATTTCAAATTTCTGAATTCAGGGATGTTTTCTGGGATATGACTAAAGAGAAGAAAGATGAATTCATGAAGGAGATGCAATGTTAGAAAGGTGACAGATAAAAATGGGAAGAGGGAAAAGAATAAAATAGATGAATACTGCTAGGTTGATAGAAAGTTTGCTTGAACCCTAATTTAGTTGGGAGGGTTGATAAATAGAAACTATCCATGCTTAAATCTTTTTTTTTTCCAGAGGCAATTGGGATTAAATGACTTGCCCAAGGTCACACAGCTAGGAAGTGCTAAGTGTCTGAGGCCAGATTTTAACTCAGATCCTCCTGACTTCAGGGCTTGTTCTCTATCCACTGTACCAACTAGCTAACCTCTACATGCTTAAATCTTACAACTGTATTTATAAATGAGTAAATCCAGCTTGGAAGAAGGTGACTCTGCTACTCTGTCTTGACTGGGCCCATTTGGGACTCATTCACTTTTCCCCATTCGTTTTCTTCCAGGCTCCCACTACGAAGGCTGTGCACCTCGGTGGGCTCATGGCATCTGTGACTTTATCCAAGTAGATACCACTCCCTCTATCAATACTGAACTCAACCCCTCCATGGCCTGACATTGTAGTTGGTCCTCAAGAGTTGATATGACTGAACATCATGCAAACCAGGATGATGAAACATTCTGACCTTGACTATGCTGATCCTGAATTAATAGACATATAGTCAATCCCTGAATCCAGATCTAAAGCATTTTCAGCTTCTCAGAGCTTTTTGGGTAGAGCAGTTAGGACCCACAGAGCTGAGTCTGGAATAAGTTAAGTTCAAATCTTATCTCAGACACTGGATTTGTGACCCTGAACAATTCACTTTAACTTTGTCTCAGTTTCCTCATCTGTAAAATGAGCTGCAAAAGGAAATGTCAAATGACTCTAGTACTCTAGGCAAGAGTATTTTTTTATTTAAAAAAAAGATTGCATTTCAAAGATTTCAAAGGCCTTAGAATTCTAGTCCCCATTGCACTTAGATTCATTCAAATCTTTTGGTAAACCCAGTGCCCCTTTGAGCCTGAACTCACATCTCACCCAGATCCTACACAAGACCTTTCTTTCTTATCCCAGTGATTTGTATTTTTCCCTCAATAAAAATAAAATACACAATAAAACACATCATGTTAAAAATATGGTCTTCCAAGCCAATGTGTATCTGTAGGAACCTATTTTATGTAAGGATTGGATATAGAGATTAGAAAAGGAAGGTTTCTCTAGACAAGAAAACACCAAGTATGGTCATGAACAGTCAGAAATGACTAAAAAAAACTGAAAAAATTAATATCTGAAGTAGAATATTAAATGTTTCTCATTTTGAGATGATTTTAAGCTGCTTTTCTCTCCCTGGAACTTTTAGCTTCTAAATATATAAAGCCTAGCTTTTCCTAACCATTTATTTTTAATAAATAAGACTTTCCAATGAATGGTTAGATTTAAACCCTTTTCAATTCACCATACAAATGAAAGAAAATGTTATTGTATAGTGTTTTTCTCTGCCTCAAAACCTGTTTAATATTTATCATTTATCTGATGTCAGTGCCTTTATCTGTCCTTCCAACCTGCCCTTGAAATAAATGGCAGCAATGAAATATCAAAGCTGGCTTTCTAATTGTAGCTTTTATTCCTGCTGTGTAGTTCAATGAAAGAAATACAATTTCAATTAAGCAATTACTTGAAGAGTTAGTTGAAAGCCCCCAACGAAGCCAGCGTCTCTCCATGGTTTGTTCCCGGTCCTCATTGACCAAACGTGAATTTCTTCCTTTCATACTCTGAGCTCTAGCAGAGTGGATCACTCCATATTGACACTCATGGAATGGAGTACCACCACAAGTGGTCTAATTTGGTATTCATCCTCATCTCTGAGCTTCAGTGGCTGTGACAAGGACAGAATAGGGATCTGCAAGAGGTATGACATTTTCAATGCTGTGTCAAAGCTGGGCAGTCATTAGGCCTGGACTGATATGGAAATGACTTTATCCTTAGAGTGCAAGCCAAACTCATATGTAGATTAGCCCTGTAGAGTACCAACCTTTTTGTATTCACTGATTCCTATAGGAGCGGTAGGCACGACGCACAGCCATGCTTATTTCCTCCAGAACAGGCTTAAGAGACTTGTTTAGGAGAACTCTAAAAATAGTAGGTTGACATCAAAGTTCAAGGAAGAAGCAGGTCTCCTTCCAGATGCCAAAGCATCTTCCCATTAACCCCGAGGTTAGGATCCAGCTCCCTAGGTTATCCTTGAGGGCAATTACTCTGCCTTCAAATCCACCAACATCAATTACTTCATCTTGCGTCCCCTATTTGCTTGGGAGTTCAGGAGAATGGGTAATGGCTTATTTGTTTTTGCCTTGATTTTCCAGGACTTAGCACGGTGCCTGGTCATAATAAGTGTTTAATAAATCCACATTTACATACATTGACAGATTGAAGAAATTGTAGCCAAAAGAATACTATATACATTGATTACATTTTTAAGATATTAAAGATAACATTAAGCTAACACCAAAAAACAAGAAGATTCGGATCAAACATGATGGGAAATGATGGTTCTAAACCATTAAAATTAAATCAAAAGTCTTCTTTTTCTTGATTTACAAAATACAAAAGTAGAAAATAACATGCACTAACAATAACAAGCACCAATCATATGGAAGAAAGGACCACTTAAATTCCTCAGAAGATTATTTGGATATTTCTTGGGAAAGGTCTGTTACAGTAATAGAAAAAAAAAAAAGAGAGAAAGAAAATGAAATATTTACTTGGTCTCAAAGAAAATGTAACGATAAAATCAAGTATTTATTAAATGCAATCGGTACATGTAATGAATTTGAGTCCCTCTTATCAAGCCCGGACCTTAATTTTACTACTTTAAATGACTCCAAAGATTCTTAAATTAATTTGTTTTCATGCTACAGTTCATCCTACCTAGGCCCTAACATCACATTTCTTGGTCAAGAGTATCAGTGTTGTTGGGGAAATGTTTGTTACTTTTTGATGATGTGTTTTACCCCTCCCGCCCCCCCAAAAAAAGGTCCTTGGAAGATTCTATGGTGTGAAAGTAGAAACCATTTTTTTCATTTGGGAGTCAGAAAAATGCCAGTAGAAAAACTACATTAGAAAAGTACTATGGTTAACTAGAGATTCCTCTCTATGTGGAGAGACTTGGCCCATGGCCTAAACACATTCAAAGAACAATCAGCTGCTTGGGGAATAAAAAGAAACAAACATTGATTGATGGATGTATAAATAAGCAAATCATAATTCCCTTTACTTTTGAATTTTCATAGAATCTCATAATAGATTTCCTAATGAAGTCCAATCAAGACTCTTTAACATTCAAATCACTTGTGTATCATAAAACATTGTAAAAAGAGTCTTGGATAAACTAAAATAGTCGTGCTGTGACTTAAGATTGCATTTCATTGAGTGGATGCCCATCAATTAGGGAATGGTTGAATAAGTTATGGCATATGAATATAATAGAACATTATTATTTTATAAGAAATGATGAGCAGATTGATTTCAAAAAAAATCTGGAAAGACTTAAACATAAAAGTGATGCTAAGTGAAGTGAGTAGAACCAAGAGAACATTATACACAGCAACAACAAGATTATGTGATAATCAACTAGGCTCTTTTCAACAATGAGGTTATTCAAGACAAATCCAATAGACTTGTGATGGAAAGAGCCAACAGCCTCCAGAAGAAGAACTATGGAGATTGAATGTGGATCGAAGCATGGTATTTTGACCTTTTGTTCTTGTTTGTTTTCTTGCTTGTTTTTTTTTTTCTTTCTCATGCTCTTTTTTCTTTCACTTTTTCATCTGATTTTTCCTATACAGCATGATGAATATAGAAATATGTTCAGAAAAATTACACATGTTTAATTTATGGATTACTTCCTGGCTATGGAGGGGAAGGAGAAAAAATTGGAGCAAAAAATTTTGCAAAGGTAAATGCTGTAAATTATCTTTGGATGTATTTGAAAAAATAAAAAGCTATTAAAATAAAAAAAATCACAGTATTGTGGATTTAAAAAAAAGATTGCAGTTCAAAGATTTCAAGGGCCTTAGAATTCTAGTCCCCATTGCACTTAGATTCATTCAAATCTTTTGGTAAACCCAGTGCCCCTTTGAGCCTGAACTCACATCTCACCCAGGTCCTACACAAGACCTTTCTTTCTTGCCCCAGTGGTTTGTATTTTTTCCTCAATAAAAATAAAATACACAATAAAACACATCATGTTAAAAATATAGTCTTCCAAGTCAATGTGTACCTATAGGAACCTATTTTATGTAAAGATTGGATATAAAGATTAGAAAAGGAAGGGTTTAAAGAGATCAATTTGAAGGAAGAGGTGCTGATAATAGAAATTGTAGATATAGAGAAAAGTAATTGAATTTGAGAGATATTGTTAAGACAGAATCTAGAAGACATTGTCATCATCACCATAAGCAGCTGACATTTTAATAGCATATAAAATTTAGAAAATGATTTCATTTGATGGCAACTGATTACAAGGGAGGGACTAAATTGAGGGGAAAGTCAAGAATGACTGAGGCAGCTGCAGAGCTGGGTAAAACGAATGCTGCTTCAGAGTAAAATTTAGAATTTTAATCAAATCCAAATGTTTCTGCATTGATGGTAGTACAAGAGCATTTTATTTTTTTGTTTTAAAGCAATAACAGCCATTGCTTTTTAGAACACACGTTGATCCTAGTTGGGATAGCCATGAAATCCATCAATGTATCAAATAATTTTTGAGACTTATTATTGATGAAATAATCTGTACTAGTAGAGTGAGTTCTTTACAGAAATCCTCCTACATGTATGAAACCACTGGCTGGCTCAAATAAACATGCATGCACACACACACACACATAATCATATATATGATTATTAAGTTGATAGTGTTTTCTTTCACTAGGCAGTTCCTCAAACCAGTAAAATCATTCATTATCCAATCCCCATCCCCAACTACTCAAAATATTCTTGAAAATGTATCCTAAAATGTAAACACTGGTGATGGAGTTTGGCATCAAGAATATACACACCAATTTGTTAAAAATATCTAATAAACACTTTAGGATGAACAACTTTTCTTTACGTGCACTCAATACAAAATAGATAGCATCACTTCCCAAAGGATCAGACAATCTGTGGAGTTCCAGAACTGCCTCAAGTTCCTCTAGACAAATACAAACATGACAAATAGTGTGTTGCTGTTTTTTTTTTTAACTCTGCTGGCCAAATCAACCCTCTTAAACAGTTCCACGTCTATATCTGGTTATCAATCTACAAAGCAACATTTCACAAATAAATTTCCCATACTTTTCAAATCTGTCTCTCCATCATCGTGAGCCTTCCGTGAAATCAAGTGGACAGAAAACTTTCCTTTTGGATAGCAGTGAAATTCTCAAGGAGAATATTATTCTGCAGAGAGAAAGTTGTTACCTAAGCCAAGTATGGGGCTAGGCCACTGTATGTTATTTATACTGGTGGAAAGCTGTACTTGATAATAAATTTCTGAAGCATGGGGCAGTGGAAACAATACTAGATTTTTGGTCACAGGCCTGTTTGCCAAAGCTGCCTCAGCCACTTGCCACTTCTATGATTTCACTCTACCTCCTCCCCTCTTTCATCATCTCTAAAATTAAGGGGTTAAACTAAGTGACCTTGAAGTCCCTTTCCACCTCTCTATGTTATTTCAGTTTCAAAAAGACTCACAGAGAAGGGGCAGATAGACCCTAAGGCTAGAATATTGTTTCCAAACTTTTCTCGTTATACAGTCCTATTAGTATTTTCCTACACACACACTCCCAAAATATGTAGTTGCATATTTATACAAATGTACTAATATATTAATAATTACATATATTTAAAACCTACATGAGGTATATAGTTTAAAACAATGAAATAGAGATGAAGTAGAAATTTGATATTAAAGTCACTAGGGAACCCCTGGAACTTTCTGAGTGGATGAGTGACATTTTACTGTGGCCCAGTAAAATCTCACTGGTGCCTGTGTAAATGGCTTTAAATAAGGAAAGAATGGAGGCAGAAAGACTTGCCTCTACCTCATAGCTGTGTGAATAGGGAGAAAAGGAAAGGGGTGAGAACTGAACAAGTCAAGTGGGGAAGACTATCAAGACTCAGAAGCATCCCAAGGTTGGAAAGCTGGGTGACTAAAAGGAGGTTAGTATGCTCCAGAGAAACAGTGAAAGCTGAAAAATGGTTGGGTTTAGGGAAAGAGATAAAGGATTAACCTCATAAAGATAATGAATTTGAGATTACTACAGGACAAGCAGGCTGAAATGTCCAAGAATCAAATGGTTATTGAACCAATCTGGATCCAATAAGCCAGATGGATTATAAATTCTGAATATCCATGACTAGATCTGAGAATCATCTACACAGAAATGAAAACTGAACCTATGGGGACTTGGGAAATCACCACATGAAAGAGTGTAGAGGGGGAAAAAAAGAGAGGCTGGAGCCTTGGGGAATATCTAATTAGGCGGTGTGGTATGGATGATGATCCAACAAAACATGGTAAGACATAATCAGACATATGAGAAGAGAACCTTGGGAGACAGCAGAGTCAGGATAGCACAGGGGAGATGGTAGGAGTATCTAGGAGGAAGAGTTAACAATATCAAATGCTTCAGAGCTCAAGAAGGATGAAGGCTGAGTCAGGTAGAACACAGAGTCAGGTAGAACACAGCAGCTAACTTTGAGAAAACAGGATCAAGGGAATCAAGGATAAAGAGGCAGGTGAGTACCTAGAAGACCGTCTTGCTCCATGGAAATAGAGACTTTCAGAAGAAGAGGGGGTTTTGGAGGAAAAGGCAATATAATTAAACTCATCCATGAATGTTTTATTCAGGTCAGATTCAGTTATAACTGCCTTGAGAGGATGAGTCTCTGGAAAGCCACTGAAGATCAGCTATGGTAGGAAAGAAGTGAGAAACTCTTAAAGGGATATAGTATCTGGCTAAAAATAAGTCTAGGATTGGTTATGGGGTAAAGGGTGAAATATGAGCCTTTTTCCCACAATCTTAATTGGTTCATCCACCAATCTTTGGGGATCAAATCATGTCCTTTTCAGGTTCACCCAATGGCTCTTATTTTGGAAACCATTGGTCAAGAGAATGATTTCAAAAACAATATAAACAAAAATTACAGAGAACTGCAAGAGACTTTGGAGGTGTTTTTAAGGATCATCAAAAAAAAACTGACTTGTAGATCATCTAAGTAATGGATTATAAGCATTTGGCTGAAAGCCACTTGTGATCACTTCTTCAGGAGCCAAACGGGAGCATTCAAACTTCTCGGTACGTGTGTATATACATATATACATGCATGTACATATGTGCATATATAATTGTGTATATGTTCATACCTATCCATTTTATCATGTATACACATGTGTATGCACACAAACATTGATGTGCTAATATATTTGTGCTGAATATGTGCACGTTTAATTTATAACTATATATTACATATTGTTTATATAATACATACAGATTTACATATAATTATAAAACTGCAAATCATATACAAAGTTTAAATGTGTTTTATATATAATTTTCCTGGTTCTGCTCACTTTATATGAGTTCAAATGAGTCCTCTCCTTCTCTATATTTATTATGCTCATCATTTCTAATAATACAGTAATATCCCATTACATTGGTGTAATAGGATTTGTTTAGTCATTCCTCAGTCGATGAACATCGACCCTATTTTCAGTTTTTTGTTACCACAAAGAGTACTACTATAAATATTTTAGTATATATATAAGGCCTTTCTTTTGTCATTGACCTTCTGCCAAGCAGTGAAATTTGGGGGTCAAAGTGTATGGACTTTTTAGTCACTTCCTGGGCATAGTTCCAAATTACGTTTTGGAGAGACTGGACCAATTCACAAGTCCAACAACAATCCATTAGCATGCCATCATTCCATAATCCTTCTAATATTGACTTTTTTATTTTAATTTTAATTGCCTGCTGATTGAAATGAAGAGTCTCAATCTTGAACTAATGTCTTTAGCTCTTACATGAGATAGTTGGCAAATTATTCCCCAAAGAATACGTGACTGAAGAGGGGTACCTTGATGGTGCAGTGGATAGAGTGCTGGCCCTGAAGTCAGGAGGACCTGAGTTCAAATCTGGCTTCAAACAGTTACTACGTCTTAGCTGTATGTCCCTGGGCAAGTCATTTAACCCCAGTTGCCTCAGGGGGAAAAAAATAGATAAAACTGACTGAGGAATGAGAGGAAAATGGTAAGTAAGTGTGATACTGAATTGTTAAAAAGAAAAACATAGATTTATCATTGAATATTAGCACACCAATGACATCACTTGTCTAATGAAAAAAGCGATAGCAAGCAAGGAAAATAGCCTTTGCCATCTGACTATTCCCTGTGGAGCTAGCTTTATCAAACGAATTCCTAAACTGCTCAGTGCTAGAACTAAGTCTCATCGGGTCCCTAAAACCCCTGAGTCTTGGCCTTATTGACTTTATGAGATTCCTAGTAATAAAATAGAAATGATCTTGAAGAGAAGCCCCACAATGAGTCTAGCTTGAAAGGAGGAATCCTTTCAGTCTTTATTTGTTCTGTCAGTACCCACCTATTGTAGGCACTTAATCAATGTTCGTTGATACATTTAGAACATTTGAAGACAATCAACCTGCATACAGAGGAATAGTGATAGAATACAGTATAAAAGAACTGACATCGACAGCCACTATAAGATCGGTTTTCATCTTCTCACTCATCCCCAAAATTCTCCAATAAGACCTCCCATCACTCCTGCCCAAAATGCTTTTCCTTTACATTTATTAAAGATTTATTTCCATCCCATTTTTTTTATTTTTAGCATATATTCCTCTTTTTAAAAAAGCTATCCTTTCAGCTCAACTATATTGCAATTTCTCAGAGAACAAGGGATGGTATCCACCCTCTTTATATCCTTACATCTTGGTACAATGCCTTATTCTAGAGAAATATACAAATAAGATTAATTATCCATTTAAATTAAATTGAACTGAATGCTTACAACCTGATGTGCAGTGAAAGATGAAATAAGTAATTGAATCAAAGATTTAGAGTTGGAAAATAATTTGGAAGCCATCAAGGCCAGAATCTTTACTTTTATAAGAAAACTGAAATTGAAAGAAAAGCATCTCCCAGAAGCTCCATTTAAGTAGGTTACCCAAGCCAGCTATGTCTTAGTCCCCTATCCTGGCTGCACTAGAGACTTCCTTTACCTTGTCCCCATGCTTGGGACCTTTTTTCTCCCCTCCTTCAGCTTCTTTTCATATAGTGTCTTCCCCCATTAGAATATAAGCTCACTGAAAAAGGAACCATGTTTCAACTTCTATTTGTATTCCTGTGACTATTTTGATGTTTGGTACAAAGTATATATTTAATAAATGAAAGTTGATTCAAATTGGGCTGTTCAAGATCACAGAACATAGTAAGTACCTGATGCACTTGAATTCAAGTATCCCCAATTCCAAGGCAACTGTATCCGCTACAACATGTGCTCTTTGTCATGCTGTAAACCTGTATTCAACGAATTTCCTGGTGGAAGAGATAGCACAAATTGTAAAGTAATAAAGAATGTGACAATTAGGACAAGTTAGTGTAGGAGATGTGGGAGGAAATGTGGCAAGAGATCACTTCTGTCTAGAAGTTATCCTAGAAGACTTTGGGAAAGAGTGCTGAAAGGAACTATAGCTCAAAGAATAAGACTTCAAATATAAACTATATAAATACAAATGTATATTTATCTATAGCTATACATCTATCTATATCTATATGTCTATCTACATCTATACGTCTATCTACATCTATTTATCCATGTATCTATAACTATATTTATATTGCGAGAGAGGAAAGAAGAACATTCAAGAGAGAGAAATCAATATCCCAAAAACCTGGAGGTGAGAAAATGTAAGAAGTTTAAAAAATACAACAGTCCAGATAGTTGGAATGTAAGTGTCAAATAATGATGTAAATAGAGGGAGAGCAGGGCTCAGATAGGGAAAGGCTTTGCAAGATGCTGAGGAGTACAGGCTTTCTGTTGGAATGGTTTCCATCAGAGGAATGACGTAATCAAAATAATGCTTTACCAAAAAATTAGCCTCCAATCTCATCCAACAAGCATTGATGAAACACCAATGTTGTGCAAAGCACAGTGTAAAATACTGGAGACGAGCACAAAATCAAAACAATTTCTAAGAGATTGGGTTCCATACCCTAGCTAATCTTAGATAAATTATTACTTTGGCTTCAGTTTCTTTCTGTGTAATAAGGAGCTCAGAGATAGGTCCAAGGTCTCTTTAATTTCTAGGTTTAACTGTGGTTCTATGAGGGGATTGACTATTTTTTCTAGGGTTTTTTTTGTTTGTTTGTTTTGTTTTGTTTAGAAATTGTCACCTGAACTGGACCTTGATAGAGAAGCAAGCTAAGATTCTAAGAATCTGGAAGCAGATTCTACTCAGATTGTGGAAGGATTTGAGAAGAGAGGATGTAGAAAGATCACCAAGGGGGATATTACTAGCATCTAATCAAGAGTTGGGCTTAAAGGAGGTAACAGTATACTGATACTAATAAAGATAACAACAATAGGGGCAGCCTAGTGGATAGAGAACCAGCTCTGAAGTCAGGAGGATCTGAGTTCAAATCTAATCTCAGACACTTAACACTTCCTAGCTGTTTGACCCTGGGCAAGTCACTTAACCCCAATTGCCTCAGGGGAAAAAAGATAACATTATAATAAATAGATCAGAATCTTCTGCTATTCAACAGCACATTACTCCTACAAATGCCTGCTATCACTAAAATGAATTTGTTTTTGAAATTCTATTTCTTTTCCAAGATTCCATAATAATTGGGATCCTTTGATTGACTAGTACTAAGAGGTAAGTAAGCAGGATTTACAAAAATATATTAGAAATTCAAATGTTTTAGCTGAATTCATTTTTTTTACAGTTTTCAATTTATTATAAGCCTGCAGAGGAAACCTCTGAAGACAGAACATTTTAACACATTTTCAAAAGTTTATTTAAAAATACAAAACACCATTCTCTGCCAGGGAGAAAATGTCCTTTACGGCTACATGGAGACCTAAGAAATATGTTTCCCTTATATCGGGCTGCACTTTATTTCACCCCCATTATTTGAGTTTTCTGAACAATTCTGATGTGTTTGGCCACTGCTTAGAGGACGTATAAACATCACTGCCTGAAGGCATTTTTAAGAGAAGAAAAAAAACCAACAATGCCAACATTGAATATTATAAACAATATTACAACATTAAGTCATAAAAGGCAAAAGCTATCAGAGAAATATGAAACCCATTTGTGAACCACACTTTCCCAAAAAGAAAAGATCAGGACCTTGTAAAAATGGAGAGGCTAGGTTTATTTTTTAATTTCTCTTTATTATTATATCATTTGTATAATTAAAACCATAAAATATAAATAATAATAGGAGAAGCTGCAACAATGTACATTAGAGTGCTGAATCTGGCTTCAAATCCTACCTTGGTTATCTGTGTTATCTTGTTGTTACTCTCCTGGGTCTTTGTCCATGTGTACACTTGGACTCAATGATCTTTCAAGTCCCTTCCAGTTCTCCACCTATGGGCTCATCATTTCCTATCTCTTTCCATCTTATGATTTATAAATTATTTCCTTCCAATAACATCAAGAAGTCAACAGATTCAAGTATTATTCCCCCATTTTACAAGGGGTCTTAAAGTTCAGGGACTACAGAAGTTCACACTGATGATGTTAGGACATTATCTCAAGTGGCTACAAGCAGACAGATGCCGTTAACTCATCTAACTTTATTTTTTAGTCTCATACTGCTCCTGTGTACGTGATAATGCCTGGAGCTTCTACTCCATCAAGTTGATGCAAAGACACAATGGGTTACTGGAGTGTGGAATGCTTTCCAAAATTTAAAGCCCAATCTGAAGGTTAGTTGTAATTGTAACATTCTGTAATTCACAGAAATATTGCAGTACTGGGGTATGAAAAGAATTGGCTTTCTCCACAGAGAGAGAGAAATTAATGGAAAATATCAGAAGTCGGCCTGAAAGGAACCATATTTGACAAGATCATCTTCCTCATTTATGTGCTCCCTGGTATTGGGGGCCAGTTATCTCTGTGAGTACAAAGAAGCTGATAGGATCTTAGTACATGAACTTGGAATGCTTTGTTGGAACAGAAAGGTGAAGACTCCATTTTGCTCTGCCAAGTCAAATGCTAAAAAAAAACATTCAAAACCAACAAAAGGGGAATCTTATATTCTCTAAAATCCAATCTTATCACCCCCTATTCAATAAACTTTAATAGCTCCCTCTCAGCTCTAGAATCCAATACAAAATGTTCTGCTTGTCATTTTAAAGCCTTCATACTCTACACTTTTCTACCTTTTTTTTACTTTCTTATGTTGCAATCCTATGATCCTGGCCTCCTGGCTATTCCTTGATCAAGATCTTCTATCTCTCAGCCCTGGATATTTTCTCTGCCTGTGCCTGATTCGGGAAATACTTCCCTTCCTCATCTTTACTTCCTGGCTTCATTCAAGTCCCAATTAAAATTTTACTTTCTGCAGGAAAACTTTCCCAGTCCTTGTTAATCTCTGTACCTTCTTTCTGAAGCCATCACCAATTTATCTTGCCTATAGCTTGTTGTTGTATTTGCATGTTATCTCCACCATTAGATTTGGAGCTTCTTGACAACAGGCTCTGTCTTTTGCCTTTCTTTGTATCCATAGTACATATCACAGTACTGGACATGCAGTAGGTGTTTAATAAATGCTTACTGATTGCATCTTTCAGTCAATTAGGAAACTGTCGAGAAAAATCCATGAAAATCATCCTGTTTCCTTTTAATTTTTCCAACAAACATATCATCTATACAGATGTAGATCATGCTCAAAAAAATTTATTGAGATAAAGAAGGTGTGGTTTCATGTTTGCTTATATTTTCACGGTCACTTCTTTGGTAATAATACCATCAACTCTCTTTTCCATTTTATAGAATCATCCCTTCTTTAAAACATCTTGAACTGGATCCCAAGTTTTTTTAAAACTGCATTCCCTCAAAGGGACCTGTATGTGCAAGAATGTTTGTATCAGGTTTCTTTGTAGTGGCCAGAAACTGGAAACTGAGTGGATGCCCATCAATTGAGAATGGCTGAATAAATTGTGGTATATGAATGTTATGGAATATTATTGTTTGGTAAGAAATGACCAGCAGGATGATTTCAGAAAGGCCTGGAGATACAGGAACTGATGCCAGGAGACCATTGTACAAGACAACAACAAGACTATATGATGATCAATTCTGATGGACATGGCTATCTCCATCAATGAGATGAACTAAATCAGTTCCAATAGAGCAGTAATAAATTGAACCAGCTACACCCAGTGATAGAACTCTGGGAGATGACTATGAACCACTACATAGAATTCCCAATCCCTATATTTTTGTCCATCTGCATTTTTTATTTCCTTCACTGGCTAATAGTACACTATTTCAAAGTCCGAGTCTTTTTGTACAGCAAAATAACTGTTTGGACATGTATACTTATATTGTATTTAATTTATACTTCAACATATTTAACATGTATTGGTCAACCTGCCATCTGGGGGAGGGGATGGGGAGAAGGAGTGGAAAAATTGGAACTAAAAGTTTGGCAGTTGTCAATGCTGTAAAATTACCCATGCATATAACTTGTAATTAAAAAGCTATAATAAAAAAATTTTTTTGCATTCCCTCCATATGCTTTTGGTCAGCTCCAGCTGTAAATGGCAACTTCATCTCATTAAGCATCAATTCTCATGTAAAACTTTCATCAGATTCTGACCTGTTAGAGCCCAAAGGTAGGAGTTCCATCATCATTGGTGAGATTAGATCACTATCAAAACAAGGGCTGATATGTTTCATTTCCATCCTACTGGTTTATTTTTTCCACTTTCATTTATGGAATAAGGTCATTTTGTTGGATATCATGTTAAAGTTTTTGAAGGCTTTTTTCCCCCTCCATTGTGTTTTGTGAAGCAGTACTATGGTTAATCTGTTATCATCTTCTTTTATAACACTTAAAAAAAATAAATATCTATCTTCAGCTATTGTTGTCTTTGGCTGCTAAAGCTCTCACTTGATAATGAGTTTATAGGCTGAGGTGGCTTCTGGCCTTTCTGGGCTGTTGAATATAACTTTTTTTGTAAGAAAAAGCTATGATCAATAAATATCTATACTTTTATCCATTTCCCATTTTTAATAAATCAATTAGTTTAAATAGGTTGAGTGGAAGCTACTGTTCTTGCATACCTCTTGTCTTAAGCTTTCTCTCTAATTTAGTCCTGACTGCCTAGTCAGCTGATTCTACCATGACTCCCTTATCAGTGATGAGTTGTTTCTGGTCTGGCAAGTTATCATCGATGCCATTTAGAAACATGTTTTTGGATATGAATCACTGTGTTAAGAATTTTTCTTCCTCCTCTTGAGATTACTTTTGACACACAGACTTGAGATTTCTGAGTACAAGCTTCTTTCTTTTCTTATCCTAGGTCATATTGTTCAGAATCTTTTTCTCTATCGCTCCCCGAGCATACTTTACACATGGAAACTTCTAACTACATCGAAATGACATAATATCCAGAATTAATTTACAGGATTTTATCAAGTTTTTTCACTGAATTTTTCTGCTTTCTCCTTGTTGGTAAAGAAAGAAGTGTATAAAATATAATTATCTTCATGGTGGTATACTTGTCTACCCACATCATGAGAGCTACAAGGAACAATGATTAAGTATCCTATGAAATGTTTGTTATTGTGTTGGGCAGACACCAATTCTGGCAGCTCTCCAAGAAGAATCTGTAAGCTCTCCTTCCCATTACCTTTAGGTTCTTATGTCTCATGACTTCATTTGCTGAGAATGTCAATATGGATGTGACTCGATTAGTCCAATGATATCTCAGTTCATTGGTGATTGGACAAAGCTATCCCATGTAGAGCATGAAATAAAATTTATAAGAGATGGTTTAAAATTAGGAGAGATTCTTGGCACTTTCTACTGCCCTTTTCTATCACCCTGCAATCTTGAAGCAAAAAAACAATTCATCCAGAACTGAAGACCATTTGATCATTTTTGTCTGTTTTGTGTATTGTTGTGGCAAAGGATCCATGACTTAGTGATTAACTGGCTCGTGATAAGCTTCCCTGTACTTAGCGAGACTGAACCACACACAGAATAAAGTCTGTCTCCTGGCCCTTCCTCAAAGGCATTTTGGCTTGGAAAAACCTGAAAGAGCTTTTAATGTGCTGGGTTTTTGAGATTTTGAGACCTGAGGGTCCCTTCCCTGACCTTAGTTTGAGAAGCAATATAGCCCAGTGGAAAGAAGGCCAAATTTGGAGTTGGAGTACCTGGATTTTGATTTCATCTCTGCTATTTACTATTTGGGTGGCCTTGGAAAGATACTCAATCTACTGAAATTCATTTTTATTTGGAAGAAGGAGGAAGAAGAAAAGGAGGAAGAAAAGGAAAAAATTGATGATGATGATGATGATGAGCTCCACATCCATTATGCTTTTTTGTGGAGGTAAATTTACTATTGTAATTAAAATAAAGTAGATATTCTGGTAGAATAAATTGTATTGGTCAAAAGGATTTCTTTCATCTAAAAATGCTACAAACATGGGGAGAAAATAGGGGTATGGGGATTGAGGGCATCACAAAAACAGAAAATATAGGATTCCTGATTTTTGCACACATTTGTGTGTCATATGAAATCCCTTTTATCCTCATTATGGAAAATGAGAAATTTTCAATTACCATTTAGCTATTCATTAGCAGCTAACATATCAAATTGGGACCAGATCTGTGATTTATCCACTTCATCAAAGAAACAAAAGCATCACTTCTCTTCCCTAAAGTTAATCACTTCATCCATGCCTCTACCACAACCTGGCATCAGCAGTCAGCTATCACTCCTTCTTCTTAATTCTCCCCCTTTCCATGGGCTTCTTACCTACCCATGCTCAGGTTTCTAAAACTCTGAGAAAAAAGTTTGTCCTTGTCCCTTATCCTCCATCCATCGATCACCTCCCTTTTTTGTCACTAACCAATCTCTTGAAAAATAAGTCTTCCTTGCGGATTCTCTCCTCACCACCATGATTGAGCTTCCATTCTCCTTCTTCCCCAGTGGACTACCATTCTTAGTAATTCCTAATCTGCCCTTGTTGACATCTCTCAAGAGTCACACACTGTTCACCACCACTGTCTTCCCAGACATTTTCTTTTCTTTCATAATCAGAAATGTGATACCTTTGGATTCGATGAATCAGAGATTCAGAAGTGGAAGGTCATCAGGTGCAACCCACAGAGTTTACAGATGAGGAGACTGAGAGCCAGAGCATCCCACAGTTCATAAGAGTCTGATATAGATCCTGAAACCAAAATCCTCCTTCAAACCCACATCCTGTAGACTGCCACAATAGCACTATGGTAGCTCTTTTTCTGTCAATCAGCTGAATAAGCATTTATGTATTACTACTGTGTACCATGACCTATACTTGGGGTTGATGAAGGTGAGGAAGGAGAAGACAGTAAGGGATATAAAGACAAGCATCAAATGGATCCCTCCCTTGTGGAGCTTAACCCCATTTCTCTCTAACTTATCCCCTTTTTATGGACTTCTCAGTTTCCCTCATTCCTTAGTGTGGGGTATCGCTTAGTGTGGGATATCCCTTAGTGCAGTCCATCTCAGGTATCCTTTTCTTTCCTCTTTATACTCAGTTCTTCTGCAAGATCTTTCATACTCATAATTTCACCAACCACCTGATGTCACCAACTCCCAAGTTAACCTCCAGTCCTGATCATGACTTAAGAGTGACTGAGGACATAATCACTGGCACCTCAAGAAACAAAAAATCCACCCCCCCACCTGTCCCTTCCAATCTTTATCAACTCACTGCTGTCAAAATCATCTCCCACACTGACCTTATGTGGTTGTTCATCCACCTACTCCCACTCTCCCTCAAGAATCTTCAGAGACTCTAGTTTCCTTCCATTTCTTGATGCTGGAAAAGTCGCTTAATTTGCCTGCCTCAGTTTCTTCAATTGAAAAAATGGGGATAATAATAACATAGACCTTGTAGACTTAGTGTGATGATGAAATGAGATAATATTTGTAATGTATTGTGCATAGCTGAAAGGCTGGCCCATAGTAGGCATTTAATAAGCATTTTTTCTCTCCTTCCTAAACAAAATCTCATGTCCAAGGACATGAGGAGTCCACATTCACCACTTTATCTTTTTCAGCTTTCTCTCCCATGTCTCCACATGCTCTATCTTTCATACAGATTTATCTCCTCTCTGATTCCCTCTTCCCTTGGCAAGCCTTTTCTGACCTTTTCCCTCCTGTGTCAAATATACTAGTGGACTTCTGTGATCTGATATACTGTAATATAGACATTTGTGTAGGGGTCATTCTTGGTGCTCCAGCTAAAACAATCCTCCATCCCATTTCCCAATGCCCATGCTCTGCATACGATAAAAACTTAATTGTTTCCCAAATTCAAGATATCGTAACATTTCCCAAATAAGAGATTAAATAAGATTTTTTAAGAATAAAATTAAACATTATCATTATTCTACCACTTCAGGGAGCTATGAGGAAGATAATGAATTGTATTAATTTAGCATAAAATTATAATATGCTGAAATGTAAAATTCCTTTTCTATAGAGAATATACTCAAGTTCAGTATTTAAGACAAATAATGCTATGAAATTTTAATGATGATTTTAATGTATGATAGATCTAGAAATTACTGGAATTTCAAAGCAATTTAATGGAAGGTCTGAGACTAGTTTTGAGTCATTCATTTTAACAATGTGACCTTTCTGAGGCTTTTTTTTTTTTTTTTTAATTTTAAGGATTCAGTCTGATGAGCCTTCTGGTAGAACCATAGCTAAGCAATTAGGAACAATGATTAGTATTTATGTCCCAAATGTGGAAATCAATCAGACTGGTCTGATGATTCCATCACCTAATAGATGATTTTGAAACTTGGTCTTTTTAATATATACAAGCATGAGGAAGTCCAGAGGAAGAGACCTGATTTCCATCAGCTCTGCAAAAAGGAAAATATACTGCCTGGCCATGGGATACTGACAGCTGTACCATAGCTAGGAAACTTGGCTGAAACATCTAGGAGTAAGCATCTGTGCAGGCGACATCACGGTTGCTTAATGTATTTGAAAGGTCCTCCTACTGGATGAATGAGGAATTAGCTTTGCTTTGGTTTTGTCCAAAGATTGGAAGCTGCAGAGACAGACTGCAATACAATGGAAAGAAAAATCTTACCGGAAGATGCTCAATAAAGTAGACTAGTTCATTGATTGAGATGCAATCATTCTTCCGTGGCAGCCCCAAATCCCAACAACAAACCTAAACTAGCAACAGTCAAATAGCTTCATCCACAGTCTTGTTCATTGCCTCCCTATCACAGGTGGTCATCCTGGATTCCCTGGGGTCACTACCATCAAGAGTACAAGCCAAGGCAGAACCTACTAAGTGGTAAAGGCTGGAAGTATACCATAAAGGTGTCTATATGTTCTTTCCCATTAACTCCCTGAGAAGAAGGACCACCTTGTATTTTTCTTTGTGGCCTGTAACACAATGGCATGCAGTTGGTGGTCAATGTTGATTGACTATAAACCAGGAACTAAGGAAGTTTAGGCAATGGTACAAAGCCCAAAGGGGGAGCCCAGAAGGGGAGCGACAATTCTCTCCCTGGTTATAATGTCATCCAGTTGGGTAGGTCAGCAAAGCTGAAGCTTTTAAAACATGAAACTTGCCTTGCAGAGGTCCTTAAACTTTTTAAATAGGGGGCCAGTTCACTGTCCCTCAGACTGTTGGAGGGCTAGACTATAGTAAAAACAAAAACTTTGTTTTGTGGGCCTTTAAATAAACTTCATAGCCCTGGGTGAGGGGGAATAAGCGTCCTCAGCTGATGCATCTAGCCCGCGGGCCACAGTTTGAGGAGCCCTGCAATGCAATGTCCAAGGTCAATATGGTCCTGGGAAGAGAACAGTTGACAGATCTGGGTTCATATTCCAGCTCCCTATGTACTGGGTCCAGAGATAATGCATGCATTTCATTTCCCTGGTTGCTCAAGGACATTCTAGACCTGAGACCCTGCTTGGTAATGCTGGGAGTTCTCCAGAGCCCAAATCTCATAAAAGACAGAGATTGGGAGATTGGTAGAGGGTGGATTCCTGGGTCTGGCTTCAGGACACAATGGGGATCAGTTAGGGAAGTAGGCCTTTGCAGCCCAAGGGGAAGACCCACATATAATGGCCAGTTATTGCATCACCAGGCAGACCAGACAGCACTGGAAAACCTGGAGTGGATTAGTAAAGTGGGAGGTGGGAGAAGGGACTGACTCAGTGACAATGAAAGAAGGTGGGGTGAATTATCATCCTTTGAAGTAACTCATCCATCCATGGAGAGATCTCTCTTTCTAGAGATGAAACCTTTGGCCTCAGGTTTAGGCTGCAAATGACAGTCTCAGCACTTTTCTTAGTAAATAAACTCTACAACTTGCAACTCTCTAGGATTCAATAAGCATTTATTAAATTCAAAGAAGATGGGATTTTAGTTGGGACTTAAAGGAGGGTCAGTAATGTATTTGTGTATTTTGTATTTTGGAGCAGAAGGAGGGAATTCTAGGGATTGGGTGGGAGGTGGCCAGAGAAAATACCTGGAGTGAAGAGATGGAGGATCTTAAGAGGAGAGAGTTCAGTGTCGCTGAATGGAAGAGGCCCTATTGGGATTAATGTGTAAGAACACTAGAAAGGGAAGAGGGAACCAGATAAGGAAGACAGGTTGGAATGAAAGAGAATTCTATCCCCTAGGAAATAGGGAGCCATAGGAGTTATTGAGGGTCAGAGAACAGCCCCACTGGCCATGACTATCACAATGGTCCCTTATTAGAATCCTTACAAAGTGTTAACTCATTAGAGTTGATAGAAACAATGCTTGTGTGCTTAGGATTTACACCTTTGGGAGAATTCACACATTAGAGCTCACACCTTTTGAGAGTTCACACATTAGCTCACACATTAGAGTTCACAAGTTGGGGGAATCCACAAGTTAGAAATCCACAATCCCACTCTCTCAGAGGAGAAGTCAACCTTTGGGTTCACACCTTTAAGAGATCATATATAAGAAGCTCTTAGAGCTTCAGTCAGTCAGTCATTCAGTTTGGGAGATTGACAAGCTAGAGACTGCAGTCAGGCAGAACCAAGGATTCTGAGGAGGAGAACCAAGATTCAGAGAGAGCTGGAGGCTGAAGCTGGCAGACAAGCTGCAAGAGCTCTTGGAACCAAGGAAGGAGATAGGCCTCTAAGAAAACTAACCAGGCTGTTTTGGAAGAGACAATAAAAGATTGGATTTTAACTCCTGGCTATATTTGAAGTGATTGTTACATGGAACTGAAACTAAGGCTGCCTCCAGAAAATTTCCCCCAAGAGAACCATCATATTATACAAAAGAAGAGAACACCACAGTCCCTGAGTGGAGGATGCACTTTAGGAGGGACAAACTTGGGGCAGGTAGACCCACCAGCAGCTATTGCATCGGTCCAGGGGTGAGGTGAGGAGGGTCTGCACCAGGAGAGAAGGGGGTATATTTGGATACTGCCAACAAGGCAGAAATGATGGATCAATGACAACAGAGATACTGAGGTGCCCAAGATGACTCTTTTAGCTGGTAGTGTCCTGGTAGGAGGGGGAAGAGGATTTTGGCAAAAGATAATGAGAATTCCTATTCCTGACATTTCCTGGAGCCATTAGGATTGCTTTTAACACCCAGGATTACATTTGCAAATTCTACAGTTCCGCAGGACCTTTTCTAAACCAAATTAAATTCAAACAATCTTTCAAAGTCTTCAACCTTGACCCACTTGGGAAATTCTTGTTTCTAGCATTTCCTCAAGTAATTTTAGGAGTAAAAATACTCCAATGGGTATAAAGAAATCATAGACACTGTAATCTTGAAATCCAATCAGTCCTTCCACAGCTCACTCCTCGTCTTAAACAAGTTCATTTCAAGGCCCCATTCTCCTCATTTCTAAAATGAAAGAATAGGTCTTGATGAAACCAGAGAAAGCTTACTTACTAATAAGAAACCATTTCTATATCCCACTTATTCTGAACCCTAATCCAGCTTTCATTTACTTCCCATGAATGACCTTGGAGATGAAAGGGAATATTGTTGATTCTAATAAGTAAATGAAAAACAAACAAAATGCCAATTAAAACATGATCTATAACAAGAGCGTGGTTAGCATTAACTAACAAAATCATTTTCGTTATGCAGAATTCAAAAAAGAATTGCCATTCAAGAAACCAGGTGACCAACAAGAAGTTGTCGATGCATCTGCCATGTCAATTTAGTGATCTCTGTCTTTTTCCACCTGTCCATCTGTCTCTTTCTGTCTCCATCTCTATCTCTATTTCTTTCTGTCTCTGTCTGTCTCTTTCTTTCTTGTCTCTTTTCATCTCTGTGTGTCTGTCTCTATTTTCCTCTGTCTGTCTATAAAGGGAATGGATATCCTGTCCAGCCTTCCTAGGGCCAAAGGAGTTATACAGAGAGTATCCAAAGAAGATTTAAACCTGATCCCCTGAATCCAGAATTAATCCTCTTTCTTACTGCATCATTTTAAATTCAAATAGGGTGTTGAAGCAGGTAGAATATACACAATAGCCTTGGGATTACAAATGATCCTGGATAATTCCAATGGGTTAAAAAAAAATTGCTAGTGCTGAAGTTAGGGTGGCCTGAGTTCAAATTCCACCACTGATTTACTTGAAGGATAACTATAAGCAAGTTCTTAGCCTCAATTTCTCAAACTATGAAATAGGGATAATTTTCCCTCCCCCAATTCCTTTCCCCAAGTAGAATATGAGCTCCTCTGACCCAGGGATTGTTTTCATTGGATATTCATTGCCTAATGCAGTATTTGGCACACAGCAGATGCTTAATAAATGTTTCAAGCAGTGCCTTCCTTTCAGGAGTGACCTAAAAGGTCAAAGGAGATACAAAAGGAATTAGAGAATGAGTAATGTGAAAGTTGTAAAACACAATATAAATACTAGTAGCAAACTAATGACATCATCATTCAATTGAACACACATTTATTAAGTAACAGCTGGGGACACAAAGAGAGACAAAAGGCGTTCCTCCCCTTAAGGAACTTCTAATCTAATTGGAGAAACAATATAGGGACAAAGCTCTATAAAGCAGCTTTCTGCAGGATAAATAAGAGATAATTAACTGAGGAAAGCACTGAAATTTAGAGGGTTTAGAAAGGCTTTCTAGAGAAGGTGGGTTTTAATTGGGACTGAAAGGAAGCCCAAAGTCTTTTCCAAAGTTTATTCATAATTTTATGATATGTTATTATAAGTGGAGGGGATAAAGTGTGGCCAATAGGGAGCCAGTTCTGCCCATGCAGAGGCTTAACCAGCCTACTTCTGGACAGGAATAAGAGGAGGAGGAAGAGCAATAAGGATGGCCCAAGTCCTACCAGCATGAAGCTCTAGGATTGACCTCCCCACTGGCCAGTGCATTCTTCGATATTTTATGATGTCTATTTCTAGCCCAACAATAACAAAAACTACACACACCTGGTGTATGACTCTCAATTATAGCAGGCTATCAGCAGATTTAGGTCTGGGAGGCAAATATGAAAACATCTTTTCTCTCCCATTGCTTGAAGTCCCGTTAATTAGACTGCAGTGATCAGACTGCACTCCCAGGAGACCATCCTTCATCCCTCCAAAGCTGTTTCTGCAGGCAGCTATTATCAGGGAGTGGGGAAGAGGTTATGGGCCCCCAAACACCCCCCACAGCCCCTCGTGCCACCAAGCCTGTAATTCTGAAGTTGAACAGCTCTCTCTGGGGAGGGCTGGGGGAGAAATGTCATCAGAAACAAGGGAAGCACCATTTCACTTTGCTGCCTTGATCTGCCATGGTTGTTTGAGCCAGCAAACCAAGGCAGCTTAATTGCCAATGATGTCCCTGCCAACACTGTACTCTGCTCTCCAAGGAGTCATCTTGTCTTTCTGTAACAGCCTTGCTTTTAAATATGGAAGGAAAGGAGTGAGATGGATGTGAGGAACAGACATTTCCTTCTCTGTGTCTGTCAGTTTAGTGATCTCTCTGTGTCTCTGTCTCTTTCCATCTGTTTGTCTTCTGTTTCTTTCTTGTCTCTCTCCATCTCTGTGTCTGTCTCTATTTTTCTCTGTCTCTGTTTCGCTGTGACTCTGTCTCTCTGTGTCTTTGTCTCCCCATTTCTGTCTCTGTCTCTCTTTTCCTCTTTCTCCCTCTACCTCTCTTTTTTCTCCATCCCTCTTTCTTCCCTTCCCTCCCTCTCTCTCCCCTCTCTGTCTCTTTCTCTGTTTCTGTGTGTCTCTATTTGTCTCTGTCTCTCTATCTCTTTCTCTCTCTCTCTCTCTCTCTCTCTCTCTCTCTCTCTCTCTCTCTCCCTCCCTCCCTCCCTCCTTCCCTTTCCCCCTCTCCCTCTCCCTTTCCCTCCCCTCTCCCTCTCTCCCTCCCTCCCTTTCCCCCTCTCCCTCTCTTCCTCCCTCCCTTTTCCCCTCCTTCCCTCTCTTTCTTTTTCCCTCCCTCTCTCCCTCCCTCTCATTTGGACCACAGACTTAAGATTCAAAGAGCCATCACTTGGACACATTTTAAAATGGGTCTTTCACTAAAATATGGTCTTAAGTTCTCATGAAGAGTAATTACCACCATTGGCAGTGACTCCTCTTGTATGTTTTTATGTTGGGTTTTACAGCAATATAAATCACATACATAAGCTAACAAAAATTATAAGGCCTCTTTTGTCAGACTCTGTATGCCAAATTCAGACGTAACCCCTGCCACACACATTAAAGGCTAGAGTCATGGATTTCAGATCTGTGTACTTCAACTGGATCCTTTGGGACAAGAGGAAGGGACCTTAGAGGCCTTCCAGCCCAGTCCATTCTGAACAAGAATTACACACATACACACACACACACACACACACACACACACACACAAACACAGCATCCCTGACAAAGGTCTTGTTAAAGAGCTGTGAGCCGGGAGTGTCCCCAGAAAGTTCATTTCACTTTTTACAATAGCTTTTATGAAGACCATTTTTTATCCCAGGCTTATAGCTGATCATTTGTACCTTCCATTCATTGTTCCAAGTGGGTTCCAAGTGTGGGAAACAGTCGATGAAAATTATTGCAGCTAGAGCACTAGCCCTGGAGTCAGGACAACCTGGGTTCAAATATGGCTTCGGATGCTGGACACTAGCTTGGTTCTCTGCTTTCACAACCTATTGAAAAGCTGATGTCATGGGTATACATGGCTTTTCCATTGATCTAGGAATATGGAGAAAGGAAATTGAAGCCATTCCAGAGTAGAAAAAGAATGGTGAGATGCAAAGAGTGGTAACTTGAAGTCACAGGAGGATCAATTCTGGATTCAACCATGTATTGTTTTTTTTTGTTTGTTTGTATTTGTTTTTTGCTGAGGCAATTGGGGTTAAGTGACTTGCCTAGAGTCATACAGCTAGGAAGTGTTAAGTGTCTGAGACCAGATTAGAACTCCAGGTCCTCCTGACTTCAGGGCTGGTGTTCTATCCACTGTGCCACCTACCTACCCCCCAACCATGTACTGTTGATGTGATCTCAAGGGATTGCCAATCTCTCTGGGCTTAAATCCTCTGCTGAAAAAATGAGAAGATTGGAGAAGTAGCTGGGGTGGTCCCTTCCAGCCCTAAATCTAGGATTTTACTGAATTTTAATTTGATTCTCTCTGTTGTTCCATTCTCACTTAACATTTGTTTTCCCCTGATCAATTTTATTAAAAATATTTGTTGTTGTTCTGACATTTCAGTCATATCCAACTTTGGGACCTCATTTAGGATTTTCTTGGCAAAGACAATGGAAAGATTTGCCATTTCCTTCTCCAATTCATTTTTACAATTGAGGAAACTGAGGCAAACCAGTGTAGAATGGCCTGCTCAGGGCCTATGGGCCTGAGCCCAACCTACTCAGGAAGATGAGTTTTCATGACTGCATCTTGACTATCCACTGTACCACCTAGTGCCATTAATAAGACTTAGATCAAGGATTTTTTAATAGGCCCAAGATTAATTAAAACAGCAGAGTAACTATAAAAAAGACAAATACATAGGAAGAAAATATGTTCCTGATCATCATCCACAATCCTCCTGAAGGACCTGGGGCGTTGAGAAAAGGATTAAGGGAAGGAATTACATGTTTGGAACTTATCAAGATTGATTCCATGAACAGCCTGAGAAAGCAGGAAAGAAGTGATGGGAATATCTCAGTTTCTAAGCTTCTGGGATTTCATGGTAGTTACTAGTCTCATCAGTCTTGCTCTTGTCTGGTTTTCCAATATGAGTCTGTTTTATATAAACAGGGTCCTGTGCTGAATGAGACAGACAGACAGAGACAGAGACAGAAAGACAAAGCAAATAGGGAGAGACAAAGACAGAGAGTGAGTTATGGGACACGTCAAGGATTTGAAGATAACCTCAGATCTTGAATCTAGCCCTGTAATTTTACAGATGAGGATAATGAGGGACAGAGAAATGAGGGATTTACCCAGAACCTCACAACTAATGCCTGAGGTAGAATTTAAGTCCAAGCCTTTCTGACCTTAAGTCTAGAGCCTTCTGTTTCAGGATGTGCCATCTCTGCCCCATGGCACCATCTCCACTCTGAATCTGCACCATGACTACCACAAACCGCCAGGATTTATTATATTTATTGTCCCCCACTGGGGAATATAGACCCTTAGCAGCCAGAGTGCTTCAAGCTCCCAGTGGCCATGGCTGTCCTGACCATCCCTCTGGAGGAGCTTCTAATGTTGGAAGCTTCTCTATTCCCAAGTACATGGGGAAAACCCCAGAAATTTCCCCTTGGAAGCAGTCAAGGAGTGAGGACTAAATTGATCATTTCCACAAAAACTCTCCCTCTGCCTCCTGGGCTCCTGTGCAGTGCTGCCTTTGTCTCAAACTCAGGTTCAGGGGAGTCCAGGGTTTGGATATGCTGCCTGAACAGTACCTCTGAAGCCATGGCACGAGGCTGAATCTAGATGCCAGCTTGGGCGAGCCTCTTAAATAGCCCTCTGGAATATAGCAGAATCTCGATCCTGGTTTCCCAAAAGCTACACCAAAGAAACTCAAGTCTTGTCAAATCCCACCAAGAAAAAAAGTCTTGAGGTTCTTGTCCAGAGACAGATTGCTTAAGATCCAAGAACCAACCCAGAGATGGAGAGATTTAACACCCAGACTTGTGACTAGCATGGTGGCTGTTTTGGCCAAAGCTACTCTCGATGACTTTGAGTGGTAGAAGAATTGCCATTATCTGCATGAACAGAAGGATTGCTTACAGATCCCCAGGGAGTCCTGACAAAATTCAGGTATACACCTTCCTGAGGAGCAATGATGAAACATGGCCCCCACCTTCTGGCTGAGAGATGGCACCCTCGATATGTTGAACAAGACCCATAGTCTCGGATTTGGTCAATATGAGCATGTGCTTTGCTTGTTAGATTCATGACAAGAGTTTTTTCTTCAATAGAAAGTTGGACAGAAGGAAGAGAAAATCAATGTTGGTTAATTGAAAAAATGTTTTAATTTTTTTAAACAAAGATTTAATCTTTTCACAGTCCCCACTATAGTCTTCTCATTCTCCTTGATTAATCTGTTTACATAAGTCAAGGAGAAGAAACTTGTTGGACCTTGGGTTTCCTACAGGGACGGCAACTTTCAAACTGTTGTTGGAGACTAAAACCAGAGCTCAACTAATGAAGCATTTTTCCTCATTTGCAAAGCACCATGTTATAGTGTCGATGGTTGGATATACTCCCAGCAGAAAGCAAACCTCAATAAATGTGTATTGGCAATTCCCATAGAAACTCATTTGCATCTTGAAACTTTGGCCCTTCCCTTGAGGGAAAAAAAAACCCAACAACTTTTGCCTGCATTTCTCAAAAGAAGATCTTGATTCTAAATCTAAACTTCCCCCATCTCCTTTTCCAATTATATCAACAACTGTACAATCAGCCCCTCCACTTTATAGAGAAGGGAATGGCCCCAGAGAAGTAAATCACACAGATAGACTTGGGATTCACAGCCAGACTCAAAATATCATGCTTGACCATTCTCTGCTGCCTCCTGGAAGGCAATATGATGCAATGGAAAGAGATTTGGGTTCAAATCCTGACTGACACTCCCTGTATACTTCAGACAAATTACTTAATCCCTGTGTGCCCATTTCCTTGCCCGTAATGTGAGACACTGAGGCTAGCCGACTCAAAGGTCCTCCCCATCCTATGATTCTGTAATTAAAACCATAATTATTCACCAGTAGCCAGCAGACTTTGAATCACTGTTCTAACACTGCTTTGTTTCAAGTTGTAATGGGTTAAAATGGTGACTTGGCCCTAAACAATTAGTCACCAGTGAGGAAGAGGAAAGAAGCCATGATTACACCATGTTTGGATCTTAAAGCAAAGTGAAATACATCCTTTTAGCACAGAAACAAGAAAAATTCCACCAGGACTCATCATTATTAGCCACACCCATTGTTGCAAGCTGTGGATGATGAGAAATCTCTTCTTCCCCTCTACCCCCCACCCCAAGCATTTAATAAAGGTGAGGGCAGAGAAAGAGAGAGACTCACAAAAGCAGCCCTAGTATAAGCCCTGGTATTTTCTTGGAAAACCATGGAGAAAGTAAACAGGGGAGGGACTCCATTGTCACCTCCATTTCCTAACTAGGAGGAACCCACATTGCTCTTGGGTGTGGCTGTAATATTTCAATGAATGAGGAAAAATATTGGGATGCCCATTGGAAGTTCCTCTCTACTGTATTTTCTACTAGGGAAAGTTAAAATTTGAATCTGGCTATTTCTCATTTATTAAAATAGGAATAATGGTTCCCATCTTGCGCCTTACCCATTTTCTGAGTGGAAAAGAAGATAGGAATTCAAAGTACAAGTATTATAAAGTTTTAAAATTGGAAAACAAATTAGAGAAAGCCACAATGAACCTTTGGTAACTGCTCCTAATGAACAAAGGTGTAGGGCAAGGACAGGAAGGAAACGCCAGCCGGAGTTAAAAAATAATTATATAACACAACCAGAGTAAAGAGTTATTTCTCCTTCCACCAGTGAGAAGAGTATGATATGATGTCAGACTCAAGCCCCCAATTACACTCATCCATGGGGGGAAAAAGTTATTTCACCACTTGAAAGGGCAGACAATGATGCTGTGGGAGAAGGAAATAGGAGACTGGCTAAATAATAATCTTAGAAATCTTTGATCACAAGGTTTCTGAGCTGGACCTCAAAGGCTGTCTATTACACCTGACAGCTCTGTGTTTCAATTCTTTCTGAAACTCTTCTTGATATCCCGAGAGATTTGGAAGAAAAAAAATGTAATGGAACCAGAGACTCGTCCGACTATAAGTCAACTAATGAAGACTTTACGATTTCATACTCTTGATTCCACTCATCACAGATCCAGTAACGAGCCTGTGAGTCATGAGAATACGGGGTAATTAGAGGCAGGTACAAAAGCCGCCTGAAATCAAAAAGGCATTAAAGTATAAATTGAACCTTCACATGAACAAAGGGTCATCCCACTGAAGGCAAACTGGAAAATAAAGGGAATAAGAGCAGCCTTAAATCAACATTTTGATAGAGTCATTATATCCTACTCTTAAGTCAGAGAGTAACTCTCCTAGAGAAGTAATGTGAAGGAAAGGGGAAGGGAGGAAATGGAAGGGGAAGAGAAGGAAAAAAGGGAGAAGAGAGAAAAAGAGAAAAAATGGCCAAAAACCCTTTTAACTTCTGCTTTTTTCATGTCTCCCACACCTACACATGAAGTGATTTTATTCTCCTCTGTGTTGAACTATTCTAACTTGTTTTTTTTCTGGCTTCTCACCCTGGAGAATCAGAAGCAATTGTGCTCCATACAAGTAGGATTTCCTCTGGTACATTGGCCAGAAGAGCACAACACTGGCCTTGCTGGATTTATTTAGGGATGTGTACTATACAAGGCCTGAGTTTTGCAGAGAGGACCCAGCTGAACACTGAGCCAATATCTCGGCGGTCCTCACTGCCTGTGTTTGAAGGGACTTAACATTCTGCTTTCAATCTGGTGGTAGTCAGTTTTAGCAATGGTCTAAATAAGCTGCAGATTGTAAGAAGGGCTAAGTGATGCTTGATTGGTATGGATCATAAGCAGCTGAGGAAAGACTTCAATTTCTTCTTCACATTTCTCAGAATGTGTCTGATCCACTCGTCCCCATTTCTATTTGGATCTAGGGCCAAGTAAACAGACTAGGCAGTCAATGTGTGTTTCACTTAGCACAGACTTGATTATATCTATAGAATAAAGTCGATTGTTAGTTATTCATTACCTCAGTAAGGGAAATGAGGAAGCAAGCCTCTGGGGCCGGAAGGTGGTAACTATTGCCAGATACCTTAACGCTGGTACCCAAGTTTTCCCCCACGGAAGCTGTCTGTACAATGGAGAAAAACAAGGAAAATCATAATCCTCAGACTGCTGTTTTTTATAGATTAGGCTATTATGTTGCAGAGGTGATCTTCTTGAAAATAAGGGCAACATGGGACTCAAATCAGCCTCATTACAACTCGAAGTGGGACTGGGATTTCTGAGAGACATTTTCTCTCTGCCCATATCTGGACAAAATCGAGTTGATGAGCCGGATGTTTTGTCTGCATGATGGGAAACTTCGCACAAGTATCTCCTATCTGTATGTGGGTGTTGTGAAGAGATGGTCTACCACAAAGAGTATTTTAATTTAACAATAAGGGATGGAAGTCAGGGATTTAACTAAGGGATGGTAACGATCATTCTACCATCAGTGTCTGTTGAGATTTCAGGCACAGAGAAAACCGAAGGGACTGAGCCATGATGACTGCCACAAGGACGGAGAGACAGACGCATAATTGACCGCCTCTTCTCAGATCATTGCTCGCTCTCTAGAGCTTCCCACCAGCTGAGTCAACTACTCTTTTTGTTACAAATCATGGGACCTTGCCATCATCTGTACCATGCGTAGAGAAGTATATTCTGAGAGATGAAGAAAACTGAATGTCTGGACAGTTTGCATAATGAAATCTGGTTGGGAGAAATGATCACAGCATGGCCTTAGAACTCACACGCCTTTGATGGCTTCCAGATCAATGTTTTTACTTTGCTAACAAAACCAAGAAGCTAGCGGGTTATTTAGAGTAGGTGTGTGTGCTTGTGTACACGGATATTCGAACACTTGTCTCCCCCAAAGGCATTGTGTGCTTCTTGAAAGTACCGATTGTTGCTTTGTGTTGGTAACCCCGGCATTTAGCAGACCGCCTGGCACAAGGCAGAAGTTTAATAAATGCCCATTGATGAATCGATTGTGGCAGAATTAGGAGCACCAGAACAGCACCCTGGTGTGAGAGGCTGAATCAAGGGGACAATATACCTATTCATGGATCATTTTACGCCTTCCAGAGATCTCTGCCCTTGCACCTGGGTTTTTCTTTGTTTCTGGATTTATTACTCTCATCAAGGAATCAGAGAGCAGCAGTGTCAGAAGGACCTGGGAGGTTCCTTAACCCAACTATTGCCAGTTCAGAGGAATCCCTTCGGCAGCATCATCAACATATACTTATCTGGTCTCAGGGGGAGGTCCTAGAGTGACCAGGATCTTCACCAGCCCCAAGGCGCTCATTCTAGCTCTTACTCTTAGCAAAAATTCCACAGGAAGTCACTAAACTCTCTGCTAGAGACATGGGAAAAGACAAAAACGGGAATCACTTGCTTTAACTTGTGTTATAATTTTCATGATGAAGTCAATCCTTGTCCATGTACTTGTAGGATGAAATAGTTGCTGAACTGTACTTACTTAATTTATATCAGATTACTCGCTGTCTTGGGGAGGGGGGGAGGGAAGAAAGGAAGGGAAAAAAATTTGGAACAAAAATTTTTTGAACAATGTATTTGAAAAATAAAATATTATTTAAAAACCCACTTGCTGCAATTATTCCTTACTCTATTACATTCAATACTTTTTGATAAATGAGGTTCCAAAAGGCATAGCTAAAGTGTCTTTCAACAGCTGTGATAATTGGAGACAGCTAGGTGGCTCACTGATTGGAGGACTGGTCTTAGGATCAGGAGGCTCTCAGTTTAATCCAACTTCAGACACTTACTAGCTAAAGTCATTTAACCTTGAGTGCTTCCTACCCCACCCATGAAAAAAAACTAAAAAAAAAAAGCAATAGTAGAAAACTCACAGTGATAATATTAAGTTTAGAAGGCTAATGCCCCCTCTTAGCATATTACACAAATTTCTTAGCCAATATTTTCCACCATTCTCGCTCCATAGAATCCCTCCCTTCACATAAGTCTTTACTTCCACTTAATGTTTTTCTCATAAAACTTGGCTTAAAACTTCACTTGACATATTCTCAACCCAAAATAATGGCAGATGCCGCATCTTCAAACTGTAAATTTTAATATTTGGGGGGAAGAGAGATTTGAACTAAAGTAACACATGGCATATGAATTATATTCTTAACTTTCACCATGGTGGCCAACAGATCTGCTTAGCCAGCACAATCTTTTTCCAATTCATTTCACTCTGGAGGGCCATTAAACATTTGCTTGGTAGTTTGTTGGTAAGGTAGCCTGAGCTTTGTACATTTTTCAAGTGATCTGGGAGAGCGGGAATAGAGAATTGGGGTGGGGAATAGAGGAAGTGAGACAGAAGAACATTTGTCTGGAGAACTTAGCCAGTTGGCCTGGATCCTTGAGAATTTGACTGGTCTATGTGGGAGCTAGTATCCAAAATGGCTCCTGCCAATTTTTATTTGGAGCCAGACTTCTTTGGCAGGGAGAAAGACCAGACAAAATATGAACTACTTCAAAATATGATCACTTTATACACAAACAACATCTAGTGATCCCTCTCATGAAGACCAGGGATGAGGAACATTGGTCATATCCATGTCTGAGAGTTTGGGAGTTATAAACTCAAGGTGCTTTTAATTGCCATTTTGACTTTTGAGTCTGCTGCCTTTATGATACTGGAGGTGTCTTATAATAGAGATAACTGAGAACAAATAAAATGCTAAATTCCTTTGGAAATATATAAAATGTCCAGTCTCTAAGTAGGATGGTGCAATTGTAATATAGTATTATTACTATAATAGTAATGTATCATATAGTATATATATATATATTATATACTATATATAAACATAGATACTATATATAATGTAATATATAGTATACACATAATATATTATATATACACTAATGTATATAATATATTACGTGTATACTATATATTACATACTGACATATATTACTATAATAGTAATATAATAGTCACAGGGTACCCACATGAGGAGTGTGGCTTCTTCCTAAAAGACTTCCTTTATTTCCTGCCTTTTTGAGGAACCCCACTCCTTCCACCCATTTAAGCCAACCCAAAGATCCTATTGCAATGGAAGCTGTTCCCTGCCACAGTTATACTCCCTCTCCCCAAACAGGCCAAACAAAGTTTAGTTATGATAGGACTGGTGTACCAGGGCCTAGCTTTTTAATCTATGATTCTCAATCCCATTGGGGGGGGGTCTTGCAATTAAATGGGGGGATCACAAAATTATGATTTAATATCAGTAAATGTTTGATTCGTTTACCTGTATCCCTAGAGTCACATAAAATTTCTCAGGTAAAAAGGAGCCATAAATGGAAAATGTTTAAGAAGCCCTGTACTAGAAGAAGCCATTGGCTATTAAATAAAATCACATTTCCTTCCTGAATGTCAGTGTCTAGAAATTCCAGCAGGAACAAAATTGGCAAGCCCCATTCCCATCAATGACTGTACCCACTGGCTCTGAATTCGAGAATTGTGGGCTGCTTAAATGGTCCCAGACAGCATTTCTAAGCAAGAGTCCCATATATGTATTTCCCCTCAAAGGGCCTTCTCGGTGGCCTTCATGTGAGTGACTGTGTCCCTTTAATACTTTAGTGTCCATTCTACTACTGAGTCTGAAAGATTTTAGGCAAAGGTCTGCTGGTGGACTGTGCATTTGGTATCCAACAAGGGCCCCAGCTGAAGTCTGAGGAGGCTTCTCACACACAAAAATGGCCCTTGGGATGCAGTATTCCAGCCACAGACACCTGAAGCCTTCACTCCTCAATAAGGACACGAGAAAAGAGATCAGGTGGCAGCATTTGGGGAGTGACCCCCCTGGCTGGGACCAATGTAGCAGCCCTTCCAAGGCTTGTTCATTAATTTCTTGTTGCTCGACTGGAACTGAACAAGTCACAGGTCTCTGAGTTTTATGTTCATTCTTATCACACGACGGGTTTGTTGCTGAAAACCCACATGCAGGATGAATTTTCATAACTCAGATTTCAATTCAAATGTATGCTGGCAGTCCCCTTTTAAAGGAATATTATATGATTGAATTGTAGTATTATAGTATAGATTGAAATAGAATATTATAATATAATAATCATATAATTATAAGATATAACATAACTATATCTTATATTACAGTAATATATTATAGTATATATATTATAGTTTTTTAGAATATTAAAATTTTGCTATAATCATAATGGGTAGCTAGGTGGCACAGTAGCTAGAGCATTGTATTTGGAGCTAGGAAAACCTGAAGTCAAATGTGACCTCAGTGCTTACTAGATGTGTGACCCTAGGCACTTACTATTTGCCTCAGTTTCCTCATCGGTAAAATGAACTGGAGAAGGAAATTGTGAACCAAGCTAGTATCTTTGCCAAGAAAATCCCAAATGGAGTCATCAAAGAGTTGGATATGACTGAAATGACTCAAGAACATCAAAATAAAATTATACTTTAAAGTTCACAAGTATTTTACATATAACAACGCATTTGTTCTTCAGAGGAAGATGCTATTGTTGTGCTCATTTTCCAGAAGAGACAATTGAGTCCCAGAGAGGTTAAATACCTTGTGTGGGAAGCTAGCAAGTTTTCGAGGCAGAATTTGGACCCAGATTTTTTTCACTCTAAAGCTGATGTCCTAACAATTTATACAACCTAAGGAGAATGTATTATCTAAAAATAAAAAAAGGATTATCTAAAAATTTCTGGTCTACGTACAGATCTTTCTTTATACATAATGAAATCTGACTGGCCTGCTTGCCAGCATTATTTGAAATGAGTCCTAACCACTTCCTTTGGATGGTTAATCTTTGGTAGCATGAGGTGAAAATCAAGATGATATCCTCCTCCCATAGTCTCACACCTTGCACTTGATACCCTTAATGTAGCAAAGAACCAAAGACTGGAGGGCTGGAGGTCCATGATAAGAGGTCTGCAGGTGCAAAGTAGCCTCAGTTAATACAACCAATCCTGAGACTCCATCGTAAGACTAAACTTGCTGATTAAAGATGGTCATTGTTTTATCAGTGATTTGAATGAAGGTATAGGCAAAACCTATTCAATAAATGGCAGGAAGCCAGAAGGGATGACTAGCTCATTGGACAACAGGATTGAGATGTAGAACTTCATTGCTGACAAGAGGAAGATATAGCATCCAACCATTATCTTTTCAAGTCATGATAGAGGAGCAATATCTAGATAAGATAATTTGCTGGGAAGAAGGTGGAGGGTTTTTAGCAAATCACAAACTTGGTACAAGTCAAGAGGGTGAAATCACCCCCAAAAAGCTCCCCCCCACTAAACTAAACTAATCTAAACATAGGCTGTATTGAGGTTCAGCAACTAAGAAATTGTGGATCCATTTAGACACTTCAAATGTACAACTACAAAATATATCACATGCCTCTCAAGCATCGATGATTTTCCACACTAACTCAAGCTCCTTTCTTCCCTGATTATAATCAAGTCTTAGCTAAAACCACCGTAAAGTCTGAGCCTTACTATTCCTTGACCAACTGAGACTACATCTAGAGCAACCATTTTTGTGTCATGGACCTCTTCTCAAGGAAAAAAAAAGTTTTTAAATGCAGAAAGTAAAATACATAGGATTACAAACAATTATGTTGAAATACAGTTCTCCAAATTTTAGAAATGTAAAGTTTATGAACTCTGAATTAGAATTAATTGGTTAATTTGAGGTACCACCTTTTAGGGAAAATATTGATCAATAGATCTATGAGGAGAGGAACCACCAAGAAACGAAAGAACTGGAAAACAAGGAGCCATTGGTTGGTTACAGGAGCTGGGAATGTCTGACTTGAAGAAGAAAAGACTGAAAAAGGATGCCATGATTGTCTTCAAGAATTTGAATATCTCTCCGATGGAAAAAGAAGAGACTTATTCTGCTAGCTCTTCGAAGGCTATAATTAGAGCAATAGATGGAAGTTATGGAGAGACATTTAGGTTCCATTTAGGGAAGAAACTAACAGAGTAATCCCAAAATAGAAAGGGCTACCTTGGGAGGTAGTAGGTTTTCCTCATTTAAAGCCTTTTCCCAAACCTAGAGGATGAGTGCTTGGGATGTTGAAGAGGGTTTTCTTGCTAAGGCTTGGTTTGGGGTTGATGACCTCTTGTCCCTTTTGTATTTCTGGATTGGTGAATTTAAAGAGAAGATAAGAAAGGGAGGAGATCTCTCTATGTGTCTCTCTACAGAATTTTTAGCATGTTTTTTAAACAATTATGTAGGTACTGTAATTATAGATGAAGAAACTGAGGCAAACAGAAATTACATGCCTTATCCATGTTCCACTGTGCCACAGGCTACCTCAAGAAGCCTTGCTGAGATCATGTTCATCAAAAGTTTCTGAGCTGATTTCCCCATATCCCTTTTATTACATTAAAGTAGCTTTCCTAGAATTGAAAGTAGATGGCTGGAATCTGTGGGGTTTTATTTCATTTCTCTATTCCCCTCTTATTTTCTTACTCTTTTTTAATTGTAAACCATTATCACAGTGCCATAAAACAGGAATCACAATAGTCAATAATCTCTTACTTCTATGTTACATTCTTGCTCCTGCCCTCAGATAAAATGTAAGCAGTGAGCAGCACCTGGCCTAAGAAATGTTTATTGATTGGCTCACTGTGATGATCATGCTAATAACAATGCTGACAAACCATGTAACTAACCACAGTATAGATCTCTGACTCCTACTTAGCATTTTCAGGATAACAAGTTGTCCTTTGCAATATGTTGGGTCTAATTCATCCCCATCACATGATTCTCCATTGTTATCCAGTCGTTTTCAGTGACAACCAACTTTTTGTGACCCTTTTTGGGGTTTACCTTGGCAAAGATATTGCAATGATTGCCTTTTCCTTCTCCAGATCATTTTATAGATGAGGAAACTGAGGAAAACAGGGTTAAGTGACTTGCCCAGAGTCACACAGCTGCCTATATTTGAACTCGGGTCTTCCTGACTCAAAGTCCAGAATTCTATCCACTGGGCCACTTCTTAGCTGTCTCCTGCAACTAGAAAGAAACCAGATCACTTCAACCTCCAAGTTCAGTGATCTTGTCTCTAAGCCATCTTCTTCCCTTTGTGTAAATCAGTCTACAATCAATCTGTCCCTTAAAATTTATAACAAATTCAAGCTTTGAATTCTCACTTCTTTCTCATGTGAAGTTTATTGAAGATTTTTACACTTCCTCAAGGGTAACTTTAAATGGCTCATATGGACTGATCTCCCTAACTCTGCCTGAGAAAGTCTCTCAGCCCTTGCCTGCCTGAGACTCATCTTTGTCTGCATCCCTGCCCATGTGGTCGGTGAGGGTGGGGTGCTGTGGGTAACTGAGAGGTTAGCCAACTATGTCTACTCTCAGAATGAGCAGCTATTTAGCCCCATGGTATTACTCACCAGGTATTTTCTTAAGTCCATGACCACTGTCCCCATCATTCTGAATTAGCATGTCTGATCTCCATGCAAAACTTTCTTGGTTCAGGCCAAAGAGCTGAGGGCAATGGGCTTCAGACGAAGGGGGTGGAGTAGCTGGCTGCTCAGCTCCCTCTGGGATTCAGAAGGGTAAAGTGGAAAGACCCCAAGAATCAGGGGACCCACTGGGAAACCTCACCCTGGATACTTCCTCCCTGGGTGACTTTGGGCAGATCAGTTAATCTTTCCAGACCTCAGGTTCTCAGGTTAGATGGTCTCCAAGGATCCTTTAAGCTCCAAATTCTAGAATTCTACACCAAAAGTCACTATAGAAACAACAGAGCTGGAAGTAAAGTTAATTGACCTGATAATTACTGGCTTTGTGATTCAGAGAAGTTACCCTTTTGGGACTCAGTCTCTTCACCTATTAAAAAAAAAAAAGGGGGGGGGGGAAATGCCGCTTTTAGCCCCTACTTCCCAGGGTTGTGATGGGTATCGAGTGAGACCATCTATGGGAAGCCATATAAATGGCAGCTCCAAGCATGATGGCCCTGACAAACATCTCCAAGTAGATGATCTAGGAGTCAGAACTGCACAGCTCTACTGCAGGCAGCTGGCTGTCCTGAAGAAGTCATTATGGACACGCCCAAGCCCATAGAACTAATAAGGAGCTATGCTAGGGTTCAAATCCAAATGCTCCGAACACAAGTCCGGTCCTTTCCATTCTGTACCACATCCTGGGTCTTCAGGGAGTAGCCAGCCCAGGGGCTGTTGCTACCTGGGTCCTCAAGTACTGAGGAAAGCCAGTCTGCTGTTTGGCCCTGACAAGGCGTACATCTGGACAAGCAAAAGGCTTTCTGCCCAGCCAGTTTTATGAGCCTTTGGCTTTGCTGGACGTCAGCTGAACACTGTCTCCTACCACAAGGAACATTTTCAGAGTTCCGGCAGCACACTGTGTCCTCCATTTTTATTGCTGCAAATTATCGAGCAATGAGCATCGAAAAAGACATGAAAAGATTTCCTGGTGGCCCTAAGCCCTACACACACACACACACACACACACACGTCTCCCTTTCTCTTTCTCTCTGCCTCTCTCTCTCTGTCTCTCATCTCTGTCTCTCTGTCTCTCTTTCTGTCTGCCTCTCTCTCTCTCCCCCTTACTCTCTTCCTCCTTACCCCCCTTTCCATGTCTCTTTCTATCTTATTTCTCTCTGCCTCTCCCTCTTCCTCTCCCCTTTCTTTCTCTGCCTCCCTCCTTCCCTCTCTGTCTTCCCCTCTGTCTCTCCTTCCTTCCCTTCCTTCTCCTCTCCGTCTCTGTCTGTGTGTGTGTGTGTGTGTGTGTGTGTCTCAGTCTCTCTCTGTCTCTCTCTCTCTCTCTGTCTTTCTCTCTCTCTCTCTGTCTGTCTCTATCTCTCTCTCCCTGTCTTTGTCTCTGTCTCTGTCTGTCTCTCTCTCTCTCTCTCTCTCTCTCTCTCTCTCTCTCACACACACACACACACACACACACACACACACAACCACACACAAACACATCACAAGGATTTTGATGGCAGCCTGGACTCCTGGCACTTTCCCCACTGCCTCTGAACCACACCCAAAGGTGGAGGCTGGCTGCTGTCCCGGAGGCACAGTTTTCATGTGGGCGGTTTCAAAACTAATCTAGTTTATTTAAAAATAGGGACTATGTTTCAATCCTAGGAGAAAGTTCTTTTTCTCAAGAGGGAAACAGGCTTTTTCAAGAGCATTATCAGACACACAAGACATTTTTTTCCTTGGGATCCACTGTTTTCAGTGACACGAATCACTGGTCTCGAGGATGATTTATGGGAGGCTGAATTCTTCTGCCATTGTCTCACATTCTGGTGGCTTTGGCAACCTTCCTTTTTGAACCTTCCTATCACGGTGACATCAGAGAATGTTTGCCGCTTTCATTTCTAAGCCCCTTGTGGCTTTGGGGAATTTTCTATGTCTATGGAGTAAGCTCATAGGATTAAAGATCCAAAGCTGGAAAGGACCTCCCAAGTGACCCAGAGCAATGCCTTCATTTGACAGAGAAGGAAATTGAGACTCTGAAATTTGGCTGCTTCCTGACTCAGAGGGAGAATTTGAACCCAGAGCCAAAGACCTTGCACTTGCTTCTTGGCTACTTTCAAAAAAGCCTTGAGAATGTCAGAGTCCGAGCCCTCACAGCCATTTGTTGGTTCATAGCAGAAGCTTAGCTTATAAACACTCCCCAAAATAAAAAAAAAATTGGATTTGCTGTTAGCCAACTTCTTTGAGACCCTGATTTATTTCCTACTTTCATCTAGTGCCTAATTTGTAATCCTGTTTTTGATTTTTCAACCTCTTCCCAATATCTATGGGGATTTTGATCACATCTAAACATAAACTGAGTAACAGAAGGGAAAAGTGCCTTGTTTGCTGCTGGCTCCCCAAACTCATCTTAAACATCAATCTGATGTTCTGGGTTCTAGGATTAGGCCCCAAGCTATTTTTTAAACAGATAATAAAAGGGCCTGGTATTTGGGGATAAGCTCAGTACAGAACCCAGTGAGGTGCCAGTTCTGCTTCTTCCAAAGTGTGCCCATTTCTACACTCCAGGAAGGTAAATTGCACTCGGGAAAAGGAATCTTTCCTGTGGTGTCCATTTTTTGAAACAAACATATTTCAGTACAAATAAATTTCAACAATTCAAGAGTCAGGATTTTAGAGTTGGAAGAGACCTTATGGCCAAGAAACCCAATGCCCTCATTTAACTGATGAGCAAACTGAGGCTCAGAGAGAGTAAGCAACTTTTCCACATAAATAATACATGTTTGAGAAAGGATTCACACTTAAATCTTCCAAGCCCATTGTTTTACCTTGGGTTCTGAAAGGTTCTGCCAGTAGAATGTAAACTCTTGACAGGTTCTGCCATATTGGTGAGGCATTCTTTCTGAAAGTCAAGCTTCTTGTTCCTGAATTCTTTGGCCACGGAAAAGCGAGAAATTAAAAGAATAAAAATACAAGATGGCCTTCAATCATTTGCAGTAGATTTCTGTTCTGCAGGACACTAAAAATTATCCAACATTTGACTTTTAATCTACAAGTATTAACTCAACCGTTGGTATTCTAAGAAAATTCTTGTCCAGTGACTGAGTCAACATGCTGTTGAAAGGAACCAGATTGATCTTCACTTTCTCACTATAAACCAGAGGACAAAAAGAATTTATAAGTAAATGAAAAGAAGAATGTAGGTTGCTCTGGAGACACAAATAAAAGATATGGCAGAGTGGTTGTGGGGGAATCCAACATTAACAAGAAATATACTTTTATGAGAATTGTGGTCATCTTGTACTGGAAGGAAGATGATGAACATTTAAAAAAAGAAAAAGACCACCAAGAATATAAATGCAGCTTATATGCTACTATCAGTTACAAAGATGAAGAGACAAAGAAATATTATCAAGAACTCAATAAGATGATAATTAAATCAATATATACTTTTAAATTCAGTGACTGGGGAAAAATACATAAGGGAGAATTGAGGAAAAAACCATGCTGTAAAATAAAATATGGTTAAAAAAAAACAAATGAGAAAGATCAGAAGTCTTTTACACCAAATAGAAATGTTAGAGTATATGTCATGGTGAGAAAATTGACTCAGGAGACAGTAGACAAAGTAAACATCAAAGCTTACCAGAAAATGTGAAAAATTTAAATAAAAAAAAAGGTGTTATTAACAAACTCTTATCTCTCTCTTTTCAGAATTGAACAACAAAAGAAAACCCTAATAATAAATGTGCACTGTTAAGCAAAAGAAATTTCCATCATGGCCATGTCCCAAAATGCCTGATTTATTCTGCATTTTTAGTCTATCTCCTTTCTGGCAGGAGATGGGTAGCATTTTTCATCTTTGTTCCTTTGCAATTATGATTTATCATCGCATTGGTCAAAGTTCTGAAGTCTTTCAAAGTTGATTTTCTTTATGATGCTGTAATTATTCTAGAAATTGTTTTTCCAGTCCTGCTTATTTCACCTAGCTTCAACTCGTATCGTTTGTTTATTTTTTCAGTTTTCTATGAAACTGTCCATTTTGTCATTTCTTATGGTGCCATAATATGTCATTGTATGCCATACTTTTGTTTTTTAGCCACTCACATATAGATAGACTCTCCCTTAGTTTCTAATGTTTTGCTGCCATCAGAAGAGTTGCTATAACTATTTTTGTATACACGATTCCTTTTCTTTTTCCTGTAAAATCCTTGGGAATATAGATCTTTTCGAGATATCACTGGGTTACTGACTTTTGGTCATAATTCCAAATTGCTTTCCAGAATGTCAATTCTGGATTAATCAGAATAACAAATAATGTTAGCAAAATGCACTGTTGGTGAAATGAACTTATTCACTATTTCACCAACAGTGCATTTTGCTAACATTATTTGTATTCCCATAAACCTTCTGGCACTTATCATTTTCCTCCCTTGTCACCTTTGGGAATCTGGTGGCTATAAGATAGAACTTCAGAATTTCTCTAATTCAATCTTTGTAATTAGTAGTGAGCTATTCATATGTTGTTGAGAGCTTGGATATCTTCCTTTGAAAAACTGCCTATGCATTTCCTTTGATTAATTATAAATTAAGGCAAAGACTCTTATAAATTTGAATTGGTCACTTGTATATTTTGGATATCTGACCTTAATCAGAAAAACTTGCTGCAAAGGTTTTTTTCCCATATACTTATTTACCTTTTCTTTTCTACTCCATTGGTTTTATTGGTGCAAAATGTAAAATAAATATGTAATCAAAAGAATCCATTTTATTTTCTATGGTCTATAGAGATATCTATTGTTTATTCATAAACTCTTCCTCTATCCATAGATCTGAAAGATAATTTTGTCCATGTTTCTTTAATTTGTTCACAATGTCACCTTTTATGTTGAAATTATGCATAAATTATTGGGATTCTATCTTGGCATACAATGAGAGATGTTGTTTTAAACCTAATTTGTTCCAGATTTCTAGCCATTTTTGTCAGCTAGTGAATCCTTACCCTAGCAACTGGAGTCTTTGGATTTATTAAACATTATGTTTCTGTGATCATTCATTTCTGGATGGTGTATACCTAATCTGTTCCACTGATCAATTGCTCTATTTTTTAACCATTACCAATGATTTTTAATAAGTATTGCTTTGTGGTATAGTTTGAGATATTAATAGGCCCTCTGCTTTTCCATTTTTTCATTACTTCGTTGAGATTATTATATTTTAGCAGATAAAAAATCACTAGTTATTGATTTCAAACTCATCTTTAAGTCTATTCTCTGTGTCTAATCAATAGACTTGTTAGAAAAAGATCAAAATCAATACCAAATTAGAACAATAAAAATGATAAGATGATATGATGCTCAACTAAAGTAATTCAACACATTCCCTTTAAACAAGCTATTGATACTAGGAAACACTAAATGGAATAAAAAGAAAAGACAAAGATATGAACTATTTCTTAAGACAGTTTAATTAATGGAAAAGCCCCCCAAATCCTTAAAAACCATTTCAGCTAGCCCAGTGGGGACCTCTTTTTACGATGGGGAAACATGGTAGCTAAGTTTTAAATGCAATAATCTCGTTTATAAAATCTTGTTGAAAAAGATGCAAGATTTCTGAGAAGTATCACCTAACTAAACAAGGAGAAAAAATTACAGAGATCTTGGTTGTAGACCCAACTAATGGGGACAAGGAGTACAAGGATGAATCTGACAAGAGGAAAATGAACAGAGGAAAATGGAAAAGATCTGTGAAAACTGAGGTGAGAAACTCTGACTTCCATCAGTGACAGTAAAGTTGCCCCATTTGTACTTTAATATCATAGTTCCTGATGATCTACATAAAGAAAAAGAAATAACACTAAAGAAAAGTGAAAAGAGCAGCTGGTCCAAACAAAGACTACAAAGAGGAAAGTCAAAGGTTTTGATGGCACTGAAGGCTATCTTCTCTAAATACCTGAAAGCAGAGAAGAGATCAAAAGCATGATGGTGGTGGTGATGGGAGGGAATCCAGATTTTATAACAATCAAGAAAAAAATTAAGGTAACAGAAAAAATATTAATAACTACTAAGCCCCAAACTTATTTTATCAAGACTACATAATATTTATCAGAGTAATGATGTATTGAGCGTATCAGTGCTGAAGAAAAGGGAAATATTTAGAAATAAGATTCTATAATAGACTATTTGCAAAGCCTGGATGTTGGAGAGAATATAAGGTTCTGTTGTGTGTGGTGTTTGTCAGCTATTTTTAAAAGCATTTAACCATCAAAATGGTGCTTTACTGTCTCTCCTACAGAGAGATCTCTCATATATAATTCAAGCTCACATAAAATTCTTTGAAAGTTTAATCAACAGAGATAACTTTATTTAATGACCCTCTGATGATGAATATCAAGTAATGAATAAAACAGGGAGGTTCAGACTCTCCTCTCTCACCAAGGATGTTCACTATAGAATCTAAATGGAAGAATGATTCTCTATAAGAGGTTAAGACCGCTACATTCTCCTGTTGACAGATGACACTGAGCAGACTGTGTTGCGTTCCAGAACACTGCAGTCCTTCCTACATGAAATCGAGAGTCACACAAAAGAATTCAGCTCAATTAGCTGTGCATGAAAAAGCAAATGGATTAAGAGTACTAAAATATAGTGGGAAATATCCAAATAGCTGGTTCATTAGGACCTATAGCTTAGAAAAATGCTGAGGATGGAGAATTCCCTGGGAATATAATTGAATAGGAGAGCAGGCTGGATTGCCCTTGGGAAATTTAATAATCCAAAGCTTCTTTCTAAAACAAAGTCCATTTTTTTTCTCTCATTAATATTCTTCTAGAAAAGTTATATAGGTATATGCTATAGAAATTAAAGAATCATTGCTGCAGGTATCCTAAGGCATGAGGAAGTTTCAATATAATCTCAATAATAAATTGTCCAGAAGATGCATAATTTTGACTCCAAACAACTGAAATCAAATTAAATTCAATTGCATAGTTCTTAGCACTGAATAAGTGTTTATTGACTGACAAACTGGAAAGCTTACATCATGTGCTAATGATGTGCAAGGCACTTTGCCCGGTTCTGAGAACACAAAGACAAATAATTCCTGTTCTCAAAGAGCTTACATTCACCTGAGGGATATAATTGGTAAACAAAGAAATCAGTACAAAAATAATTAAAGAAAGCCGAGACCTCTTACTAATTAGTGGAACCTGAGAACTGGAGATAGGAGCTAAGATGAGTTTGGAAGAAAACTAGGGTGAGGGAGGGACCTGCAGATTTCAGTTTGGGAGGCCAGTCTGTTGAATGTTGAGTCAGAGCAATGAAGGCTAGAATATGGCATCAGTGCAGGGTGTAATAGAAACTATTTTGGAAAAAGCAGTCTAATCTCATTTTCTGGAGAGTTTTATAAATTTGTATTTTGGAGTTCATGGTCAGTCATTCTCAGTGTCAGGAGGATGATTTAGACTGTAGTACAAAGGAAAGATTGTGGAGGAGTTTTTAGATAGATTGCTCAAAGAAGCAGGAAGACCAATGAGGAGCTTATTACAATAAAAACCTGATCTAGTGTCTGTATCTGCTATCTGTGGGGCATCTTTCCATTGGTGATCTCCTCTCTCCATCAAAGTCAAAGGATGAATGCCTCGTTTTTATAGCACTCCTCGATTTCCAAATGTAGCATTTTGGCATTCGTTGCTCTCACCTACTTAAAAGTTACAGTCAAATATATTTCTGCATTCTTCTTCTTCCTTATAAACAGCAGACAAAATACACTCCAACAGAGAGAAAGACTGAAAAGGAAAATACTTCATCTAACAAAGAGCAGAAGCAGAATCTTTGGGCAGACTAATAATCTTCCAGAAAGGAAAGCAGCAAGAGGTATTTCAAAAAAGCTCATCCCTAAATGCGAGGCTCTGAGCAAGGTGGTTGGGTATTAGGGGGAAAATGGAAGCCATGAAGTGGGGGGTAAACCCACAAAACATATATTTGAGAGGTAGGTGGCCATTCCCTTTCATAAAGATTTTAAAATGCCAAGGAGTAAGATCAGGAGTCAAATTAGTACCTAAGGACCTTTAAATCAGCCAAGACTGTATGTTATGGTTCTGCCCTCTCCTGGGTCACGTTAATATACAAGTCACTCACTTGATTTACAGTAATAAGAAATTCAGCTACAAAGGAAGGGAACAAGTTGGCTGTCAACACCCTTATGTTGCTGGGCGCTTGCGTGATGGTGACATTCATGACCGTGATTCTGTAATTCCCTAGAAATCTGTGCCTAATTTACTCCATTTTTGCTCCTCTCTTTACTGCCCCCTCCTTTCCCATTAAAACAAGCTACCTCGGAAGTATGAAATGCCTCCTTTCATTCAGATTCTAATCACGTTTTCAAATCTCGTGAGAAGCATCTGCAAGACAGGGAAATTTAGGAGCCAGAAGGGTTTTAGGATGAAGCTTTCTCAAATCAGGTGCTATTACTCATTACATGGAATAATCATGGTATAAGAAAGAAAGTCCAAGTCTTAGACTCAAGAAGCTTGGGTCCAAGTCCTGACATAAACTAGCTCTGTGACCAGTGGACGAGTCCCAATGTTTCAGAATGATCCAACCACAGAACTAGAAAGTCAGAAAGGCCACGCAGTCCACCTGAAAGGAATCACTTGCACTACCCACCATAACCAGGTATTTCTAGCTTTTTTCCTGTTGGGTGAATGAAGCTGATTCATGGTAATTGAGTACAGTAAACTCTACTCTACCTCATCTTACCCAATGTGGAAAAGAAAGAAGTATTCAAAGACAGAAGGCAACGCCAAAAATGGGAGAATATCCAGTTTGTAGATCGTGGATCTAAGAGATCTTAGGGAATTCCATCAAGTCGAATCCCTTCTTTTAATAGATAAGAAACTGAGACCCAAAGAGATATAGTTACTTGCCCAGACTCAGTCATTTAAGAAGCATCTGACAACCCACGTCTTTTGGCCTCTTGAGTATAGCATTGAATTTGTTATAGTCTGTAATGGTCCCAATTCCATCCCAATTTAGCCCGATCCAGGGACCCATGAAAAGAAAGGAAAAACTGTTTGGCTAAAAGAATCTCATATTTCCAACTAAGGTATCGGTTTCTCTCTCTGGAGAAATCACCGGAGCAGGGCTTGGAGAGAGAGGAAGAACTGACATTCTCCCAGTTGCCCATAAGGAGGGGAAGAAGAAGGGAGAAATTCAGGTGCTTATGAAGGTTACAAAATCACACATGACAGGCATGAAATGCTGAAGAGGAAGCATACCATTAACCGGAGCCCAAACCAGGCAACTCTTCGTTTCTCACCGAGATGATTAATATTGGCGTATGTGCCGATGGTCTCTATTGGGCCCCACCTGGACCTCAATCACAACCATTTGTCAGCTCCAACACAGGCTGGCTTATGATGTCATTGTAAAGTCTGCAGTTGAGCAACACGGGGCAGCCAGCTTTCAAGGTCTCATAAGTCAAAGACAATTCATTTATTTATGAAGTGGGCCGCCTGATTTTCTCCGGTCTTACTTAATAACAAGAGCGTTCAGGGTGTTGGAATGTTCTTTCAATAAACAATAGCTTATCAAATGTCCCTGCTGGACTGTTTCTATGACTACATAGTCCTCAAACCAACAAATCAGCCCTTAACGTTTAAAAAATAATAATAAATATATATACACATATCTGGGGAGGGCATCTTGATCTTCTGTGTGATTTACTATTGTTGTTGGAATTATAGCATCGCTTTAAACTTTCTAAGGCAGTTCCTAAGGGAAGGGGGCTGCTATGGTTCTTAGAGGAAACAAAGCCTCTTAGTTAATTGGGGTGGGGAGCTTTTGTCAGGTCTGAGAACAGGGAATGGGGACCAATGCCAGCTTCTCGCAGGATCTCGCCTCACCCTCATGCTAGCTTGCAAGGCTTTAAGCTGTCCAGTTAGCTCCATCTTCCCAGGCCTACTGCCACCTCATACAGCTTCCTTTTACTTGTCTGTCTGTCTTAATTCCAAAACTCCTTTGAGGACCTAGGACTAGGGCAGGAAATTTGGCCTTTGCCTCAGGGCACTGAGATTTAGTAGGCGCTGGCATCTCACAGGCCTTCTCAGTAGTGGGAAAAACTGACCTTAGTAGTTAGCAAGGCTAATTGGCTAAAATAGGACATGACAAAGCAGCAAGAGCTGGCTCCTCTGCTTTGCCTTTCTCCTCTGGACCTGTCTGTGCTGCTGTACACTCTGAACCACTAGCTCCTCCTCCAAGGTGCATTTTGCAGTTCCTTCCCCTCGATTTCTTGTGACAGCTTTGTCCTGAGTGTGTGCAGGGGAGAAGAAGAGGACGTCCTGGGGTTTTCTTCACTTTACCCACAAAAAAATTTCCCTGAAAATAACATCCTTGGACCTTCAAAGGTGATTTACCACAAAGTACTCAGGGATGTTTGGTGGCCAACGAGAGGGAGGGAACAAAGAGCTGGTCACAGTAGCTGATGATTGGACTAGTGTACCTGGGAAAGTGGGTCCTAACCCATCCCACTCCACCTCAGGTGCTTGGGAAGAAAGGGCTATGCAACCCTTACAAGTGCCACCTTCCTACCTTTTTGTTTTTGTTTCAGTATTGTTCCAATTCACCTTTCCTCTGTTCTGTTCATCCTTTACTCCCTCTTTGTTCCCTTCCTCTCTTTACCTCTTTTCTCCTCCTCTTTCTTCTCCTCTTCTTTTCTCCCTCTCTATCCTTCTCTGTCTCCCTCCCTCCCTCTCTTCCTCCTCGCTCCCCCTCTCTTCCTCTTTTTCCAACTTTCCCTCTCTTCCTCTCTTTGTGTCTCTGTTTCTGTGTGTGTCCCTCTCTCTCTTCCTCTCTCTCTGTTTCTCTCTCCATCTCTGTCCCTCTATTCCTTTGTCTCTCTCTGTGTCTCTGTCCCTCTCTTCCTCTTTCTCTCTCTTTTTCCTTCTCTTTCCCTCTCTGCCCATCTCTTTCTCTTTTTTCCTCTGTCTCTCCATCTCTTTCCTTCTCTTCCTCTTTCACTATCTGTTTCTCTGTGTCCTTCTCTCTCTCTCTCCCCAACTCCTTCCCTCTCTTCCTCTCTCTCTTCCTTTGTGTCTCTCTCCAACTCTTTCCCTTTCTTCCTCTATCTCTTTGTCTCTGTGTGTCTGTGTCTCTTCCTCTCTTCCTCTTCCTCTCTCAACTCATGTCCTAAAGACTCTGTGACTCTGGCCCATCCCAGATTCCTGTAACTCCTTCCCCAGCTTCACAAGGCCTCTCATTCCCAGTTTGTACTTCCAGGGACAGTCAATATTTCTGTGGCTAATTGATGCACAAGCCAAGGTCCCAGGGTGATGGATCACTGACCCATCACTGGAGACCCAGTCTCCCAGGTGGGAGGAGTCTGAAGCTGCAATTTTTGTTCTTGTTTCCATGGCATTAAACTGGCAAAGGTCAGAAGAAGTGGGACCTGAGAAGGGAGTCAGATCCAAGCTGATGCTGGGTGTGGTAACTCCGGAGCTCTAGTGCGTTTCCCTTACTTCCCCAATCTTTGGCTGGCAAGGACATTTGGCTGCATCCTAGGGACCGATGACTCGTTATATGGGAATTGGGTTGGGATAGAGGGGGATTGGTCATGAGGAGGAATTATGGCAACTACTCAGAGATAAAGGAGCCAAAAGCTAGGCAGGAACAGTGCTCATGTGTGGTTTACCCAGAGCCAGGACTAGAGTGGAGTGAATGGACCTTTGCCCGAGGATCACTAAATTTAGGAACACTGATGGCACTATTCTGGGGCCTGAGCCTTCCATTCCCCTTGATTGTTACTGCCAGATAAGCTCTTCTGGAAGAAGCAGGGAATTTCAAACTGTGGTTCTACTTTTGCCCAGAGATGCAGGGAATGGCTATTCCAGTCTTTGTTAATGGCTATATGTAATGGCAACCAATGGCAGTATCATATCATAAAAGCATAGCTAGTCATTAAAACAAGGTGTAGGACACCACAATATGGGTGGTAGCTGGGGGATGAGCCCATCATCTCTTGCCTATCCACTCTTCCTCCCTCTCAGTCAAGAGAAGAAAAGGGAATAAACTTGATGTGATGTGAAGTTCCTAGGGCATCCTACCAGGGAAGCAAAGGAAGGAGAATTGAGCTACAGGCTATACTCCTTCTCTCTCCTATAACTGTTGCTTCCTAGTCAGCTTTCTACTTCCCTAGTCTGGGGGGAAAACCCTTCTTCCACTCCCATTTTTTCCCTCCCTTGCTTTTGGTGGTGACAGGGCCCAAGCACCCATCTAAAGCTTGCCACTCGACAGGGAAAGTGTAGATCTAGATACAGTCATACTTTCTCCTCCACACATGGCTTCTCATTCTCTAAGAGCAACCTTCCTTTGAGATCAAAGACTGAAGAATGAGAAAAAGCTCAGATTGTCCATTTGATTACACTGGGACTGGGACCCTCCAGTATCTCAGTGACAACATCACTGAGGAAGGAGTCCCAACAAATCACTTCTGGAGGAAGGACCAAGATCCCTGAGGGGATCAGAAGAGGCCTCCCACAGCAGATAACACTGAGTTTTCCAATAAACTGAGAACTGGAGGAGGTTGAGGCAGAGAGGAATCATATCCAGACAGTGAGGACAAACTGTACACAATTACAAGTTGAGATATAGGATGGACTATAACAAGAAACTGCTGGGAGATTGGTTTACTTGGAAGGCAGAATATGTATAGGGGTATAGGGGAGTAAGAGGGACTAGGTCTGGGAAGGTAAACTAAGCCAGATTAGGAAGGGCTCGAAATGTGAAACAGAAGAATCTGTATTTTATCCCAGAGGCAAAAAAAAAAAAAAGAGACTGCGACTCAATGAATATCAGGTTCTCTGGATGTTGTGAGAGATGCCGTGCTATAATACATGAATAGTAGCAGTCCCATGACCATAGCTTCTAGCCAAAACTGTGCAACCTTGGAAGTCTAAGCTACTCTGCAGCCTCAGAAGGCCAGAACCAAAGGAGTATCAGCAAGCAGCACCCACAATCCCAAACCAAGACAAAGCAATGTCAGGAGCGCAGAGTAATACTGACCTCTTTCTGCTCAATAATGGGCTGAAATCATATCATCTTTGCTAATTAAATCATCATTGTGTTATAGGACATAAACCATGTGATAGGACAGATAGAACTGGTTTGGTAATTATCATCTTAGAAGAAAAATAAAACAGAAATATCTCTTGTGGTTATGATAAAGAATTGCAAGATGGAGATGTTGTTGCATCTAAATAGCCTGTCTTTCCTTCCTGTTTCTGCCTTGTAGTGTCACAGAAGATAAAATATACAAGGATGGTGAGCAGGAACAAGATGCAAGATCTTCATTGGGATGGGGAGCAGATAATAAAGCAAGTGTGCTGGCAAGTAAGATAGAAGCTATCTGGGTCTTGGAAACAGGAAATACAGGCAGCTAACTACACATGTCTGCAGGGGCCTTTGGGTACCAAATTAAAACTCACGATGAGTTGGAAAAGTGTTTGGTTTCTATTGTGGATGTGATTAAGAACTTAGGAGAAAAGATTGTTTCTTTTCTAGATTGTTTGCTTAAAAATTTTGCTCTGAAGTATTATCAGTTTTAAATGTTCACGGTTTACTTACGTAGCTATTTTAATAATAAAATGGAGTATTTGCTTATCTCCAAGTCATGGAGAATGATGGTTTTACATCCAAGAGGGTTGAAGTACCATCTTGGACTTCAAAGAAAGTTTGCACCTTGCAACTCAATGACCAATGGCCACACAGCAACACGTCCCTGAAGAACAATTCATCTATGAAAACAAAGCTGGCAATGGAGGCAAAATCTCTGGCTTCTTTCGTGGCTGTTTCTTCTTGCTGATTGTGTTCCTTTTCCACACAATCCATTCTCACAGCCTTGAAATCTGCATTCCCCTAGAATGAAATCTCTCTCAGAGGCCACCAATGATCAGCTCTTAATTGTGGCGGACAGCCTCATCTTGGGCGCCATCCTCCTGGAGCTCTGTGGAGCATGGGATGGTGACTCCTGTTGGATGCTCTTCACTCTCCCACTTCATTCCTTCTTGCTTCATCTCTCTTTCCCTGACCCTCAGAATGCAATTATTCCTTAAGACCCAACCAGTCTCTTTTTCTTCTCAGTGGTTTCATGATCAATCGCCTTCACACCTTAGACTTCCACAATCATCATTGTGCTGATTATGGCCAAATAAATATATCCCCTGGACCAATCTTCTGAGTTGCCAATCTGCCCATCACCCTGCCTACTGAACCTCCCTGCCTGGATTTACTGCTAGAATTGCAAGTTTCTCTTTTATTTCTGACCCTATTTCTATTAAATGTATGGCCCTTTTCTGAAGTCCCCTTCCATCTTCCCCTTCACTGATGCTAGCCATCATCAGTCAGGCATCTAGTTTAATTTTACAAAGGAGGAAACAGAGTAAGAGAGTGACTTTAGATCACACAAAAAGAATTAGGCAGAAGCACACCTTGAGCACAGTTCTTCTCACTGCAAAGACAGTGCTCTTTCTATTAGTTCATGGTGTTCTCTCCCTTCTTATCATCTTGATTTTCACTCCTAGCTCAGGCCCTTTGCCTTCCTAACATCCTGGAGTCAGTCTTTCCTCCTTCAAACTATCCTATTCTGACTCATCACATTAATCTTTTAATGTACAACTAAAATCCATTCATTCATCCATCCATCTATCTAGCATTTGTTTCCTAGATATAATCATATATAATTATATACAATTCCATATATCTTATATATATTACTATATAATCATATATTGACACATGACTATATCTAAGAATTATATCTATATCTAATTATATATAGGAATTAAATATAATCATTTAATTCCTGGATATTAAATTACATGTAATTAATATATCTAGAGATAATATTTCTACATGTATATGTTTATGTCTGTGTGTGTAATGCTTCCCTATAGGCTCTTTGCTCCACTGGCTAATGAGTAAAGAACAAACACCTTATGTGGCATTGTGCTACATATAATATCTCCTACAAGTCAGTCAATAGGCATTTGTTTCTGTCTGTATCTCACACTCCCCCTCCTCGTATATTCTAGCATTGCAGTAAAATAGAATAACACATTTTGACAATGTATATCTCAATCATGTTGTCGATTAATTAACCAACAAGTAGCTATAAGTATCTACTGTATAGCAGACACTGTATTACACCCTGGAGATCCAAAGAAAGGCAAAAATAGAAGTCATCTATATTCATCCAAGATATCATAAAGGGAAGACATTCTGGGATAGAAGGCATTAGCAATGAGTTAGGAGGCAGCAGCTGGGAAAGGTCTCAGGGAGAAAGTGGGATTTAATCTGGGGCTTGAAGGAAACAGACAGAATTCTGGGAGCAAAGACTTTGTAGGCTCTTAATCAGTGCTAGCTCCCTTCCCACCCACCATGAGGGAATACAGGTGACAGCTCAGTAGCATGTCAAAGACAGCAAGCAGAGTGTTGGGAAATCACTATTGTGTGTGAGAAATAGTAAGTGGGGGGCTCCATGGAATACTTCTAAGGTGAGCAGTTGTGAGGCTCCCCAGTGGTCCTTGTAACCTTTGTGCTAAGTCTGAGCTTTTGTGCTAAGCATATGTGTGTATATTTGTATAGTCAAGGGGAGTCTGTGATGTCCTTTTAATTTCTTCCCTTATATAGATATGTAAGAACTGAGACAGGAGATAGGAGAGAATTTTCTCAGTAAATATCCCCTTTTAAAAGTTAATTTCTACCAACCAGTTGATTATATTGGGGGAACTCATCTGATGGAGGCTTTTGAGAGAGAGTACCAGAAGTCACAGCCCTTCAAGATTACCCTTAGTACTGAGAGAAGAAATATTCTCCCCTCTGAGACCCTAACCTGCCTTGGGAGCGTAATTTGGACTGGTGGTCCCAGAGAGAGGGCTACAAATATCTTCTATATGTAATTGTATAGCCATTTGTCTTCCATAGAGTGTAAGCCCCTTGAGAATGGGACCTGCTTCATATCAGTCTATTCTCAGCACCTAACACAATACCTTGCATACAATAATTGCCTAATGGATAATTCTTGGTTGATTGATCTATACTTCACTATTCTGGCCTTCCTCTTACTGGTGCAATTTCTAACTCATCTTGGTGGATGGTCTTCATGAGAAGCAAGAGACCATTAGATTCATCATTTGGGGCTACTTGAGGCACAGGGGACAGAGCATCAACTCTGGTGTTGGGAAGACCCAAGTTCAAATGTGACCTCAGACACTTACTAGCTGTGTAATCCTGTGCAACTCACTAGCCTCTGAAAATTAAATTTAAACTAATTCACTGTTTGATGACCAACCAAGGAAGGGAGTATCCCTGTCCTTGGATGGGCAGGTCCACAGATGACTGACTTCTACATGGTCCTCTTAAGCCTTCCTTTCCAGGGGAGCTCGTACTCCTGGCTATAAAAGAAGCCCAGAACTCCTCCCCAACAGAAGCAAATCTAAAGTAGAAGATGAGGAACAATATGGCTTTTTGCATGAACTCTTAAAGATAGACGCTAGCAATAATGGCATGTATTTAAGCGTATGATAAGGGGGGACCTACCCACTGTGAGCCCTCAAGGGGGGAAGGGGGGAAAGAGCCACTTGTCACATCCTGCAGTGTTATTTTTGTTGTAATGTTTTGCCGGGCTGCAAGTATTAATTGTGCCTCATAATAAATGACACATTGTGAGTTTCTTCCAAGTTTGATTGAATTCTGTGGCTTCAGAGGCTCTTCAGTTTTTAATCTGTGACCTTTGAGTAAGTCTTCTTAAGCCCTATTAAAAACAACAGAACCACTTTATTTTTCTAATTAACAAAGGGCAGAGGTCTCCCTGAACAATTTTGTTTGGGGACCAAATATAATGCTATGCAATGACTTTGCATGTCCTTTCCAGCCTCATCTTTCAAGAGAAATTGAAAACCAATGACTTGGAACCATGTCTTTCTTCTGCTCCCCCTCGTCCTCCTCCTTCTCCTTCCTCTCTTCTTTTTCCTTCTCCTGTTCCTCTTCTCTTTTTCCTCCTTCCCTTCCTCTTTTTTCACTTCTCCTCCTCCTTTTCCTCATCCTCCTCCTCACCCCCATCAGGGATTTCATCCACTGCCCAATAGAAGCCTAAGAAATCACCTCTTCCTTCCAAAGAAATTATCTAAGAAAACTGGGGAATACCCACCCCTAACCTTTAAGACTCTGGAAGTCCTGTGCTCCCCAAGTCCTGAAGCCTGACCAAGACTCTGGGGCCTGGAGAGGATCCTGTTCAGAGCTGGTTTGTATTTGTGTATTTGGGGCTCCCTTCTTGGAGTGTGGGCTGCTTCAGAGTAAGACTGACTTCTGTCATGTGTGAGTGTGTGTGTGTGTAAGTATGGGTATGAGTGAGTGTGCAGAGCGTAGCACGGCTCCTGACACACAGCAGGCACTTAATAAATGTTTATTAATTGATTAAATCAGAAAAAAACATTGAAAAATTCAAGCCCCGTCCATGATTTTTTGAAAAGCTGCCCTCTCTGTAAAATGACATAGTCCAGAGACTTCCCATGTTTTTCTTTCTGAGTCTGAAGTCTGTTTGGTTTTATATTTATAAAAGAGGGATTAGTGTGTTTGAGTTGTACAAAATCTTCTTTATGGGAGGAAGGCTTAGTCTTCCAGGCTGGACAAATGAGACTTTGTATTTCCCTGTCAGGCATATGATGCTGATTCCCTCAGACACTTCCATTTTCCTCCAGATACTGAAAGATTTTAATTAAAATACTGCTCTCTTCCAGGCCACTGCGGGACCCAACCTGTCATCGTGTCTGATGGCTGCTTGGGTCTGAGAAAAAGTGATTTGTGTGGCCAAGTTGAAAGGGAACTTGGAAAGAGGGGGGGGGGGGGGGGGGGGGGGGGGGGGGCAGCACCTTTGCTGCTGCTAATACTGAAGATGCGATAGAACTGTTGAGGGTCAGGACTCCATCCCTTCATCCCAGGCTAACGTGAGGAGATCCTGCAGCCATAAGATGTGATGGACTCCTCCATCCTTTACAGTCTGCCTCTGGAGAATCTTCCCATGTAGATTCTCACATTTCATGCCCTCTGCACCCCAGCACCCCAGTCTTACTTCATATGAACCCCAATTTCCTGCCCTCTTTTCTTTGCACTAGGGACCTTCTACACATAAAAAACTGACTCCTTACCCCTATATATCTTCCTCTCCTCTGTCTTTATCTCTGTCTCTGTGTGTCTGTCCTCTGTCTCTCTGTTTCTGTTTGTATTTCTCTTTTTTCCTCTGTCTCCTCTCCTTTTCTCTCTTTGCCTCTGTTTCTCTACTTCTGTCTGTCTCTCTCCCCATCTCTCTCTTCCCCCTCCTCCTCCTCCTCCTTTCCTTTCCTCCTCTCCTTTTTGGTCTTTGTCTTTCTGTTTCTCTCCCTCTATCTCTTGATGTGTCGCTGTCTCTGTCTGTCTCTCCCTCTCTCTCCTTCCCACTTCTTCTCTTTTCTCTCTATCTCCATCTGTCTCTCTCCCTTTCTCTGTCTCTGTCTCTCTCCACTTCCCTCTCTCCCCCATCCTTCTTCTTTCCTCTCCTTTCCTATTCTATTTCCCTCTTCCTCTTTCCCCGCTCTCTGCCCCCATCTTTCTCTCTCCCTCCCCCTCCTCCTTTTTCCTTGTCTCTCAATCTCTGTCAGTCTTCTCTGTCTTTTTTTCTCTCATACAATCCCTAGCTTTCCACAGTCATAGTTTAAGGGTCAGCTCCTTCCTAAGGCCTTTTCCATGTTTGGCCTCCAATTACTGGCTCCCTGTCTCTCTCTGTTTGTCTGTCTCTGTAGAATTAATTTTGATACTTTGGCCTTTCTTCATATTTGTAGGATTCATAGGATATCCTCCAAGTAGGAGGGAGGCTCTTCTTTTCTCTGTGGGCTTTCCCAGGGCTAGCATATAGTGGTCATTTAATACATTTCATACATGTAATTCAATTCAATCTGAATGACTTCAGCATTCATTCCTGGGTGCAAGTTCTGTTTGGGGAAACCCAGACCAAAAGGAGCGTTCTTGCCTGCAAGCAGCTGACTTTCTATGCACAGATAACACAAATGGGAATTAGTAAACAGATACAAGGATCAATACATTTAAATATAAACAAATTTAGAAAAATCTGATCAATTAAATTAAACTGAATTCAAGCACTCAGAATTCTAGCCAAAGTAGCAAACTTGGCATTCCATTCAGTTCCCACCACCAAGCCTTTGCCCAGGCTCTTTCCCCAAAAATATGGGATTATGATCCTTCCTAATAGCTTTTAGAAATCCTGACTTCTCCTTCTACACTACTACTTGCAGAAGGTTTTTTTGTTTGTTTTGTTTTGTTTTTTCTGATTCCTATAGTTATTAGTGGAACAGCTAGGTGGGGCAATGAATGGAGCACCAGCTGTGAAGTCAGGAAAATCCGAGTTCAAATTCAGCCTCAGACACTTACTAACTACTGTGCTACCCTTGGCAACTCAGATTGCCTCAGCTTCCTCATCTGTAAGATGATCTGGAGAAGGAAATGGTAAGTCACTCCAATATCGGCCAAGAAAACCCCAAATTTGAAGAGTCGGTTGTCACTGAAACACTAGAACCAAAACGAGTTGTTGGTTCTTTTAGCCTCCTTAAGTCAAAATGTCTAATGTTATCCGTTTGCTTATCCCATCAGCACTATAGAACATAAACTGATTTTTATTTTATCTCTGTGTCCCCTGTCAACCCTAGCACAGAAATAAATGCTTATTTCTACCCTTCCTTCCTCAAAACCAGAAAACCTTCTTCCCTGAGATTTGTCAGTTTTTATAGAAAAGACGATATTATCATTTTACAGATTCCTGCAGAGGCTTATTTGCTAAGTCGAAGCAATAGGATGCTGCTCTCCCTCAGTATTCTCCCAGCCAATCATCCCCAAACTCCCCATTACCATAGCATCTGAGCACTTCCATTTGCAGTGATGCAAATGAGGCATTTTGCTCTAAAGGCTTTTCTTCTAATCCTGAGGGAAAAAAAACAGAAATAAAAAGATTGAGATAGATCATTGAAATGAAAATGGCCAACCAAGTGTTGGCCAACTCCAAGAGGAGCTCTTTGCCCATGCTCACTGATAAGATGTCTTCATTTTAAGGAAAAATCTAGGTCATATTCCCTTCATTCAGGGAAGCGTCACCTTGAAGAAGGGGTCAACTTTTCACATGAACTGACAATCAACTGGCATTTCCAGGGCAGCCCGGCAGAAGCAGTGAGTCTCTCGGAAGAAGAAATGGGGCAGCAAGAATCGGGCAAATTAAAACCCCAGCAGGACCTGGACCTGCATCTCCCTTCAGACACTAAAACAGACATCCCAGAAGCCTGAGCCCCAGGGTTCCAACTCAGTGCCCTCTGATCTCTTTTTGGGAAGCATTTCTTGTGGAAATGCAGCCTGGTGATGACTTCTACAGGGACATGGAGACAGTCACTGAAAACTCAGGGAGAACAAGGTTCTATCACCAAAGTCCTTATTATTGTCAAGTGGTTCAACATCAAAAATTGAGATGACTTTCACCTGAGAAAATGACATTTCAGAAAAGGTGTTAGCATCCACTTTCCCAACACTGCCTAAGAGTTTTCGATATGACTTTCTACTAAAACCTTCCTTATATATTGTCTCTCCTATTAGAATGTGAGTTCTTTGAAAACAAAAACTGTGTTACTCTTATAATAATATACCCAACATTTAGCACAGGGCTTTTAACATATAAGCATTTAACAAATGCTTCATTCATTCATTCAGATCAAAAGATTTTGGTTTAAGATTGGATTTTGTATATATGTATATACATATATATATTATATACATGGGTTATATATTATCACCTTATTTAACTTAGATGCAGAATACATTATGCAAAATGCCATGTTGGGTGAATCAAAAGCCAGAATTAAGGTTGCCAGGAGAAATACCAGCAATCTCAGACATGCAGTCTATACTATTCTGATAACAGAAAGAAATTAGAAGGCTCTTGATGAGGGGGGAAGAGAATGTAAAAGCTGGCTAGGAGGTTAACATAAAAAATAAAGACCTTGGCAATTGGTCCCATCATTTCTTGGTAAATAGAGGGATAAGAAATAGAACCAGTGTCAGATTTTATAATCTTGGACTCAAAGATCAAAGATGATGACTATAGTCGTGAAATTAAAAGACTCTCACTCTAACAAGAGAACTGTTCTGCACACATATATTGTATCTAGGATATACTGTGATATATTTAACTTGTATAGGACTGCTTGACATCTGGGGGAAGGGATGGAGGGAGAGAGGGGAAAAGTCAGAACAGAAGTGAGTACAAGGGATAATGTTGTAAAAAAAAAAAAAAAACTACCCAGACATGGGTTTTGTCAATAAAAAGCTGTAATTTAAAAAAAGACTCTCACTCTGTGGAAGGAAAGCTCTGGCAAATCTGGACGGCAGACTAAAAAGCAGAGATATCCCCTTGCTGATAAAGATCTGTAGAGTCAGAGCTATGGTTTTTCCATAGTAGCTATGAGATTTGGGTTATAAGAAAAGCGAGTCCTGTGAAATCAATGCTTTTGAATGGTGGTGCAAAAGACTCTTGAGAGTCCTTTGGACAGCAAATTAGTAAATACTTAAAGCAATTTAGGCTCTTCACTGAAAGGCTCTTTACTCTTTTGAACTTTGGTCACATAATAAGAAGATAGGACTTAATGCAAATCTTAGCAGTCTTAGAAAAGACTGAAGGTAAAAACAAGGGAATGGCAGAAGAGATGCATGGAGGCAAGGAACATAAGCTTGGATAGACTTTGGAGGATAGAGAGGTCATAAAGAGCAAGACATGACTGAACAATAGCAACAATGGATTATATAAGTGAAATCCAATTAGAAGGGGAAGGAACACACTTATTACTAACAGTAGTCAATAAGCTATTTATTAAGTGTCTACTCTGTATTAAGCTCTGGAGATACAGAGGATGGCCAGTGACGAGCCCTGCGCTCAAGGAGCACTCAAGTCTAATGGGGAGACAATTATCTACAAATAAGCTATGAACACAGTAACCCAGAGATGATCAGCAGGGGACAAGCCCTAGAGTTAAAGGGAGATCACCAAAGACATCTTGAAAAAGCTGGCATTTTCTCTGAAACTTGAAGGAAGCCAAGAGGTAGAGATAGGGGAGATAGGGGAATGACAGTACAGGTAACAATAACAATCATGACTCTTACACAAGTCTTTAAGGGTTTGCAAAACACTTTACATATATTTTCTCCTTTGAACCTCACAACAACTCTGTGAGAAAGGTTCTACTACATTCCCATTTTACAAATAAGAAATCTGAGGATGACAAAGGTTAAGGGACTTCTCAGGAGCCATACAACTAAATGAATATCTAAGATAGCATCCCTAACTCAAGATTTCTGGATTCTAAGCCCATTGCTTATTGCCCATTCCTAATTAATTAATCAATGCTTGTTTTTTTTATTTAATAAAAACAAAATACTATTTCTTAAAGGGAGACAGAATTTTAAGTGTTAGAATGACTTCTCTGTGAGTTATGCTAAGCCAGATCCAATTCAGAATGTACAAGGCAAATTGGTAACCTTCTAGATAGAAGATGCTTTCACAGTTACATAACCCAAATTCATTCTTTTGGCTATATTTTCAATTTATTAAAAAAAAAGGTTTCCATATTTATCATAGTGATTTATTAAGCTTATATAAATTCCAGAATTCTTTTTTGTACTGACTAAATCTTATAAATTTAGAACTGAAAGTCTGAGTAAAAAGGATTACTACCAGAAGACTGGAATTTTCCATTCCCAGTTGTTATTTTTGGGGGGGAGGAGGAGCATTATTTTTGTAATTTTTTTTCACAAAGGTGAAAATAGCAATACTATTGGTGATTACTAGATATATTAACCTAAAAAGATAAGCAGCAAAGAAATACCATTTCACATATTTTCCCTATATGTTTTGAAGCATTTGGTGAGATGTCTTTTGCATCTGTTTTGCTTAAATGTCAACTTCTGGCTTTATGAAAGGTTTAACACATCAAAATGATATTTAGAAAAAGCCATTCAAATTTAGAACAAAAGTGTAAACACAGTCACAATTTATTACTTTGTTAAGCTCCAGTGCTATCTTCATGTACCATCAGCCTCAGTGAGATGACATGTCATATGTTACATATTTTAAAAATTATAATAGAAGACAATTGCCAATGGAAGCATAATTTATTAATTTATTGTCCCTTGAACATGCCTAGTTAGCAAAATATCTTTTAAAAAAACAAAGCTTCTGTCAATAAAAAGTTATAATTTAAAAAAGAGAGAATTGAGACCTTTAAGAGATTAAAAAAAAAAAAAGCTTCTATGTGACCCTGAGCACATTTAATCCCAATTGCCTCAGCTAAAAAAAAAAATACAAGGCTTTTCAGAGGAGATATCATTAACTAACCAATAGATAATTTTATGAGTATATTCCCTACCATTGGGCATTCTGAGGGACACAGAGAAGCTCCATACAAAGCCCTGCCCTCAGCACATTTTCAAAGATGCAACATGTATTTGTTCCTAAGTAAAGGCCATCTTTAAAATGTAGTTTGCACCCCAAAATGAATTCTCTTTAAAGGAAATTCAAACCTACCTGCTCATCTGTACAGATGTAAGTTAAAATATAGTGATATGAACTGATGCTGAGTGAAATGACCAGGACCAGGAGATCATTATATACTTCAACAACAATACTATATGATGACCAGTTCTGATGGACCAGGCCATCCTCAGCAACGAGATCAACCAAATCATTTCCAATGGAGCAGTAATGAACTGAACCAGCTATGCCCAGAGAAAGAACTTTGGGTGATGACTAAAAACCATTACATTGAATTCCCAATCCCTATATCTATGCCCACCTGCATTTTGGATTTCCTTCACAAACTAATTGTACAATATTTCAGAGTCTGATTCTTTTTGTACAGCAAAATAACGGTTTGGTCATGTATACTTATTGTGTATCTAATTTATATTTTAATGTATTTAACATCTACTAGTAATCCTGGTAAGAGGTGAAAAATATGGGAGGTAAGAGGTGAAAAATTGGAACAAGAGGTTTGGCAATTGTTAATGCTGTAAAGTTACCCATACATATAACCTGTAAATAAAAGGCTATTAAATAAAAAATATATATATAGTGATATATCTGCACATATATGTATGCTACCTGCATGTATATGTATATATATGGAGAGAAAGAGAGACAGACAGACAGACACATAGACAGAAATAGATTTATGCTGCAGGCAATTTAATTGTGAGGGATCTGAGCGATCGATGTACAAGGTATATAAAGAAGAGGGGGAATGTGTGGAAAGAGATATATTTGGAAATGAAATTAAGGTAATGACAAAGAATACCCTCAAAAATATTTTAAATATTATTCAAATATTTTTAAACTGAATGGTCAAACCAAAATACCGTTCGCTAATTTTGTACATATAAAAATGGCCTTCATAGCAAGACAAAAATTATCAAATGCTAACTGAGAAAATGTTGATAAGGACAACAAAAAATTGGAAGAACAATCTTGGCAACATGGTGGCGGGGATAGAATGTTTGCTTTGGTATTGGGAGAACTTGGGACTGGATCTTGCCTCTGATTTTTCCCAGCTCTCTGAATGCTCCTGGTCAAGTTACTCAAACTTTGTTTCTTATTTTATAAGTAAAGATAATGAAATTTTATAAAGTAAAGAAAATAAAATCCCACTTCCCAGAATGGTTATGAAAATTAATTAAAATGATGCACTTAATAAACCTTACAACTCCAGTATGTGTCAGCTGTTCTAATTATTAGTGTCTTGTTATCATTACAATCCTTTTTCTCAGTCAACTTACAGTTTGCTTTTGTGTGAGGCAATCACAGCTCATACTCTTTGCACTAACTGGTTAGCAGGGTGATCTCGAATAAGTATCTTTGCCCTCTGGTTATCTCTTCTTCCTAATTCATAAAATAATGGGGCCATACTCAACTGTCTCAAAGGTCCCTTCTGGCCTGAAGCTTCTATAATCCATTATGGCTGTGTGGGAAAACACCCCATTTATGCGCGTTATAAGAACAATCATTCATGTTTGCTTCCCTTGTGCCTAAAGGGGCCTAGACTAAACATTCAAAATGGAACTTTCCATGCCCTTTTATTAGCTCATTTATTCAACCCACTGTGAAAACTGATGATATACACAGCATTTTAGTGGGTACTAGGGGAGACAAAAAGATAAGATATGATCCCTGCTCAGGAAGGATTTTTATTTTTATTTTATTTCTACTGGTGGGAAGCGAGATGTGCACATCAAAAAAGTGAAACGAGTATAAACTAAGGGCTGTATGAATAGTCAGAGAAGGCTGGATGGAGGTTAGGAGAGGTACGCTCAGGAGTGATGGGAGGATGAGGAAGCTACTGGAGGTAAGGACATAGGGAGGAACAAAGGAGAGTTGGAAGCAGGAATTAGGTTGAAGCATTCAAGACACCAGAACAATATTCAGATGAGGCAAAGTCAGATTTCAATCCTCCCTCTGGCAAGAAGGCATAACTATGAACAAGGGCAAGTTATTTGTTTTCTCTAAACTCAGTTCTCTCACCTACAAGTGAGGAACATTTACTAATTATTTTATGGGAGGCTGGGTATTCATCAATTAATCAGCAAACATTTATTAAGCACCTACTACTTCCAACACTGGACCAGGTCTGTGGTTACAAAGAAAAAGAATGGAAAAAAAATCCGTTTTCCAGGAAATTCTATCAAAGTTTGAAAGGGACTTTTAAGCCTTAAAAGGATAATGACAGCAATTTTTTTGTAAAAGTTGAGGGTTCCTTTGATCCAACAGTGTCCCTTACTGGGTCTGTATCCCAAAGAGATCATAAAAGAGGGGAAATGACCCAGATGGGCAAAAATTTTTATAGCAGTCCTTTTTGTGGTGGCAAGGAACCAGAAACTGAGGGGATGCCCATCGGTTGGGGAATAAGTTACAGAGTATGAACGTTATAGAATATTGTGATGTAAGAAATGATGAACAGGCTGATTTTTTAAAAGTCTAGAAATACTTACATGAACTGATGCTAAGTGAAGTGAACAGAACCAAGAGAACATTGTACACAGTTAAAATAAGATTATGTGATGATCAACTGTGATGGACATGGCTCTTTTCAACAATGAGGTGATTCAAGGCAATTTCAATAGACTTGGGATGGAAAGTGTCATCTGCATCCAGAGAGAGAACTATGGAGACTGAATAAGAATTGAAGCATGCTATTTTCACCTTAAATTATACATAACACCCACAAACGAGAGAGAGACAGAGAGAGAGAGAAGGTTCATGTTGATATTTGGAAATAGTGAGAAAGAAGATAGAAGAGCTATGATTGGGTTAGCATTTGGAGACCCCTGCGTGTTAGACTAAGGAGTCCCATCTTTATCCCAAATATTATCCCCAAATCCCAATATATTATTATCCCAATAATAGAACATGAGAGCTGAAAGATAGAAACTAGATGACTATCAGTTTAGTTCTGTAGGTTGACTCATTCTGAGTCAAGTCTGAGACCTATGTTCCTGAACTCCTTCAGTTGTGAAGCTTTGGGGTTATAAGATTAAAAAAGAGCAAATATAGGAATACACAATTTGTGTATGCAGGTGGGTATATATAGGCACATGCTACATGCCAATTACATATGTGTATATATTTACAAGCATATAAATGTTTATGTGTGGTTTTTCTAGTTTGCTTAAGGAGGAGGATTTTCTATCAATTGCTCCATAAGTTCAGATAATTAAAATTAATTTAACTGTAATTTAAAGATATTTCAATATTATTTCCATTTTATTTGAGAACTTGTCACTTGTAAAAGGAAATGGACATTTTAGGACACTTAAGATGGACAGGCGTGGCCGCGTAAATCACACGTTTGTCTCCTCTAGGAAAGTTGCTAGGTTATAAATGCCTACAATTCGTGGCCTGAAATGGCAGTTTTGGAAAGGAGATGAAAATATTACTGTACAAAGAGCTTTATGACTTCATAAAAGTAAGCACTGGTTAAATGCGTGAAGGGGTCATTATGTCAGCTAAATGCATTTTCTTGCCACAGACTAGGTGCTGCTGACTCAGGGTCTGTTCAATTCAAAGGCAGCTTCCTAGCAGAGATGCTGGAGGCTTCCTAGGTAGAAGCACCAGGATGGAAAGAAGACCCTGAGCAGGTGCTCAGCAGGAGCTGCACAGACATCCATCACCAACTGGGACTTCAGTCATAAATCAGAGGCTAAACAGAAACATGGGTAATGGTTCACGACAGCCAGAGGCAAGTTCCCGGCTCCTTGGCTTCTTCCCTCCCCAGACACAGATTCTACTCAGTCAGCATCAGGGAAGGAGCTTACACTGATGATCTGACACTCATACCTCCCCATCTATTTCCTGAGTTTGTTGGGTAAGCTATCTGTAAACTGGAGATCTTGGCTTTGTAACTAGAGTTCTGGAACCCAAGGAGTCTGTTTGGGATCCCTTCCATGAGGGATCTTTGGTGGGCTTCTGTTCCCTCCAGTCCATCCCTGCTGGCAACAGCCAAAAGGGAGAGATAATTGAGTCCTTAAATCTCTGGAAGAGCCTGCAGTGGGTAATTAAAAGTCAGTAGATTGGCCTAAACTGGCCAGATCACAAGAGCCACTGGGAAGACATGGCCACAAATGTTAATGTCTTTTCAGAGTGTGGTCCTGGGAGCTCTCATCCATACTCTAGAGAAAGGAATGGCCACGGTGCCCCTCAATTTGTTTTCAAATAAGCATCTGCCTTTAGTTGATGAAGATATTCCTAAACTTGGTATTTAACAGAGTTCTTGATCGATAATGAGTAAATAAAATCAATACATTCTTAAATCCCTCTCAACTCCCTGAGCTTCAGATAATCAACAAACATTTCTTTAGTACCTATGGTGTGCCAGGCAAAGAGTTAAGCACTGAGTACAAAAGACAAGCAAACGAATAAGTACAAACCAGCCATAAATGAGAAAAATAAGAAATTATCAATCAAGGGAAGACACTAGAATTAAGATATGATGAGAAAGGCTTCTTGTAGCAGGTGGGATCTTAATTGGTACTTGAAGGCAAGCCAGGAAGTGCATGTGAGGGGAATGAGAGCATTCCAGGAATGGGGAATAATCATGAAAATGCCCTGAGCAAAGAGATGGAGGGTTTTGTTTTCAGAATAGCAAGAACATGGTCATAGTTTTAAAAATGCACATTTCTGGGGCAGCTGGATGGCACAGTGAAACTACCCAAGTATGACCTGGGCAAGTCACTTTACCTCAATTGTCTTCCCCAAAAAAGACAAATTTCTTAGTTACCCACCTAGGACATTTTCTGTGTAGAAGAATTTACTTTTATGAAGAAATCCAATCAACTTACCATGTATTTATTCCTATCCACTTCAAAGACATCCAGAGCACACATAAACTCACCAACCAAGCTAATAATTAGGAAGCAGGAAGCACCTTGATCTCCCTTACTCCAAACAGATTTTCCCAGGCCCTTTGGAAGAAGCAGAACCTCAGGTTTGAAGAACTTTTGGGGGGGGACGGGGATCCTCCTAAACAACATTGACTCAAAACTAAGTGGGATCTAGCTAACCATAAGTAGGCTCAAAATTTTATCTTTTCCAAACATAGAATTGATACTTAAACATTTTCCCATGGGGTTAGGTGGGTAAGAAATTTGCATTTTTTAAATTGATAAAGCAAGAACTCCTTGATTCCCCCTCAGGATTATCCTCAAATGTCCAAGAAGAAAATAGGTAGCTGTCCTCTGGGAACCAAGTTAGCCTGTGGCATGAGAATTTGGAGACCACAGAATAAGCTTCAGTACAAAGGGCGACATACGTTTGGCTCAATAATGGCCAAATAGCCAAGGCCACAGGCTTGATTAGAATCTAGAAACTTCCTAATAATCACTGAAAGATGGAGGCCAAATGTTCTCTTCAGTCTCTGCTGTGATAACTCCCAAAGGTCCTAATTTGGAACCACTCTGGATTGGCAATGATATGTCTGTCATGTGCCAGAATTTAAGTTATTTCACTGTTTTGATGAGGGCTTAATTGAATTTAGACTTTCTTCCCCTTATAATTGCAAATGAGAGGTGGTTGCCTAGTGGTTAGAAGCTTCACCTTAAGATGAGAAAATCCTGCAACCCAGTCTTAGTATGGTCTCCCCTATATCCCACCTATCCTCCCAGTGACTGGCCAGTCACGGATTCAGTTTCCAGAATATACCACAATGCCTCTGCTGTCTTTTCCCTCCATGCTGATGGAACCTCCTCCCACTGATGAATTCCTTCATTTTAATGAAGGGACTAGACTAATCATCCTTCATTTTCCAGACTATCCACAATGACCCAGTATAGGTACCTCTAAGTCCCCCTTTTCAGTTCCCTTTTATGCATAATCTTCCTATTAGAATATAAACTCCTTGGGAGCAGGGATTGTGTATCTTTTAGTCTAGGGCTTAATGAGAGCATTGCACTTAGTAGCTGTTAAACAAATACTCTATCTGCCCATCAAGCTAATAGTCTATGATTTCGAGAAAATACCATTGGAAGACTAGGCCAGCAGGGGCCTGGAAAATAGTACACACTATTAAAATAGTGTGTATTTAATAAAGACATGTTGATTTGGCTCGATCCTGAGCTACAGACAGAAGCAATATCGCACTCATGAGTTCCCTACATTGATAAAGTCACTGATACTCCCTCCTTATCCTTCCAAAATCCCCAGCCTACACTCCTGTGAATAATAAATTTGTCACCTAAGAATGACAAAATGAATTACATTCACTAGGGTTTAATCTTCCTTCTGCAAGGTACTGGCATTCCTTGAAGTGAGAAACAAGCTAGGGATTGCTGTGCAGAATGTTATTTTTCATTATATAAATTATTATATTTTAAAAAATCCTCTCGGCTCTAAGAATTATCTTTTAAGAAAGAAAGCCCTCCACACCTATCGTTGTTGTTCAATCATTTTCAGTCATGTTCAACTCTTCTGATCTCATTTGGGATTTTCTTGGCAAAGCTATGGGAGGGTTGCCATTTCTTGTTTTGTCTTGGTTTACAGATGAGGAAACTGAGGTAAACAAGTGCCTAAGGTCACATCGCTGGGAAGTGTCTGAAGCCATATTTGAACTCAGGACCTCCCGATTTTGAACCTAATGTTCTATCCATGTGCTATCTGGTTGCCTTTTCAGCTCTATGTCACGTCACCTTATGATGCAGGTTCATAGGCATATGGAGAGTTTCAACAAGGCAGAAATAGAAAAGGGCTCCAGAATATGACACAGAAACTTCCTCTTCCCTTTCTTGCCACGTGTCCATGGATCTACATCAGAAAGGTCATCAGAGACCATCTAGCCTCTCCCCCTATTTAATAAATGAGAAAACTGAGCCTCAGACGGGACTTGTATTTCATCACTAGGGAATATCTAAGGCAGGATGTAGACTTACAGACTACTAACCAGCCATCTGCCCTCTCCTCCACTTTGCTCCTTCGATCCAGGTAATAAATGGAAAAGTCAGGATTGTATCTGCGTCCTCTGGTTCTCTCTGAATTTACTTCATGGGAATGGGTTGAGTTAAAGAAGGTGACTTGAATGGCCAGTCAAGGAAGGATTTCCCATCTGTCTTTCCCTTTCATAGGAAGCTGAGCCATAGCCTAGTCACCAGTTCAAGAAACCGAGACCAAGCAGAAAGGGGATCAGCAGATTCTCTAAAGGGAAGACAGACAATAGTCTGGATCTTTCCTTTTCATGGAAATCAGTCATCTTGAAACCGGCAACTTTTTTCCAACCAATTATGGACTTCAGTCATCTGAAACAGCAGCAGTAGCTTAAAAGGCAACTGAACTGTGGCTGTGAGTCAGAGATTCTAATCACAAGTGGGTCTCAGTCCAAACTCGAGAGGCCTTTCTGGCCTTGGTGGAATGCTGCAGAAATGCCTTCCCCTTCTGGGTATCCCCCTGAGAGATGGTACTCTCACTCTCGGATTTGCTCACTTCCCCCGGGTCAGTTCCAGGAGCCTCTGCTCACACTTAGAATGCAGACCTTCCTGCATCAGGAAGATCCCCAGCTGCTGTGAGGTCAGGTAGGGTGAAAAGGAGGTGTATTTGTGGTAGTTACCTCCAAGCCAAAGAAACGAGGGAGTCGCCTGACAGCCAGATGGGAGGGAGCCTCCCGGCTCCGAAGGACTCATTATTCCCTGATCTTCCCTTCCTTTCCCTTTCAGCCATTTGGTTTGGTTCCCAGATCAGCTCGTGGTCCTCCTGGTTTCTGTGGCAGCTTAAACAGAAGGATGGCTAAGAAAAGAATCATGATGGGCAGCAAGTGGGCACGGCCAAGGTGTTGGAGCAGATTAATGAGAGACAAGATGTCACCTTGTCATCCACTCACAGGAGCACAGACTCAGGATGACAAAATCAGGACCCTTAGAGACTAGGACACCTAATCTCCCCATTTTATAGGTGCACAAACTGAGGCTTAGAGAAATTGAGATCTCCCTAAAGTAATGCAGATGGTAAATGGTTAAATCAGAATCTGAAGCCAGATCTTTAAGCCCTAAACTTAGCAACCTTTCCCACATTCTTCGGTGCCTCCTTCTGTCTTTATTGGAACTCTTCCTCAGGTACAGCTGGACACATCAGAGAGAGGGCTGGACAGCAGTCTGCTGAGTCTCCCTCCTGTCAGCTGTCTGGTTCTTGGCCAATAATTTCAATCTCTTCTGTAAAATGGGGGTAATAACGCTGCCTCTCCCTCCTGTCAGTTGTCTGGTCCTTGGCCAGTAATTTCAATTTCATCTATAAAATGGCAGTAATAATGCTGCCTCTCCCTCCTGTCAGTTGTCTAGTCCTTGGTTTCAATCTCATCTGTGAAATGGGGATAATAATGTACTTCTCACCCATGACTATTAAAAGGATAAAAGGAGGAAGTATCTATAAAGTGCTTGAATGCTTTAAGGTAATATTTAAACGTCATTTTTTATTATTAGTTTATTCCAGGCATTTTATTCTGCACAGTGGGGACTTTCCAGAGTAAATAAGATCATCCCTACACTTTTGAGGTTTATAAAGCTGCATTTAACTGATAGAGACCAATGTTTGGTAATCAATCAGCAAATATTTAAGAGCCCACTATGTAGGCACTGGGGAGACATAGAAAAAAGTGCAGAAATCTCTGCCCTCAGCAAGCTTATATTCAATTGATAGAACGTGTATGTGTGTGTGTGTGTGTGTGTGTGTGTGTGTACAAACTAGAGAGAGTTTGGAGCTAGGATTTCATTGGTATAGAGAACTTCCAGGGGAGGAAAATCCCTTTATCAAGGCAGGTTAGTACCTTGTCTGCAACTCACAGTGTTATAGAGGTGATCCAGATCACTGAAATGTCCAATGTTTTGCCCAGGGTTACACAGCCAGTAAAAATCAGAGGCGTATTCAATATCCTATGCTCCCTCTTACAAAATACACACACACACACACACACATATACAGACACACATGACAAAAGTAGAAAAAAATTAGCAAGCAGAGGAGGACTTAACACTTCCATAAAAGACCCAATTTTCATTAGTCTTGCCTCTGTTTATTGCAACATTCAACTCCTTTCATAAGCTTAATTTTTGTAAAGTGATAACAGTGGATTTGTGAAAATTGTTTTTTTTTCCTTTTAATTTACTTTTTTTTTATTTAATAGCCTTTTATTTACAGGTTATATGTATGGGTAACTTTACAGCATTGACAACTGCCAAACCTCTTGTTCCAATTTTTCCCCTCTTACCCCCCACCCCCTCCCCCGGATGGCAGGATGACCAGTAGATGTTAAATATATTAAAATATAAATTAGATACACAATAAGTATTCATGACCAAACCGTTATTTTGCTGTGAAAATCGTGACCTCTGCTCCATCCATTTCAAGTGTGGAGGTGAGACAGAGACACGACCGTGCCCATGGAGGCTAGCCCAGCTCTAGACGTCCTCCGTGAGCTGGCTCGCCTCTCCATCAATCCCAGAGCCCACTTAGTGGGCATTACAGCACCTCCTAGCAGGCTTGTATTCCATTTCCTCAGTGAGCCAGAGAAAGCTCCAAATTGAAACATGGCTCTTCTGGGAGGAGAAAGGATCAATTCTGGGGAAAATGGCTAGTGGAGCTCAATGTTGACAAATCTCATAGGAAATCTGCTCTCCAGACCCGGCCTGTGTGGCAAATGTGGCCTCCTGAAGATTACCGAGGAAGCAGGCAAAGACACTCCCATTTGTCATCCACTTATCAGTATTTATTCGGTCTTTACCTTACAGATTCCTTGAAAGCCCATGAGGCGCCCATCGCTGCCAGAGGTAGAATTCATAAGAGCCTGAAGCCAGCTTTTTTTTTTTATATTGTGAAAGATAAAGAACCTTTATCCAAATCTGGACAGGAAGACAGTGGATTACTAGGCAAGCTGTTAGCAGGCCTTGAGGACATAAACATGGGTGAGCTGCCCTAAATGCCTCTGTGGTTCTCACATTATTTTCCATTAAAAAGGAGGTCCTGGCTGCAGTTCAAATTACAGGTCCCTTGCTAGTTGTGCTAAGTCACATTTCCCAACAAGACCACTGACAGATGTTAGAACCCAGGACTGGACACTTTTCCTATGATTCTGTTCTGGGGTAGAAAAGGGGAAAATGAAGGCAAGGAGACCGGGGAAGATGGAAAACAGGAGGGGAGTTTTCAGCAATGGCTTTTGGGGAGTGGGGAAGAGGTAGGGATTGTATATTGACATATTCAAGAAACTGAATTCAAGACGTCTTTTATAGAACCAATTGCTTCTTGCATTTAGTGAGAAAAATCAATGGTGATGGAGAGGAAGAATCAATAAAATCAACTATCCAATCAGTAAATTAAAACATCGTAACACTTATATATGCACCTCACCATGGGACAGTGTCTCTGCCTTCATAATCTAAAATGAGGGGTAAGACCCAGACTTACAGAAATGTGACCTTTAACTATTATTGTCCCAAGCTCTGTGCTCACAGATTTGCTCCAATCTTAAGGGCAGCCAGGATCTTTGGAGATTTGTTGGATCCACCTAGTGTTTACTCTTGGAAAATCTCTAATGACAACTTGTCATTAATTCTCTAGAAATATAAGGGAGTTTCTAGGTATGTAAGGATATACTTATATATAAAATATATGTTATATATGTACACCTTTACATACTTATATAGAAATATAAGGATGTTCCCTAGAGACTGGGCCATTTTATTTAATTTGTGAATATCTTTAGTTATTGAAATCCATCCTATGATGGGCAGCAAGCAGTGGCTTTGAATGAGCCAATTCATCAAGATACTTATGCAGGTTTTATCATTTGTCTTGCTATCTAAATACCAGTGAGCCTACTCACATTTTGTGCGATGAGACCATGGGAGAAGAATGGGAATAAGCATTTATATAAGGTCCACTAGGCACTTTACAAATATTATCTCACTGATATCTCATTTAATAATGTGTTATTATAATCCCTATTTTACAACCAAGGAAACTGAGGCATACAGAACTTAAGTCACACAGTAAGTGTCTGAGATTAGATGTGAACGTGGGTCTTCTTGCCTCTCCGAGCCAGAACTGTAGCTACTACACCATTTATCTGCTTCTGAGAGCAAGAATAGGCTCTACCTTTTTTGCTGTTGGTTGTTGGTTGATTGATTTTTTTTAAAGCTCCTCTCCTGGTAAGCCATCTAATTGATTAAAGAACTCTCTTAATCAACCTCTTTCCCATATTACAAAAAGAAAATGAACAATTCAAGACCATATACTGCGGAATAAGTACTTGGATGCTTAGAGATTCGTGTATCTGGGAGTTCCAGTCTCCCTTTAGCTTTAGTCTCCTCACTTACTAAACATTTCAAAATGGTTGTCCCAGAAAAAAAAAACACTTAGCATATACCAAATATTACACTGGGGATAGAAAGAAAAAACAAGCAGTGCCTTTATGGAACTTACCTTCTGAATCAATACATACAAGAATTGATATGAACCAATCAAACTCCTAGAAGGATATTTTATATACTTACATGAAGGAACAAAAGATCAAGAATCTCAAGGGTATTATGTAAAAAAGATTGGGAGGAAGAGATACTATGAGTAATAGATCTCATACTATACTACAAAGCAACAACCATTAAAATGGCTTGGTACTAGTTAGCCTTTCCCATCCTCCCCAGAGAGAAAGGTCAATCAGTGGAACAGAGCAGATGAACCATGCACAGAAGTAAACACAATAGCACAGTGTTCGATAAAATTAAACATCTGAGTTATCTGGGGAAGGACTATTTGATAAAAATTTGTTGGGAAAACGTGACAGCAGTCTGGCAGAAATTAAGAACAGATCAATACCTGACACTATACGCCAAGATAAATTCTGAATGCAAACATGACCTAGGTATAAAAAGTCACCTAATAAACCAGTTAGAAGAGTAAGGAATTAATAACCTTTCAGGTTTATAGATAAGGGAAGAGTTCATGGTGAAATAAAAAATAGAAAAAAGTCACAGAAACTGGTCTATACAATTTTAATTATATAAAATTAAAAAGTTTTTGCAGAGATGTTATATAGCAAAAATTAGAAGGGAAACAGGTAACTGAAAAAAAGTATTTTTAAGTTTTTCTGGTAAAGATGTATTATCCAGAATATATACAGAATTGAATTAAAATCATGACAGATAATGATCAAATGAAATGAATAGACAGTTTTCAACTATCAAAAATCATAGATAAAATGTCCTAAATTACTAATTAAAGAACAATAAATTGAAGTCACTTTGAGGTTTTAACTAACATCAGATTGACAAGAGTAACAAAAGAGGAAAAAGATGATAAATGTTGAAAAGTTCTGGGGGAAATGGGTACACTAATACACTGTTGGCCACCATTCGGTGGCCCACCCATCTGGAAAAGAATTTGGAATTATTCCCAGAAAGTTACCAAACTGTGTCTGCCCTTTGAGCAACTGTGCTGTTAGTATTCCTCTACCCCAAAGAAATCAAAGAAAGAAGGAAAGCTAAACAACTGCTGTATGTGAATGTTGAGTTGTACAAAATGATGAAATGGACGGTTTCAGAGGAAAGTGGGATCATTCTATGATCAAATACAAAGAGAAGTGAATAGAACTAATCTACATTGATAATATTCTAAGGAAAAACAACTGTGGAAGCCTAAAAATATGAAGGAAGCAATGATAAATCTAAGGAATTAAGATGAAACTTGACAATTACCTACTGGTAAAGCAGCAATTAACTTAATTTTTTTAAAAACATTTTTATTCTTTGCAATTAATTTAAAATTCAGAAAGACATACATTTTGAAAGTTGGATGATATGAGGATTTCTTTTGTCAGAGCAGATAGCCAGGTAGTGCTGGGTCTGAAATCAGGAAGATAGAAGCTAAAATTGGGCCTCAGATACTTCCTAATTGTGTGACCTGGGCAAGTCCCTGACTCTCTGCCTACCTCAATTTCCTCATTTTTCAGATAAGGATAACAATAGCACATGGGAACATTTAGGTAGCGCAGTAGATAGAGCACAGTAGATAGATAGGGCCACCATTGTACCAACAGTGTATTAGTGTACCCATTTCCCCCAGAACTTTTCAACATTTATCATCTTTTTCCTCTTTTGTTACTCTTGTTAATCTGATGTTAGTTAAAACCTCAAGAGTAGATAGAGTTAAAACCTAGAGTAGATAGACACTGGGCCTAGTGTCGGATAGATTTGAGTTTAAATGCCTCCTCAGACTCACTAGCTGTGAGACCCTAGGCAACTCATTTAAATCTCTTTGCCTTAGTTTCCTCATCTATAAAATGAGCTGGAGAAAGAAATGACAAACTATTCCAGTACCTTGCCAAGGAAAGCCCAAATTGGTTCAAAAAGAGTTGGACTCAACTGAATAATTGAGCAATAACAACAAAATAACAACAATAACAAAATAAAAATAACAACAAAATAATAGCACATAATTCCCAGGATGGTTGAGAAGATCAAATGAGAGACTATTTGTAAAATGTTTATAGCACATATTAGACTTAATAAATGCTTCTTCCCATCCTTTGTATTGAAAATTTTATTTCTCATTAAAAAAAAATAATTGCTTAATTAAGAGAAGAGAAATTGGATAAAGGATATGTTAAATTTTTTAAATGTTAATTGAAATCATTTAAATTTTAAAAGTTCGAAATAACCAAGAGAAAAAAAGGAGATAGAAGGTCATTCCAATAGGAAAATGCCTGGGGGGAGTTTGGGAGAGGGAGCAGAAGCCATAGCAATGAAGGTAGAACAGGACTAGAAAAGTCATCTGCAGAAGGTAGAATTTAAGGTAAATCTTGGAGGAATCCAGACAAGCTAATAGGTACAAGCGAGAAGAAATGGGATTCTGAGTTTAAAGTGCAGTTAAAAAAAGACACAAGAGGATGAGAATAGCAAATAAACCAGTCCAGATGGATCACAGGGTCCATGGAAGAGTATTAAATAGGAAAGGGACATGTCATGAAGAGCTTTAAATGTCAATCCTAAGCATGTTGATTTAATCCTGGAGATCACAGGACACTACCAGTTTATGAGATGGAAGTGACATAAATCTGTGCTGCAGCAAAGTGATTTTGCTGATGGGCAGAGGAGGTCCAGCAAAGAAGAGAGACTTGAAGCAAGGAGGTCAATTGGGTGGTTGTTAATAGTCCAGTAAACAGGTGGTGAGGGTCTGCACCTGGATGAAATCAGTCTGTGAAAGAATAGGAGGGAGAAAAACAGTCATGGAAGGCTAAATGGCAGTGATGGAACTTGAGTTTAGTCTTGAAGGATAGAGAGTAGTGGAAAAGTAGGAGAGGATTGGGATGTCCACAATGCTTCATTGGAATATACAGTATGATGGGACTGAGGAAGAAATGAGAGCCCACTTGGAGAAAGGAGAGAATCAGTCAGTCTCTACCAGCAGGATTTTTTACGTGAGGTTATTCAAAGACCAACAACTTACTAAGGCAGGTGTATACAGAACATTCGTTGATCAGGATTATCGGATTGTTTATTAACTTGAATAAACACTTTGACCTTGACTCCATATTCCCTGCTATCTATAACTTTATGGTTTCTGCTCAAGTGAGACCTGAGTTCTCTTTGATCTTCAGGAGCCCTTCTACCCTAAAAATCTCCCATTTATCTAGCTTAGTAAATATACCTTGAAACAGTTTCGACTCTACTTTTTAAAGTGAGCAAAGAAAACGTACTTATCTCTGGAGCCTCCATTCAAAGAAAGAAACCCCTTTTCCCCCCTTCTATTTTCAGATCCCAACTGGCCCAAACTGGTCCATCCATGTGAAATCACAAACAATTATTGTTGGTATGATTGATGCCCTTCTCCCTGGCTTTTTTTTCCACCCTAAGCTTTGCCTGTCATTGTTTACATACTTCAAAGTTTCAAGGAATATTCTGTTTGTAAAAGCCAATGGGTCAGAATCTTAGAACAAAGCGGGGACCTACTTTTAAGTGCTTTTTAAAAATTTTGCCCAGCAGAACACTTCATAAAGACTTACATTGAGGACAATGAAGGATTAATCTAATTTGTTAAAGTCATATCCCCCACACACACCCTCCTCCCAAACTCTTTTTGAAGTCTTCTGAGATTCTGGCACTTGGACGAGGACTCCGTTTTTAACCTTAGGATTGAGTCAAAATAGATTTCATCAAAGGCAAAAAACAAGCAAAGTAGAGAAAGCTGTTTAAGTAATAACATTTATCACTGCCATCCCCACAGATCCTGCCTCCAAATCCAGCCCGTCCAATAAATCTTTGAGTAACATGGGACTTGTCATTTAACTGCACTGAGTCTTAATTTCTTCATCTGTAAAATGAAAGTTTGAACTACATGAGCCCCAAGGTCTCTTCCAGCTCTGATGTTATCTAAATTTATAGCTGTTAAGGGCATGAGTAACAGACATAAAGAAAAAATTTGGTTACAAATAAGCAGAAAAAAACGTCATGTAGCCAAGGAATTATCATTATAAAGCTTTCAAGGAAGCAGGAATGAGAGAGGTAAAAAGGCATTATCGGGGGAGCTTATTTTCTTCATATCATCTATATTAGCAACAATAACAAAAAGGCAAAAATGGTGTTTCAGTGGGGAGAATAAGTACATTCCCCCATTGCTTAAGGCGGAGGCAGCCATATGGGATATACCAGAGACCTGCTTCTGGAAGGGAATAATCTGTGTTGGTCTTCCACGGGAGTGGGAGCACCCACTTTCCATTGGCTATGTAGGGAACTGACAACATATGTAAATGTCTCTGATGGAGCATCAAAGGATGAAGTGTCATTTCCCCAGAAGGAGGGTATGAGGTGACTGGGGATCCCTTTCCCTTCCCATTAGGTCTCGTTTTATCTGTCCTTTCCAGTTGTAGATACAAGGAGTGAAGTCTCAGACTCAGGAGATTGAATTGGGGAACCTTAGAATCTAGGGTCCCAAACCTGATGTTGAAATCACCCCAGCAGGGATGCCCAGAGAAATTGAAGTACCAGGATGGTTGGGGGAATCCTCTGCTCTTGAAACTTGAACTGGTGCTATATAATTGTTTTTGTCGAATGTAACTTGTGTCCAACTCTTAACTACTCCATTTGAAATTTTTTCAGCAAAGATAATAAAATAGTTTGTTATTTCTGTCTCTAGCTCATTTTACAGATAAAAAAACTGAGGCAAACAGATTAATTGACTTGTCTAGAATAACTTAGCTAGTAAAATGTCTGAGGTCAGATGTAAACTCACATGTTTATTTAAATTGCAAACCTTATCCCCAGAGAATGAGATTATGGTGGGGATTATGTCCCTTAGATATTTTGGAGAAATGGGGGGGGGGAGAAAGAGAGAGACAGAGAAACACAGAGAGACACACAAAGAGAGATTTCTTTGAAGTAAACATCCCTTTGGAAAAGCTAATCCAATGTAAGAGACTAAGTGGAACTTGGCTATTTGGGCCCTTCAAACTGAGGGTGGGGACACAAACAGTTGGACTTTGACTCAAGGGTAGAAATGAGAGATCCTCCAATATCTTAAAGTCACCAGAGACTCTAGGGAAAAGTGAAATGTAATACACTTGGGCGTCAGATATCAGGGGCTGGGGGAGGAAGAGAGTCCCTATTACAAAAGGAACCATCATTAGTCTATTTTTAAGTTTTTCCAATTTATCAAGTTCTCTATTTTTTATTTACTAGCATTATAAATAAAACAAGGCTCCATCTGTGTGATTTATATAAATAAGGACAAGTTTATCTCAAGTTTGCCTAGTGTTTAACTCACAGCTCTTTTGTTTTCATTTGGTTTGATAAATAATAATTTTTAAAAGGCATATCATCCATTATTTTAGTCTCCTTTTAGGGCTTTCTCCTCCCTTATTGACAATCAAACACTGCCTGAACTATCTTAATTCTTTTATGTATTGCACACACACACACACACACACACAATTATTAAAATGTGCTATAGGAAATATGCCAATAGAAAGGAAAAGGAGAGAGAGGGGAATCTCCTGGGCAGGGTTCCTGAATCTGACATTAAGAATGAACCTAGCTTTGCATGTATTTTGGAAATAAAAAGTTATTATTAATTTCTTTTAAAAGAATGAACTCAAGACACAAGTCAATGATTATAGCAAGCTGGTGTTTGATAAACCTAAAGATCCCGACTTCTGGGATAAGAACTCACATTCTGACAAAAATTGCTGGGAAAATTGGAAATTAGTGTGGCAGCAACTAGCCATTGACCCACATCTCCCTCATTAAAAGATAAACTCCTCTTTCTGTCTCCAGCACAATCTGCTGCTGGCAGATATTATTGTTATTGTTATTCAGTTATTATATTGGGTATGACCCTCTGTGAGTGATTGGCCCTTTCCTTCTCCAGTTCATTTTACAGATGGAGAAATTGAGGCAAACAGGGTACAGTGGCTTGCCCAGGGTCACACAACAAGTAAATGTTTGAAAACAAATTTGAACTCAGGAGCTTGAATCTTTCTGATCTCACTCTATCCACTGCAGCACCACCTAGTGGCCCCTGGCAGAGAGTAAGAGTTAATCCATGCTTGAAGACTGATTGATGCACTGTGAGACTTGGCTGATAAATTAGTTGGTTTTGTGAAACTGTTTTTCCCTCTTTAAAAAGATCTTTTATAGGGGATGGTTGGGTATGGTATAGGGAAGGGAAAAGGAAAAGGGCATATTTGGAAATAAAGGTGATATAAAAATAAAAGGTATTATAATTAAAATTTAAATGGAATTAATCGAGATCTAGATAATCTTGGCCTCAGAATACCCTAGTAACTTTTAAAAAAGGAACATCCAGTTGAATGGATATTCAGTTTTTGAAGGAAGAGAAATATTCAAATTTAAAAATCAAAGCACTAGACAGCTGAAAGAGCATGGCTCTCTAAAAGAGGCAGTATAGTATAGAGGAAATATTATGAATTTTGAGCCAAGAATCCTGAGTTCAAATGTGTTCACTGCTGTCTAAATGAATTTGGACAATCATCTAACCTCTCTGGATCTTAGTCTTCCCATCTGTAAAAAGGAAGCGAGATGCACTGCTTTCTGAAGTCTTTTTCAGATCTAAAACTTATTTATAGCTTTGCCATAAAGAAATTGTATTACTTTAGGTGAGTCACTTGTCTGGATCTCAGTTTTCTCATCTGTAAAATGAGGGGATTGGGTTTAATAATCTCTAAGTTTCTTCTACTTCTATGATCTCATCTGCCCCCCACCCTTATAGTTAAAAAAAAACTACAGGAAAAATCTAGGACAGATAGGTGAAATAGATAATGAACACTATATAGATAGAGATGGCACATGGAATTAGCTAATGAGAGGCTTAAAAGATTGCTAAAAGGGTCAAGGAAGAGGGATCACTTGCTGGTATTTTGAAAGGGCCTCCTTCCTTTAGTGGAAAGTGCAAAAGACTTTGTGACATAAACTGTGTAACCAAAAGCAATTTCCTGCCTCTGAGTCTTAGTTTACTCATTTCTAGAATGGGGTAAGGAGTGAGGAGACTAACAACCTCTACGCTAACTTCCAAAAATAGTATTAGGAGAAAGCAATTAGTGAATCTTAAAAAAGACTATCTTGGTCAGAAAACTTATGGCTAGTAAGTTTCTGAGTCAGGATTATTGACAGGCAGAATTATTTAATAGAAAGAGCTCTATATTTCAAATCAGAGTCCTGTCTCCAGGGTTGTGTGATTATGAACAGTTCACAGCTCTGACTGAGTCTCAGTTTTCCCATTTGTAAAATTATAATACTTATAGTACATATTTTACAAATATCATGTGAGATTCAAAATGAATTATATATATATGTGTGTGTATGTACATATTATATATATATATATATATATATAATATATACATTTGTAAACCCTAAAGCATATTTATGCTTTAATATTTATGGACCTTGTGAGTGGAACCATAAGGCATCCTTTGTCCTAAAAAGTTATTTCTGTTTCTTCAGTTGCATATGTTAAAATGAACTTTCCACTTTTCATTAGGAGGATTTCTAGGAATGGGAGGAGGAAGGACAGAATCTGGAGGCATCCTAACAGACAGTTCCATCTTAGATGATGCAACACCATTTAATAGAATCTATTCTTTGAGTAAGGGTTCCTAGCTTCATACATAGAGCTGGAAGCCATCCTTGAGGTCAGACACCTCCCTCATTTTATAGCAGAGGAAGCACATAGATATGTGTCTTGGCCAAGAAACCTATGAGTGTGCAGGTCCAATCATGGGTCCCTTGATTTCAAATCCAGAGCCTATTTTTTCCATGTAGTTCTGATTCTAACTCTACTACACCCAAGCATGCCTCTTTCCATCTTGTGCAAAAAGTTAATACAAAAGACTCAAATGAGAGTTGAAATCTAATTGTGTCCATAACATTTCCCTGATCTATCAGTTGTCTGAACCTATAAAAAGAAAATTTGGAACAATGGAGTCACAATCGCTATTAATGACCCATTACTTCCATTTCTAAGAACTCACAGATTATCTTTTCACAAAGATAGTTCTTCTCAAAAATGCAGGCAAACACTAAAATCCAAAATGCCCCCCCCAATCCTACAGTCAACATGAACTACCACTGAACAGGCTTTCTGGATATCTCTAAAGGCACCACAGGGCACAGCCGGAGGCAGGAAGACTCACCTAAGATCAAATTAAGCTCTGACACATCCTAGCTATGTGACCATGGGAGTCCTTTAACTTTCATCTGCCTCATTTTCCTCATCTGTAAAATAGGGATAATGATAGCATTGACCCCCCAGAGTTGTTTGTGAGGATCAAATGCAATAATAATCCTAAAGGGGTTAGCGTGGCACCTGGCACATAGTAAGTCCTACATTAATGTTGCTGTTCTTGTTTTGGACACCCGGTGGAAGGGAGGGAGAGCAGAGAATGGCTACGTCAGCCTTTTTCAAAATCTTCTCTAATGGCCCTTTCCTACAGCCTCCCTCACCAGTGATGGCCTTTTGGTCTAGTGTTCTTGACTAAGTTCTTGACTCCTATTTTAACGACACTCCTCAGAACCTCCCCAGTAAAACTGGTCCACACGTACATGTCCATTTGTGGATTATCACGTTCCAGCCTTTTATCTGTATTTCTGGAATAAACACCTTTTCCCCCTACTTATTAAAGTAGGCTGTATCTGTCATGATTTATTTAGACTTCATGGACCAGTAATGAAGTCTCATGTCCGTAAATTGGTCCAGACTATCAGATTTATGGATTATGTGGCAACTACCAGGTGAATGAAACATGGGGCCACATAAGAGATCGAAGGAGGTAGAAACTAGATCTCAATGGCATATCTGCCTTGGAGGGGAGGATAAGATTTGTGGGGATTGTCATTTAGTGAGACATTTCCATGTCCCAGAGTGATTTATAGAGTCTCACAGCCTAGGGTGCTATAAGACCAGAAAGTAGAAATGAAGGGGGAAATGGGGCAGAAGGTAAGTAAACAGTGAGAGCATGATTTCTGTTGGTCAAGCTTCTTTTCTTCTTATGAACATTGAAAGCTTGATTTCTTTTCCTCTTATGAACTCTGGAAGCCACTGAGGCCTTTTGTCCTGTGCTGGGAAAAAAATGATCCAGAACTGCAAAGAAAGCTGGGGAAGGAAGTCCTGAGTCCATGTTCTCCTAATAACTGTCTAGGAGAATCAGCCAAAGTTTGACAATGCACCCAAGTCCTGAAACTCCCACCCTGCTCCTATCCACCAAAATCCCTGCCCTTGTGGCAGGTTAAGAAATGGAAGGTTATTATTAAGCAAGTGAACATCTTCTCCTGTAGCTTGGAAGCCTCAGGGAGTCAACCTGGAGTGAGGGGCTGGAGATTTGCTGCAGTTTCTGGTATTATTGAGACCAGCACATAGTTACTAATTAAACAACTTTGCTTTTGATTTCTAGGCAAATCTAAGTCATTTGGAAATGATTGCATTTAGATCCTAGTTTTGTTTTTTTTTCTATCTCCTAAGAAGGGCTAAAGTCATGAGGACTAGGGAACATTAGGAAAAAAGGCCACTCTAGGAAGTGATGCCGACTGGGAGCCACTACCCGGACAATCTGTTCTTCTGAGTGAGACACCATTATAAGGACAGTAATCTCTTCAGTCGGCCCTACTACAAAACTATGTCCCTGACTTTGCCTGGCTAAGAAAATATGATTATGAAAAGCCCCACGTGGTCAGCTCTATCCAGAACACAATAGCCCTCCTTCCCCCTGTGCATTTTAGGGCCTGTGTGCTTTTACACAGAACACATGAAGTCCTCAGCAAGCATTTTCTCAGTACAAATCAGAGAACTGGGGATGCACAGAAAAGTTGGGCTGTCCCTGATCTCCAGAGGTTCTTACTCTAAAGGGGGGAAAAACATCTAGAGAAGGTTTCCGCAGCACACACAATAGAAAGAACCCATAAACCCTAAGGTGCGGCAGCAAAGCAGGTGGTAAGGAACTTTCATGTCATTTCCACTTCGGTTCTGATGTTGAAACGTTTGACAGGCTTAAGGACTCTGGGGATGGGATTTCTTTTCTGGGTCTTCAGTAATGAAGGTAGTCAGTAGTAATGGGGTTTTTTGTTGTTTTTTTTAAGCAAATGAACCAATCTTGAATAAGCAATATAAGCCCAAGCAGGGGGAGTAGAATTCTCTTGCAGTTCCTGCCCTCATAAATAATTCAGCAGCAGCTCCTGGCTATTTTTATCTACACATCTCTCTCCTCTGGATAAAGGAAATGATCTAATCATACACATCATATACTCTGGCATCAGAAAGCAGGTAAGGGGATATTTAGGGTGACAAAGGGGCCCTTCTCCTTACTACTGAAATCGTATTATGCTCAAGGTGGCCCTTCCAGGTAAAATCGATTTGGGGTTTTCTTGTTGCTCAGTGTTTTTAGCCATCTGACTTCAGGTCCCCATTTGGGATTGGTAAATTGTAAAGAGACTGGAGTGGTTGCCATTTCCTTCTCCAGATCATTTTGCAGATGTGGAAACTGAGACCAGCAGGATTGAATGATTTGCCAAGGGTCACATAGCTAGTGTCTGAGGTGAGTTTAAAACTCAAGAAGAGGCGTCTTCCTGATTCCAGGCCCAACACTCTTTCCACTGTTTCTAAAACACTGTGTTCAAAACAGAGCTCATCATCTTTCCCACCAAAACCTTTCATCTTCTGTACTTCTCTATTACTCTTTGGGGGACCATCATTCTTTTAGTCACCCAGAACCCAAACCTCTTTATCATCATCCTTGCCTCGTCACTCACTCACTCCATGGATCCAATCAATTGTCAAATTTTGTTGTGTCTGCCTTCAAAATATCTCTCATCTATGTCCCTTTCTCTCCACTTCCCCAGTGCCATATTGGTCAACTCTAAGACTATTGAGACAGTCTCTAACTTGGTCTTCCTGTCTTAAATCTGTCCCTGCTGAGATCCTTCATTCAGCAGCAAAAGTGATTTTTCTAAAGCTGAAGTCTTTTTCTTGGTCACTGAGCTCATATGGCTCCCTGTCTCAAGGATCAAATATACACCCCTTTGTTTGGCTTTTAAAGTTCTACCTACCTTGAACCCTTCCTATTTCTATTCTTTACTCCTTTTCACAAAGGATACAATCTAGCAACTCATTGGGCTACCTGTTGGTCTTTGCCTTTACTTTCTTTGCATTTTCCAAGATTCAACCCAAATCTCCCTGGGGCAGAAAGCTTTCCCCTTCAGACCAGCAGCTTTCTGGTGCCTTTTACTTTTAAGTTGCCTTGCATTTATTTGGTAGTTCTCTAGTAAATTACTTCCATTCTGTCTCCCCCATTAGAAGGTAAATTCCATGAGATGATTGGGGACTGTTTTTGCTTCTCTTTATATCCCTGGAGAAAGTACTCAGTAAGTACCTAATAAGCAATTATGCACATAGTAAGTACTTGACTAACCAAGTAACTGATCCAGACAGTTATAGTCACTCTTGTGGGAACTTTAACCTTCCCTCACCTAAACATTGGTTTCCATCCCAGATTAAAGTGAATCAAAAAATGTAAGGCTTCCCAAGAATCAAGGGCCTCTTGTTCCCCAATGACTCTAATATCTTTTGTTGCTCTTCTTTCTGTCCTGCCTTCATGGTATCTATAGACCTACTTGCCTGAATTTTGCCCAAATGCTTTGCCTTTTGTATTCTGTGTGATCAATAGGTTGTTCAGAATCCAGGGCTTTGTATAGCCCCTACTATATCCTTTTATATCCTTCTGCTGACTCACTGTCTCCAAAATGGGCACGGGTCTAAGACTTCAGACTTCCTGCCTGATGGTGGATCCATACCCTCACCTAAGCACTTACTTCCTTGACACAATTTAGCATTTTCAAGTACAGATCCAGATAAAATGATGAAGCCCCAGTTTTCTCTTCCAATTCTCTAGTCCAACCTCCTTTTTCTTTCCAGATAGAAAATTGAAATTCACAGGTAAAACTGGAGTTGTGTACACCATATAACTCATTCATGAGGGAGTCTCAACTACATCCTAGGTTAGATGGCCCAGTTCTTTGTGCTCCATGTCTTTTCTCCACCATTCTCTCCCTCTCCCTTTCTTCTTCTTTTCCCTCTCCCTCTCTGTCACTCTCCCTTTCCCCCCCCCATTCTCTATCCTTTTCCTTCTCCTCCCTCTTCCTTTTCCTTTTCCTTTTCTTCCTCTACTTGTCCCTCTCTCTCTCTCTCCCTCTCCCTATTTCCCTTTCTCCCTCCTTTTCCCCACCCTCCTCCATCCCTTTTTCTCCTTCTTCCTCCCTTTTTATCTCCCCCACAGATCAATGGATGGAGCACTGGATCCAGAGTCCTGAAAACCTGAGTTGAAACACAATCTCAAATACTTTCTATTTATATGTTCTGGGCAAGTCACTTAATCTTTCTTTGCCCTCATTTTCTCAACTGTAAATGGGGAAAAATAATAGCACCTACCTCAAAGGGTTATTGTGAAGATCAAATGTGTTAGCATCTATAAAGTGCTTTGCAAACCTTAATGGGCTATAAAAAGGCCAGACCCATGCCCATTTTAGGGATTTGGGTGCAACAGTGAGACAGAAACCAAGAAGACCAGCAGAAAGATATAGAAGAATATAGCAGGGAATATAAAAAGACCTGGATTCTGAACAACCAATATAAGATGATTCTTGCTGCATAATAACATATTATATGTTAATATATTACCATACTGTATTCCTTGTCTCTGTCTCATTACATTGTATCCATATCTGCAAGCATGGCTATCTCCAGCCTCAGTGCTGACATTCAATGGTTATGAGGATATGAGGGAAAGAAAGGGTAGCCCAAGATTCATTCTGAAATCATTGGCCCAAACTAAGACAGAAACTCACTTAAACATCACAGAACCCCCAGATCTAGCGCTAAAAGTGACCTGTGAGACTTCATGGTCCAACCTACCATTTTACAGATGAAAAGACTGAGGGAGCAATTAAAAGCAAAGCACAGTTTGAATTGTTTGAAGAGTAGCCATTTTCAAGGCTGTTTCTCATAAATTAAGACTAAGGAAATTCTGTTCAGTCCAAGAAGAGCCACAACCAGTTTTAAAGCAGTTTTTCAGATGTTTGGGTTTTTTTGTTTCCTCTACTTCCTTTCCATCCCAGAATTTCCCCCCAAATTATGGGTTCACCATTGAATTCCACAACACAGAAAAAGAAAAAGCTGGGTGGAGATTGGAGAGTTTTTGGAAGCTTTTCTATTAAGGAATTAGAGGGTGGAGTGGGGTGATGCTTTGGAAAACAGAAGGAAACATCCTCAAGGCAAAAACAAGTTTCTTAGAAGCAGACAGAAAACTGTTGATTGTCCTAGAAGCGCACGTTAAGATGCTTAGCTTCTTTAATGTTGTGTCTCTTATCAGGACACATTTGATAAGATAATAAAAGAAATAAGAGCTATATCTCCTTTTCTGGGGTAAAAAATAAAATCATCAAAATACAGAACATGAGGCTGTACTGAAAATTAGCTTCTAAGGACACAACATTTCATCACAGAGGGAGACATTCAGTTCGAGAGGAGATTAAGAGAAAATCTCCAGGTAGTCTTTGGAGACCTCAGCTTCTATGGTGATCTGGTTTATTAGCAGCTCAGAACTGAAGGGATAATTTCCAGTTGGGAGACGGGACTCAATCTCAAGGCAAATTATGCAATGAAGGAAAATGCCACCAGGATTGAGAAATATTGGGATTGTTTAGAGATGACTGGGCAGGCAGATGGCAAATGGATATACAGACAAATGTGAAACAAATGTGAAAATTTAGTTTGACAACTCCCCTTTATGCCTGTGCATACACATGTGTGTACACACATGTCTACACACACACCACACCCCTCTCAAAACTTGTTTCTAAAGTGAAGGAATTGCTCAAGATGAATTGTGAGGTCCCTCCTAGTACTAAATCTTATGAGTTCCAAGGTAGACTGGCATTGGAAAGGAGAAAAACAGTTTTTCCAATCTTGTGAAGTGGAAAGGAGAGGAAAGAATACATATTTATAGTGCCTACTTTTATAATATAATAATGTCTACCTTTATAATAATGCTAAGCACTATACTAAATACTTAAAAAAAACCCTAAATATTATATTGTTTGATCTCTGTAGGATGCTGTTATCCCCATTTTACAGTTGAGGAAACTGAAACTTCCCTTTTTGATAGTGAGCTCCTGGAGAGAGGAACTATGTTCTAGATCACCATTGATTAGAGAGATGCAAATTAAAACAACTCCGAGATACCACCTCATTCCTCTTAGATCGGCTAAGATGACAGGAAAAGATAATGATAAATGTTGGAGGGGATGTGGGAAAACTGGGACACTAATGTATTGTTAGTGGAGTTGTGAACTGATCTAATCATTCTGGAGAGCAATTTAGAACTATGGCCAAAGGGCTATCAAACTGTGCATACCCTTGGATCTAACTGTGCCTCTACTGGGCCTGTGTCCCAAACAGATCTTAAAGGAGAAAAAGGGACCCACATGTGCAAAACATGAGAGTAGGAACTAAGATTTTATTGTTATTTTTGCTTTTGTTGTAAGGCCTTTCTTTGTATTTCCTAAGGCTTGTACCTGGAACTTGGTGGATGCTTTATAGTAAATCACAGTGGTTAGAGCACAGGACCTGCAATCAAGAAGATCTGAATTCAATGTGCGAAAATGTTGATGGCAGCCCTTTTTGTAGTGGCAAGGAACTGGAAACTGAGGGGCTGCCCATCAGTAGGAGAATGACTGAATAAGTTATGGTATATGAATGTTATGAAATATTATTGTTCTATAAGAAATGATCAGCAGGATGATTTCAGAGAGGCCTGGAACTGATGCTACATGAAGTAAGCATGGCAACAAGACTACAAGATGATCAATTCTGATGGATGAAGCTCTTTTCAACAGTGAGATGATTTAAACCAGTTCTAATTGTTCAGTGATGAAGAGAGCCATCTATACCCAGGGAGAGAACTGTTTGAACTGAATGTGGACCACAACACAGCATTTTCACTCTTTCTGTTGTTGTTTGCTTGCATTTTTGTTTTCCTTCTCAGTTTTTTTTTCTTTCTAGATCCGATTTTTCTTGTGCAGCAAGATAACTGTGTGTGTGTGTATGTGTGTGTGTATGGTTTAACATATATTTTAACATATTTAACATGTATTGGACTACCTGCCAGCTAGGGGAGGGGGTGGGGGGAAAGAAGGAAAATTTGGGAATAGAAAGTTTTACAAGGATCAATGTTGAAAAATCACCCAATGCATATGTTTTGTAAATAAAAAGTTTTAATTAAGAAAATAAAAAAGACATGAATTCAAATCTAGCCACAGATACTTACTAGCAACAAGCCATTTAACCTCTGTCTCCCTCAGTTTCTTTCTATTTGGGATAGGATCTATCTCCAAGGGTTATTATGAGGATCAAAGGAGATGAATTATATTAGTAAAGCACTTTGTAAACCTGGAAGCACTACAAAAATACTGGCTATTATTTGTAATAAATGCTTTTCGAGTGACTGAAGAAGAACCAATACCACAAATTCAATAGGAAACCAAATTTGGAACTGGAAAGAAGCTTAGAGGTTAAATCCAGAGAGATTCCTTAGGTAGCAAGCCCCAGAGATAGGTCCTCTGAATTGAAAGATCATCTTCTTTTCCCACTATATCTCACTTTTTTCACTCACCAGAGCTGTTGTCCAAGACAGCCTGAAAGAACAAAATTCACTTCTCTGGAAGGCCAGCTTCCTGAGCTGTAAAATGAGAATCAGTCATATTTTGTGCTAATACCTATGGAAGATGAGGAGAATATGAATTAAATGTGGTAACCACCAAGGACCCAGGACAATGGGGGAGGAGAAGAAACACAATGGCTGCAGGTCTTTACAACCATGCATAAGACAGCCATGGTTAAATAGCTGGAGCCCATGGATTTCCACAATGCCTTTTTTCTAGTCTAGAAGGCAAAATGCATCCAAAGTCACTAAGAACTTTGAGATTATATTATGAATGATCACTGATAATTTGCAAAAGAGATCCTGCTCATTTGAAATAAGCTCCAGAGAAGCTCCAGAAATAAAAGCCTATGCTCATAGATTATTGTTTATTTAGACACAATTTATGAAGAATATTACAAGGTAAACATATTGAATACATTTATGAATCAAAGCCCCAAACCATCATGAGGCAAACTCTATCCTAACATAACTGAAAATGGGCTGTCCCTTTCCTTGCTCAAGAAATAAAAAATAAAAAGATGGGTGTATTGCTTCAAGCAAAGCAACCCCACGAGATATTTTTTCAGAAGAAAAGTTCTTTCATTTTAAAAGAGAAAATGGTACAAATGGAAAAAAAGAAAGCAGTCGTTCAGCAAAGAATTGTCTCTTTACTTGCAGATATGGCACAATGCAGTTTGTGGAGATATCCCTTAGGTCATGGAAAATGGACAGCTGCAACACTGATTATAAATTGAATCAACGTGAAGCAAATTCTACTTTTCCATTAGCTTTCATTATGGAATGCAAAATTTCTCCCATAGCCATAGTCCTGCACTTAAAGGAAGTTTTGATTTGTGAATAAAGGAGTGAAGACCCATGGTGCATTAAATATTATAGCCCTGATGATATATTTATAGGAGTGAGGAATAGGAAGTGGTTTAGGTGCTTATTGATTGGATAATGGATGAACAAACTATTATTGAAATATAATGAAATATGATTATCCAGTCAGAAATAAAGGATTCAGAGAAATATAGGCACATTTAGGTAAACTGATGAGGAATAAAATCAATGGAACCAAGAAAAAATAAGTACAATTACTACAATTTAAAATTACAAAAATACAAAAACAGCAAAAGAATAAGCAGTTATTGACTCATAGGACCATAGATCTGAAACTGAAGGGACCTTAGGTAATTATCTTGCCCTCATTTTATAGATGAGGAAACAAGGACCAGGGAAATGAGGAGACTGCTGAAGATCACTCAGGGGATAAGTGGCAGACTTGGAAATTTAAATTCAGGTGATAATATTGTTCCTGGAGAAAAATAAGGAAACATTATCTCCTTCTTCTTGGCAGAATATTGTGCAGAATATTGAGTACACTGCCAAAAATGGTAACTGGATCAATTGATTTTGTTCCAATGTTTTCCTTGGTTAAAAGGTTTCAAGGCTGGGAAAGGGAGAGAGAAGCTACTGGAGAAATCCACAAATGCCTATAATGTCAAAACAAAGGGCATCTATAAAAAGTTGTTTTTCTAAAATTTGTGTTTTTCCAACCCTGGAATCTCCCCTTTCTTCTGACATAACCTGTTTTCAACTACTTGCCTAACAATACTCAGTTACTCTCTGAACATGCAATTATTAAGTAGCCACAATGTGCCATCCTCTGTTAGGTAGTGAGGGTACAGAGATATCCCCATGCAAAAAGTTACAAAAAAAACAAACCAAACAACAGCTTCTGCCCTTGGAGAACTTGTATTCTACTAGATAAAGGCAACCTGTACACAGTAAAAAGAAAGCAAAATAATTTCTGGGAGAGAGGGTACTCGCAAGTAGGGCTGGGGGGATCAGAATTGTTCTCCTTTAGGAGAAGACACCAAGCTTGGCCACAATCCCACTTCAAGGGCAAAGCCAAAGAACTAGCAGGGAGGGAGGAAGACTAGTAAAGAACAAGGTCCTGTCAATTCAGGAGGGAGAGACTGCAGGAGAAGGTGATAGTATGAGAAGCCACAGAGGGTTCAGTAGGAAGATGACTCAGGAGATGCCATTGAATCTCCCAGTACCAGTCAAGTGGTAGGATCCAAGGTCCTCTGCTCTAGGAGAGCTGGGGCTAAACCCCCAGTTTCCTAAACTCCTGCCTCCTGAGATTCTTACTAATCCCATCCAAATTGTTTGGGGAAGGAGCAGCACAAAGGCGCTAAAATCCCCTCTGTGGAACTCCTTTGGGATATCACCTTATTGCTCAACCTTACATAGTCCCGAGTTTATGATGGATAAGGGGTGGGACAAAGGCATCAAAATTCCCTCTGTGGAACTCTTTTGGGATGCTACCCTATCGCTCCACCCTTATATAGTACTGAGTTTAATATGGACACATGGCTTGGTCCGTAAGCATCTCTGAACTTTAAGCCACTTTCCATAAAGAAGTTCTGGAGCTAAAGATCCCACAGCGGCTCTCTACTGGTCTCTACGTCCAATGACGCTGCGCCATCTCCTACTCCAAAACATTTGACTTCCGTAGGCAGGGATTTTGTGCCACTGCAGAAACAGCTGTGGAACACCACAAGAGCATGGCTGTCAGCCGCCATATGGCTCATTGTAGCTTCAAACACTCATGGTGTCACAATAAGTGCAATGATGCAACAGATGTCAGGACTTAAATACACAGCCACACAAAAAAACGATTTCGAAACTTGAATCACCAATCTAACAAACAAATACTTTGAAAACCATCGCTATCCAATAATTGTCTGAAAGGAAGAAAGCAAAACACTGAGCCCTGGGGTATTACAGCAACCAAAATCAGATATCCCAGATGAGCCTGCATAATGAAGCACATCTATTTTAATGTAATGAGATACATGTTTCCAGATAAGTCTAATATGGGAATTTGTTTTACATAACTATACTTATTCATTAAAATGAAGGCTTTCATTATTTTGGTAGGGAGACTTAAGAGTGGAACAGGGAGAGCAATAGGGATATTAGAAAAGGAAAGAAAAATATTAATGATTTTAAAATAGATGAATGTAGAAGGAAATTCAGAATGAGACACAAAGCAGTATTGGAATATATAAAAGCAAGCTGTATTTGTTGGAGATTCACATATTCATAAGCAATTCTTTTTTCTTCTGTGTACATGAAAATGTTTATGGTTGTTGATAATTACCAAATAACTAAATATTGATAATAAAAAAGACATTTTAAAAGGAGGGGTTATTGATAAGAATGTTGGTAGGAGTTATATCAAAAATACATTTCAGCCATTCACAGTATAATCTAAGCCACTCTGAATTGTTAATCTTCTATTTGAGCTCAAGTGGTAGCTAACTCTTATTGGGATACTATCTTCTAATATACCCTGGAAAGGGAGAAGAATGATGACAGATTTCAATACAGCTTTATATTTTAGTCCAATCCCTAATGCTTTTGGCCTATATCCATTATAAAATTTATAGAACAAAAATAAAACTCAAGACCGATGGAAGGAAGTTAACTGTAAAATATATAAGTATGACATCATATACAGAAGACAATGCCCACAACAAATCCACTTCCAATTTTTATTAGCCATGCATCAAATGAGATAATGTATGTTAAGTACTTTAGACTGACCACAGGTTTCCTTTCATTTTCTTTTAAAGATGTAGGGAGAAAGGGAGTCCTTGTATCCCAAAGTCTTAAGCATAACCTCTTAGTCTAGCTCTGCAGGCAATTACTACACTGCTACACCAACAACAAAAGTGGACAAAAGTAACAAAAGTGGAGAGGACAAGAGCTTTTGCATTTCATTGTGCAATTCCAAAAATGGATTCACCCAGCCTTTATGAGGATTGATACCAGGCAGAACACATTATACATGCTCTAAGAAACTGGCCTTTAGAGGCCAGCCTTCCCTCTCTTATTGTACTAACCATCACCAGATTGTCTATGGCAATGGGTTTTTGGTCAACTCTTTGGACAGTCTACAAAATCATAGAGAAGATGCCAAATGCTTTGGTAATAGCAAGCACAAAGTAATCAGATTCATGAACATTGTACGCGGTTATCAATTTTCACGTGATTCACAAGATTACTTATATCTTAGTTTATATTTTAATTTTTATTGATCTCATTTTTTATATCATTTTCATTTGGAGAATCTCTCTCTATTCTCTCTTCACTGAGTTATTTCTTATAATAAAGAATAAAGAAGGGGAAAAGTTCAGTAAAACCAACCAATTTGATTGATCAAATCTGCTAGCACTCTGGTGTCAAACTCAATTGGAGACAGAACCACTAAATTGTACTAAAGCTCCCTAGGGGACACACAGACTTTGAAAACCAAATGTTAGCTTTATCTACCTTCTGTTGTATTTTTGTTTATTTCAAAAAAATTGGGGTAGCTAGGTAGTATAGTGAATAGAACACCAGTCCTGAGTTAGGAGTTGACATCTGGCCTCAGACATTTACTATTTCCTACCTATGTGACCCTGAGCAAGTTACTTTAACCCAATTGCCTACAAAAAATTTCCAATTGAATTTTAATTTGTTCTGGTTCACAATAGAGTATATTGCCATAGTAATGCAGCTGGTATGGAGGTGGAACTGAATTACTAAAGTTAGATTTTGCTAGGAATATTTATAATTTAGACCATTTATTAGCACTATTATCTAGATCTACTAAAATCAAAGCTAAAAAAAAGAGAAAGAACTATGAAATTTTCCAAAACCAAAAAATTTCCCAAGTCAAATATTGACCAATGGCCTTTTCCTTGTAGTGTTTCCAAATTTAAATCTCTGTATATGAGTCAAATTTTAAAAAATAAGCAAATGCCACAGACCCAAAATACATAGCTTCCCTATTCCCTAAAGAGTCAGAGATAACAAAAGCATGCCTGGATATCAGTGGAGTTCAGTTGCTTAAGTATATCTCCATACAGGACCGATAACCTAATTGTAAGAAATCTTTATGAAGGGTGTATCTTTGTCCAGGCTTACTGGAAGGAAGCATTTTCAAGTCAGAAATCATGGGAAATAATATTTGATAGATCCATTTACAAGCTTATGAGGATTTTCCACTATTAGCCAACAGCTCTAACAAGATTACAAAGCATAACCTAAATGAATATTCAGCAGTAGAATCTACTTTTAGGTACTATATGAATAATAAAAGTCTTCCAAAAGTCTTTATCAAGAGATTTGTGAGAATGAAGGGACTATTAGGTGAATAATATTTATATGAAAATAGAATATTCTGAGTGAAACAGAGATCAAACACATACACATGACCATTTGAATGGACTTATATGTTTGTAAACTTGAGAAAACTGACTAAATGTCACATTAATTGAATTTTGACTTTCATCAAATACAGCCAGGTATCATTTTATAATTTGCACTAATTGAATTTTGCATATCAATTATCATAAGTAATTACACTAATTGTGATCTCTCTCTAAATTTGAAGTTATTTTGGATTCTTTTCCAACAGTGCCAATAAGATCAGTACCATCAGATCAGATGGTAAGAATTTACTTCTCAGTTGAAGGCAGCTCACAAGCTGGTCTTGAAGACCTAGGTTCAAGTCTCAGTAATGAGTCGGATAAGTCAGATTTGTAGGATTTGAATTCGATTGGGGAGTCAACGTTTAGGCGTTGTGAAAATAAGACAAGGGAAAATTATGATAATGGGTAGTGTAGAGATGCCTATAATAGTAGGCTCTGATTCATACTAATTGTGACCCTCAGAGAGTCACTTACCTCCACAATAATATAAATTAAGAAGCTCCACAATAATATAAATTAAGAAGTGGCTCACCTACATCAGTAGAGGGATTTTCTTTCTTTGGGAATTTTCCATATTAATGAACTCACAAGTAAAGTCATAATGCTTATTATTTCAATTACTGTGGCTGTTACAATATTAAAATATTACAACAGCTGACATTTGTATAGATCTGTGAGGTATACAAGTTATAAGATCGTTATTTAAGTGGGTTATAAGATCAGAATTAAAGGGCAACCTCTGTACCTAGCATCTGTGTGAGGCTGGACAACTGACTTGAACACCCTCAGCTTATTTCTTGATCTGTGAAATGAAGCAATTGGACTCAATGCCTTCTATGGTTCTTTTCAGTTCTAACTTTATATTGTTATTGGCCTTTAAATGTTTCTAAAACGTTTACATGAATTATCTCATTTGATCCTTAAAAAACAACCTTGAGTTGCATCATAGTGTCATAGATTGATTTGGAGAAGGAAGGAAAGAGAGAAAGAATTTATTAAGCACTTATTGTGTGCAATACTAAGCACTTTACAAATATTATTTTAGTGGATGTTCACAAATAACCCTGGGAATTAGATGAAATGATTATTCAGTTTTGTAGCTGAGAAAACTGAGGTAGATGGTGATAAAGTATCTTGCTCAAATAGTCAACATCTAAAGTGGGCTGTCAACAGAGATCTTCCTGACACTCAAGTCCAATGCCCTAAAAATATCAGAGGGGAATCTCCTTCTACTAATATTTACCATGAGCTCCTATAGTCCTGCTCATATTAATTTGACCTCATTCGTATCCACCATATATCAGAGGGTCATCGATCTTGAGCTAGGTTGGATGTCAGATGGAGTTTTCAGGGTATTCCCCTTGGGATTGACTCCCAGGGATGTTCTGAGGATTGGAGCCCTTGGAGTGTCCTCAAAATGGCCTTTTTCCACCCTAAAGAAGCTAGCTTTTCTTGGTCTGCCTCTTCCTTTCTATTCCCAACTGGATCCATTGTTTACCATTCTCTCCAATGACGCGGTCAGTCATACTAGGGCATGTGACAAGAACCTCATTCTCCTTCCTCTCTCTGCCCTCTTGTATAGGTGAGAGGGAAGGTAAAGATTGGCTCATGTGAATCTTGACTACCTTTTTATCAGAATTTTTTTTTCTGTAACATATGTAGACACTCCCAGACATGTACCTAATTCTTTCAACCACTCCCAACATCTGCTATGTGTTGTGTCATCTTATACAATTTCTTTGTATCTTGGAGTGATTTAATAAAAATGTCAATTAACTCGCCTATAGATTACAGCTTTCGTTGATTAATTCAATCTAGATTTCTCTTCTGCAACAATTGGGGTTGGAGGTATAGAACATCCTATTAGACAAAGGAATGGTATAATTAGAAATATAATTATAATTAACATGCAAATATAAGTTAATAATTTTCTTAATTCCTATTTTATTACATATTACATAGAGCTGCTGTCCTAAGACATATCTTCAAGATATATAAGCTTATTATACATTTTCCCCAGGGCTCTATTATCTCAATTTCATAAGTCTTTTCCATTTTTTTTTAACAACATTAACTCATCCTTTCTCTTTCCCCCGGCTACCAAAGTCTGAGTTTAGAGATGGGACAATTTTATAGTGGGTCTACAAGGAAGCTGGCCAAGACCTCTGCCAGGCTCCTACAACTTCATTATGGGAAATGACCCAGGGCAGAGTATGTCAGAACATTATTGCCATTTTTGTTTGTATCAGTGATTAATGTCAAGAAAGCCCTTGGTACTATATTAGGAAGAAAAAAATCTCTCTTCTGTTTGGGCTACAAAGTGAATCAGTAGTATTAGTGGAGAGAGAGAGAGAGAGCGGGCAGGCACAAGTGGTAAGCTCATTTAATACCTACTGTGTCAGGCTGACCTTTAGAGTCAAACCTTTGCTAATGTGTTTCCAAGTCAATATTATTTTCTTCTGCTACCAAGTCCTACAATTATGTTCTATTTTTTTTCCTTTCTTTAAACTGGAACCACAGTTAGTTTTAAGTTTTCCTTCTTTGGTACATAGGTATAACTCATACATGTTTTTATGCAGTGACATATGTGGCCAGAAAAAGAAAAAAGATGGCTTTGTCATATAGTACAGATGAGAGATAAGCAGAGAACAGAACACATATTAAATTGGAGCCAACATGACATCAAAAGAACAGGAGGAACACACTCCAGCCCACTCAGTGAACCAGCAATGAAAGATTTTGAAAAAGAAACAAACAGGAGCTGTTCAAGATGGTCAAACATAGAGGGAATCAAGGCCAAAAAAATGAGAGGGAGGATAGACATTGATTAGGTCACAGATTAATTAGGGCATGAGAGTTCTCTCCTAGGACACATTTCCAGCAATTAAAAAGCAGTTTTCGTTCCTGAATCTTACTTTGAGTAGGGACTTTCCATGTGTGCTAATGTGTATTCCATTAGAAAGTTCTCCTTTTCCTGGAAAGACTTACATGAACTGATGCTGAGTGAAGTGAGCAAAATCAATAGAACATTGTACACAGTAACAGCAAGAATATATGATGATCAATTCTGATGGACGGGGCTCTCTTCAACAAAGAGATGATTGATGCCAGTTCCAATGATCTTGTAATGAAGAAGGCCATCTGCACCCAGAGAGAGATTGTGGGGAATGAGTGTGGATCACAACATAAAATTCTCACTATTTTTGTTGTTGTTCACTTGCATTTTATTTTTTCTCTTTTTTTTTCCTTTTTGATCTGATTTTTCTTGTAAAGCATGATAATTGTGGAAATATATGTATAAAAGAATTAGGCATATTTAACATATTAGATTACTTGTCATCTAGGGGAAGGGATTGGGAGAAGGAAGGGTGAAATTTGGAACACAAGGTTTTACAAGGATGAATTTTGAAAATTATCCATGTATATATTTTGAAAATAAGAAGTTTTAATAAAAAAGAAAAAACTATTTTTGCATATATTTTTTGAAAAATAAAAAGTTATTGGAAAAAAAAAGAAAACTGCCCTTTTATTTCTAGAAGTATGTATAAACTCACCTAAATTACAATATTTGGAAATGACTTGGGATCATAACTAACATTTCTTTTGATAGGTGGGAAGGAATTCTTGAGGTATTCCCAGAAACACCATTCCTATTAGTCTAAATTTTCAAGTCTAAAACCAAGAAGTATTTTGTGTTGAGATTAATAACTCTCCTTGTCTTTACCCTGCCACTTTTTATTTGTGAAATCTGAAATAATAAGTGGTATCTGCTGCAGGAGAATTCATAGCTTCTGCCAAGATAAATTAAATGTTCAATATTTGGCTTTTTTTTTAAATAAACACTTTAATCTTTGTGTACATTTAATCAAGTGGAAATATCAATACTTATATGTGCATAATGATATCTTTTTCAAGCTATATTTATTATTCCTGGAATTAAAGGAGTGAATATATTGGATTCTATCAAAGAGAAAGCCAGTCTCACTTTCTATTGTTTCAAACAGAATATCGTTTAAGGATTTGGATGTGGAGTAAAACAAAGGGAAATGAAGCTTCTGGATTTGATTTGATTTGATATAAAAAAAATGTCTAGTGAAGAAACATTTACAAATGCAGATAAGCTTTGAGAGCTGTCAGTGAGAAGGAGTTAAGTGATCCGTCCAAACTTCCATGGTCAGAATGTGATCTGAAAACGAGCATCAGAATCCGCAGACTTTGTCAACATATGTTAGTTTCTCTTGGAGCTGTTGCTGAATATGGGGAAAAGTCAGTGTTCAGTTCAACTCTGAATAGACCGTCCCCTCTTCCCAAATCAGACTCTTGGCTCCTTGCTAGTCCCTCTGATTTCATCCCATAATTTGAATCCCACACTGACATGACACCCACTTTGATGCATTCCAACCCAGGACATCCTGATACCGGGGCCAGAACACTGTCCCTTAATTCATAGCTCATGACATTTTATTGACCCAAACCCTTGCCCTAGTTTGACATATATGGAGAGTGGCATTAGTCTCTTGCTCTTAATCTGATGTTCATGAACTTATTTTTTAAATCTTTTATTTAATAACGATATTATAAGATAGTTTCCTTTGTAATCCCACGTATTTTATTTTGTACATTTCAAAGCACTCTTCCGAGAATGGGTCTTTAGCTTTCACCAGACTGCCCAAGGCATCCTTGAAACAAATAAACAGAAAAAGATTAAGAGTTCCTGGTCTAAAGTCTAGAAAATCTTGACTGGATACTAGAAACAGGTGACCTCGGCATCTGGGGTAGGAGATGAAACAAATCCCCTAAAATGTTTATCCTAGAAACTAGAACTTATGTTGGGAAGGGAGAGAATAACACTAGATAACTCCTAATGTCTTTTTCAGCTCTAAATCTAGAAGCCTGTGCTTTAAAGATCAAAGCCTGGAGATTAATCTTTGACTAACATTCAAGTGCTTGTATTACCTTCAAAACAGAAATCTTTTAAGCCCAATTGGATATGACTATGCTAAAACCTAATTAAAGTTTACATTCACTTATTAACTGGGTGACCCCAGAAATCATTTTTTTAAACCTCACTGGATCTCAGTTTCCTCTTCTATGAAATGGGAATAATTACAGCTGTTGACCCACAAGGTTATCGTGAGGATCAAGGAGAAATGGATCTAGCTCTTTTGCACTCTCTCTGTCTATATGTGTGTGTGTGTGTGTGTGAGTGAGAGAGAGAGAGAGACAGACAAAGAGAGAGAGCTATCATTGTATATAAGGACCTGGTCTTGAAGACAGAAAGACTGAGTCAGATTCATGCCCTTCAGACATACTAGCTGGCCGAGTCTCAATAAATTGTGTAATCTCCCTGGGTTCTAAACAGTTCTCTAAGATTATAGATCGTAGAGAGCATGATAATCTGCAAGAATGTAGGGACTTTCCTTATCCGAAAGTTCTCTATACAAATGAAATCAAACCTTGTCTCAATCCCACCATGAGCAACATTTTGCAAAGCTATCATCTGAAGGTATATCATCTGAACCCAAGTTTCTAAATTAGTGCTAGGTTCAACATCATGATGATAATAGGAGTAAACCAGAAATGCTCTTACCATGTGGCAGACTAATATAAATCTCAAATCATCTTTCCTTAGTCAGAACACCCTCCAAACAGACTTTCAGTACCTGCCTAACCAGAGGGAATTATTACCTTTCTTTGTGGGACACTTGAGAAGTTTTGAGGAACCAAGTTGGGTCCTTGAAAAGGAGTTCATTTGGATAGATTATGGTCCTTATGTACAATGGTGGAAAGTAGAGTGGTGTCCATACTTTGAGCTCCAATTGTATTCAGAATCCCAGCTCTTCCCTATATCAACACATATTGTTTGTACACATCTTTCCCAAATTAGAACAGAAACCTGGTAGCTAGGTAAAACCAACATGAAATCCAACTTAGAGACTCGCAGATGCTGAAATTCTGGGATTCATGGAAACCTGGAGGCTTATTCTCTTGACTTTTTGGAATTCGAAATGTTAAAGTCTCCAGATTAATCTTCACCTAAAATGAAGGTCAAACAAGGAGCTAGGCAATGGACTGAGGTCCATTTAATGGATCATAAGTCAGCACTGAGTCTCACCAGACACTATCAGAGAAAGAGACAGTTCTACCAAGAGCGAGTATCAGTGTAGGAGACCACTCTTTGAAGTATTTTGGCACATAAATTTCAGTTTGTATGAATCTGTATGAAATGTCAAACTGATCCTTTGGGAAGCAATTAGACATTTCAGTTACACTGTTTAACATAAAATATTTTCTCCTAAATTTGGGATTCAAATTCCAGCTTTATTCCTTAGAAAGGGCATTGAGTTTATATTATTTGGACTTTCAAATATATGTATTATATATATATTATATATATATATATATTATTTGGAGTTTTATGAATCCTTGCTTTTTTTCTTTTACCTTTTGCATTTCAGAGCCAGAATTTGAGTGGTCCCTGAACTTCAATGGGACTCCCTGTTCGGAATTTGTGAAGCTGGAAAAATCCTTGCTTTGGATGGGCCGAGGCTATTTTGTTGGACACCTTCCATTTAAGCTTAAAATGTTATACTGTGATGAGAATAATGATAAATGACTCCCAGGAAAGCTATAAAGGAGTATTTATTCCATGTAGGAGTCACTAATCACAGAATAGAAAGGAAAAACACCATGAAAACCCAACCTAAATGTTTTATTCGTTAAATCCCACACCCTTCCAAATTCTAATAATCAAATTTCTCTGTGTGGTTGGATAACAGATCAAAGACCCCTTCAGTACACTTAGAAAGAAGAAAAGTGGGTCTATATGGACACGTTATAAGAACCAATGGCTTTTGAATGTACAGAGGCAGGAGAAATGGAAAGGTACAAAATGACCTTACATATACTATAAGCAGAACATATGAGCATAGCACGTAAGCCTTACTCCAGCCAGCTTTGGCAATATCATAGGACATATTTTTAGAAGGACAAATTAGTTTTAAACAATGACTCAAATGTCTACAACACAGATAGGGTGTTCTTTAGCACCAGACGCATGTCTTTTTCCATTCATATTTCTGGGAAAAAAAGTACATTCATGGCAGCCGGGGCATGAATAATCAAATTCCTTTTCATGAATATGAACCTCAGAAGGTACAGAATTTCACTCTGGATAAACAGCTTTAGATGTCTCTCTATGGTTTGGCAGGTACCTATCAAGAACTCTCATTCTTTAAAAACAGGCCACACACACAAAAAAAAAATTGTTGAAACTAACTCTTGCCTAGTGGGCCCAAGGAAGGGGAACAGTCCATTGCCTGATTCCAGCTGGAGGGATCTAAGTTGTTTTATGGATGCCCTCTGAAGGAAAGTCATTGGGCATGTTACCACAATCTTCCCCAAATTAATTTGACTATGGAAATTTCAGATTTGAAAATATTAACAGAACTCATCGGTTACTGCTCTAGCAAAAGGCAGTGGGAGGAGAGGGATAGATATACTGGAAGAAAGGATAGATTGAGGAAATTTGGGTACAAAGGAGAGACAATTAAATCTATAGTCATCTTTAGTCTAGGAGCAATATAGATTAGTTGATGGAGGAGATGGCCTCCAAGTGAGACAGGCCTGGATTCAAGTCCTCCCTTTGACATACATACACTGGCTGATTAGTTCTGGAGAAGTAACCTCTCAGCATCCCCAGACAAGCCTTCTGGATCCATGTTTTTAAAAATGACTATGACTTTGTTTTTAAAAATATTTTGATAATTCTACTTCAATATAATTAGTTCCCTTAGTAATCTTCTGAAATGTGTGTTATTCATTTAATAAAATCTTTCTGAGAAGAATATGGTTTTTATTGGATTTAATCCCCATGGATCCCATGAGACTACTTTAAAGTAGGTGAGGAAGCCCTGACTGAGGTAAGTAGCAGAGAAGGTGTCAGTCTTCATTGGCAAAAGGATTCCTTCCTTGAAGCTCCAATATAATGGAAACATAAGCTCAAGAATTTAAAAAAATCAGATTCTATATGATAAATACCTCATTGAGCATATGGTGTCATAGTTAATCCTTTAGAAGAGGGAACCTGGTGGAGTGGAAAGAAGATTGTTGCTGGAATCAGAAGAAGCTGGATTCTGTTGTTCCCCATCCTAAGGGAGAATGCTAATTCACTGGGATTTCCCAGGGCTCTGGTACTGCAGAGTGACTGATGCTCATCAGCAGAGGAAGTTTATCTGGACACACAGAAACACATATACACGTATGCCAATGAAAGAAAAGGTCTGGATCTTCAACAAGATAGGACACCATGATTGTCCTGCAGACTCCCTATTGGGTTAGGTGATCCCCAGCTTGCTTTAGAACGCAGCTGGAGACATGCTACTCAAAGACTGCCATGAGTTCAGTGATTGCAGGGGCTTCTTGACTCAAGCTAGGGAATTTTAAAGATTCCTATTCATGGAGGAAGAGATGTCAGGCTTACTGCATTAAAAACTGTGTGAGCCAATTATAAGGCAAAACAGCAGGCCAAGGATTTGGCCCAGAGTCAATTAGTCACCCAATCAATAAGCACTTAGTAAGCACCTGCTGGCAGCAGCTAGGGTGTACTTTGGATAGAGTACTGAGTCTGGAGTCAGAAAAATCTGCATTCAAATTTAACTTTTGACACTTTACTCTCTCAGGGCAAGTCATTTAATCCTGCGTGCCTCGGTTTCCTCATCTGTAAAATGAGCTGGAGAAAGAAATAGCAATCACTCCAGAGTTTCTCTGCCAAGAAAATTCCAATGGGATCATGAAGAGTTTGACATAGTTGAGCACCAAACAAGCCAAAGTCCTAGGTATCCTGCCTTTTTTATGGCTCTGCCTGAACCCCTCCACCCAATTCTCACAGAGAGATTACCTGGTGCTCCATCTTTTTCCACTAAGTCCTGTTTTCTCATTATTTGACCTTTCAGGGAATAGTCTGAATTAATTTCTTTAAGTGTTGACCAATTTGATTTTCTTGCTTTCCAAGGGACCCTTCTCAGGTTCACAATTCAAAAGCATCAGTTGTGTAGCATTCAGCTTTCCTTATAATCCAACTCTCACAATCATACATTGCTACTAGAAAAACCATGGCTTGGACTATATGGATTTTATTGACAAGGTGAAGTCTCTGCTTTTTAGTATGCTGTCCCATTTCCTTCCAAGGAGCAAGCATCTTTTAATTTCATGGCTGCAGTCACCATCTGACACTTTCTTCTCCCTCTATTTTCAGGGAAATGAAAGTTATCAGTTGCCATGATCTTCATTTCACATGTGTCTATCTTTGAGATATCTTTTGCACTCTTCTCTTTAGCCGTTTACAAGAGGCTTCTTACTATTGACTTTCTGCTATCAGAATGGTATCATCTGCATATAAGCATTGTGACTCTTTCTCCCAGCAAACTTAATTCCAGTTTTTGAGTAATCCCGACCAGAATCTCACATGAAATATTTTGCATATAAGTTAAATAAATAAGGTGACAATATATAGCCTAGTCATTTTCATTTTCAAATCTCAAACCAATTAGTTGTTCCATATTCAGTTCTAACTCTTATTTCTTGACTCGCATCAGGAGATGTCAGTCAATATGGTGGTCATATGGCCAATAAGGGGGTCATATGGCCAATATGGTTAATAGTGGGTCAACATGAAGCTCCTCAGGAGAAAAGTAAGATGATTTGGTACTTCCATCACTCTTAAGGATCTGCCACATTTTATTGAATTTGCATAGAGGTTTAATGTCGACAATCAAGCAGAAACAGGTTTTTCTTTGGGTTTGTTTGTATCCGGAACTCTTGCTTTCTCCATAACTAGTGAATTCTGGCAATTTGATCTCTAGAGCCTCTGCTTCTCTGAAAAGGAGCCTCTGATAATTTTCAGTTCACATATTGCTGGTCTTACTTGTAGAATATGAAGCATCACCTTGTCAGTATATGAAATAAGCACAAATATCCTGCAATCTGAACACTCCTTGGAATGGTCCTTCTGCAGGACTGGGGTACAAACTGACCTTTTCCAATCCAGTGGCCACTGCCGAGCTTTCCAAATTTGTCGGTGTATTAGTGCAGCACTTTAGCAGCAGCAGCAGCTTTTAAGACCTTAAATAGCTCAGCTGGAACTGTATCACCTTCATTAGCCTTATTGTTAGTAATGCTTCCCAGGACCCACTTAATTTTATTCTCCAGGCTGTCTGGCTCTAGATCAGTAATTAGACCATCAGCCCTAACAATCATGTTATATAATTTCTCTCATATAGTTCTTATTAAATAATTTCTTATATGTGAGCAGGATGCTCTCAGGAAAGAAAAAAAACCTGGAAAATCCTTTGCTTGAACTCAAGCAAAGTGACATGTACTGTATAAAAAATAATAGCAATGTTCTGGGATCATGAGTTGTAAATGACTTTGCTGCTCTTAGCAGCACAATGATCCATGACTACTCTGAAGGACTTGGGATGAAAAATCCTAACCATACACAGAGAAGGAGCTGATTGTGTCTGAATACAGACTGAAGTATTCTCTCTTCCATTCCCCCTCTTTTTAAACTTTATTTATCTTGAGATTTTTTTTTATTTTCATTAGGGTGGGAAAGCTATGTTTTCTTTTACAAAATGATTTTTATGGAAATGTTTTACATAATTTCACATGTGGTTTTTATTTGTGGGTTCAGGTTCAGGTTATTTGTGGTTTTTATTTGTGGATGGGGATAAGGGAGAGAATCTAACAATCAAAAACTTTACAAACAAATGTAAGAAATTTTTCGTTTTGTATGTAACTAGGAAAAATGTTAAATCAAATACCAAAAAAAATTTCTTATATACTTTTGTATACCTTTGACACTTCTTAATCTCTTCTGCTTCTGTCAAGTCCCTACCCATTTGGGGTTTTTATCATGCCAATTTTGTTTTTTTTTTTTTTAATTTTTAACACACATTGTTTTATGAATTATGTTGGGAGAGAAAAATCAGAACAAAAGGGAAAAACCATGGGATATAAAAACCAAAAACCAAAAACAAACAAAAAAATAGAAGTGAACCATGTATTAATTTACATTCGGTCTCCTTACTTCTTTCTCTGGATGCAGATGGCATTTTCTGTCCAAGGTCTATTGGATTCCTTTGGATCACTGAACTACTGAGAAGAACCAAGCCTTTCCTAGTTGATCATCATACATTTTTGCTGTTATTGTGTGGGATGTATTCCTGGGTTCCATTTGTTTCACTTGGCATCAGTTTGTGTAATCTTTCCAGGCCTTTCTAAAATCAGCCCGTTCATCATTTTCTACAGAACAATATTCCATGACCTTCATGCCATTTCCCCAACTGATGAGCATCCACTCATTTTCCAATTCTTTCATGCCAATTTTCATGTGAAACTCCTTTCATATCTTCAGTTTTCTTGAAGAGATCTCATCTTTCTCCTCATTCAATATTGCATGATCAATCTCTACCAATGAGAACAGAGTCCTATACCAATGGGCTTCGAAGCTTGGCTTATATAGGTATTTTGCATTTATTTATATGTGAATGTATTGCTTCCTCCCCCCTCCAATAAAATCAAAATACTTTAATGGTAAAGATTATTTGATTTTTGGCTTTGTATCTCCAGTGCAATCAACCCAGTGGGTCTATTACAAGCAATTTAGAAAAAATACTTGTTCACTGACAGGTTGAATTGTATTGTTTTCTTTTATTTCTTTGCATTGTTCATTTAAGAAAATCTATATAGTAGCTACCTAATACTTGCTGAGTGATGGCAATAATAAATTCATCCATGCTGCAATAGAAATAGCACCAAATTTGGTGTTGTATAACTTTGTTAGAATCCAGGATCTATAACTTATCACCTGTGTGATACTGAGCAATTTGAATAACTTCTCCGAGCCTCAGTTTCCTCATATTTAAAATGAGTGGATCAGACTAGCTGACCTTTAAGCTCCTTTCCAATTCTGAATCTATGATTCTAGGGTGCTCATTATTAGAAATGGATCTGGAGACCAATTGGGAAATTGTTTCCTGGCCTTGATTCAGCTCAAGGACCTGCTGTGATAGGAGAGGTGATGAAATGAGTAGTAGAATATGCAAGTTTTTATACAGATTATACTACTGCAAGTTGATAAGAATTGGTATCTGAACCTATCAGCCTTTAGTATTTCAAAGTCAAGAAAAATATTCCAGAAGTTTCAAATCCTAGGTACTAACCCTTCATACATTTATTACTACTTAAGGTTTGCTACTGAAATATTATAAACAAGATGGTCAAGGAATCAAGGCATAAGTCAATCAAGTTACATTATTTTGGTCTGTAATACCAAAGGCAAAGCAGATATCATATCAGGTACCATTTGCCTTGAGATTGGGGATTTTATCTGGACCCAATAGGCAGGATAAGTCCAGAAAGGAATAATACAAGGCAGTAATATTCCTTTATGTGAGGGAGGGAGAGGGACAGAGAGAACATGGAGAGGGACAGGAGCATAAGACAGCATGAGTGATAATTCATAGATTGTTTATGAAGATCATGGGGGACTAAGTCATAAAACAAAGACAAGTTTTTGAAAGTATATCTTCAAGGTCAGAGATACCTGTCATGGTGAGACCCTCTATACTGCTATTGCCTTCATTTAAATCATTGACAAGAGGCATCCTGTCAGCATGGACAGCAGAGAGACCCTGGACTTGGGAGTCAGAAAAACTTCAAATCCACTTAAGACACTTACTAGCAAATCACTTCATCTGTCTGGAAATGCTGTTCTTCTCTAAAATAAGGAAATCAGAGTACCTAACATTGAAGAAAAACTTGTCTTTCAATTCTACTTTAGACATGAACTGGCAAAACATTTCATCTGTCTGGAAATAACCGTTATTCTCTAAATTAAGGAAATTGGAGGGCATGGTATTGACAATCTCTTCTAATTCTAAATCTATGAATTCAGAGAAAGAGAAAGAAACTTGATAGGGAGAAGGGAGCCAGCATCAATGTTACCACCAAAAAAAGGGACAAAAAGAGAGTCACTGACATGTTTTTTAAAATTAAAAAGAACAAATGGAAGTTCAGAAGGAAATGCAGATAATCAGATAACTTTAAAATTAACAAGTTAACCATATATTTTTAAAATACATATTTTTAAAAAGCTATATGTACTAGTAACTCATAGTTTCTTATATAATCTTTTTTCTGTTCTACTTTTTATAGAAATGTTCATTTTGGAAGAGTTCAGGAAGAACTGCAAGAAAATTGATGCTTTTTGAATTGGGAAAAAGTGACTTGTTTTTGATGAAGCCATGCTGGCTTTTCTAAATATTTACAAACCATACCTTTCATAACACAGTTAGAGAATTAAAAACAATGTTTCCTCCTAGCAAAATTCTATCTCCTTTTCTATTTAGAAAATCAGGATTATTTCCCATTCATTTGCCTTAGAACACCTTTCTTGTTCTCCAAAGTCTTTCAAGGATCAACAGCAGTGGTTCAGAAATCACATAGATCAGGTTTTTCAGGATCTTAGGATATTATACAGCAGGCCCTGGTACATCTCACTTACACACCCTGTAACTTCCTATGTGTGAGTAACAGTACATGGACAGTTTTCCTCCTCGTGATAAAATCTGAAGAATGTTGATATTTAAAGTGTTCTTTCTGCCTCCATGTTCTTGTCTGTTCCCACCTAACCCATGGGCTTGTGTCTGGCAGTAAAACAGGCTTTGCTTTATCATTATAGAAACTATCCTAGTCCCCAGCCTCTACCTCATCCCCTCCCTTCTGGCAAGATATGGATTCTACCTGATCACTGAGGAAGAGAAAAGGGGGGACTATAGTGCCTTCTGCTTGAAGTAACTCCTAAATGAGGGAGCCCCTAAGGGTGAAAAAAGTCTCTCAGGAATATGCTCCCAACTTCCCCCCACTCTGAAAAGAATGGCAGATTCTGCCCAGGTAGAAAAGGGAGGGTGATGGGGAGAGAGGAAGAGGGGGTAAGGGGTAAAAAAGGAAAGGGGGGAAAAGGAAGGGGGAGAGAACACTGAAAGGAACAGGGGCAGAAGACAGCATGAGTGATAATACATAGACTAAAGAAAAGCCCCTGGGACTCAGATGGAATTAGTTATGTTCCTACAGATGCTGCTTTGGGTTGGGATCAATGCCAGTGAAATGGAATTCTCTAATTTTGGAAAAAACCAAGACAGCTTTGCAATATAACCCTGGGGCGCTGGGAAGAAACGAGTGGTATTATAATAAAGAAATAAAGTAACAGGAGAATATAAAGATAAAAAGGCTAAAACACTAAAAAAAAAATTAAGAGGAAGAAAATATAATTAAAAACCTAAAGCACAAATAGATAAATCAGCAAAAAAAAATCTTTTAAATTATATGAAAGAATGAGTACTAAATCCTCACTGGGAACACAAAACTGTCTTCACAAATATTACAAAGCTTGATGAAAGAAAGAATCCTGAAGAAATGCAAGAGATCAGGGAACAACTATAAAATATCAGAAATATTCAACAGATAAATAAAATGCATACCCCCAAAATTGTTTTGGAACAAAGATAAGAATTTATAGCTTTCCAAACAGAAATAAATAATGCATTATAGAAGAGTCAACACTATGGTGGCAACTTTCTCCAAAGAAGTAAAAGGAGAAAAAAAAAAGTTTAAATGCCCTTTTTTATGTCAGGGAGCTAAGCAACCAGGGAAATATTTGGAAATCAATGGCAAGGAGAAGAAGCAAAATAAGCCTCAGGCATTAAATTATATCATTTTTGCTTGAAAATACCAGTTTTTGTTTATTCTGTCTATTTTCGAGTGTGGCAGAAATGTTCTACCTGCAAATTAAAGGTAGAGGAGATTGTTAGAGATAACCCAGCATTCGTTCCACCCCTGGGATGAACTTTGATTTGTGGGAACATGAAGAGAATGGAGAATTAAACCAGCATGTGCACCTAGCCTAAATTATTGGGCCCATTCTAAATTCTAGTGATTCCCTACAGAATGATTCTAGCTTTTGGCAAAAATGACAAAGCTCTGGCCCAGCAGCTACATGTGTCTAAATGCCTGGAATCATCTTCCTGAGGTCAAATCTAGACACAAACATTTACTAGCTGGTCTGCTCTGTTTGCCTCCATTTCCTCATCTGTGAAATGAGTTGGAGAAGGAAATGGCAAACCGCTTCATTACCTTTGCCAAGGAAATCTCAGAGGGGATTTCACAAAGAACTGGATGACTAAAAACAACTGAAGAACAAAGCGTCTGATCCCTGGATGACACAGTTTGAACTCCTGATTGCTTTGGCCTGGAGAAGGAGAATGCTGGAGGGATTGCCAGGATATCCAGAGCCAGGACGAGAATGGTACCCAAAGGTCATCAGACCAAAACCTGCCTCTGAAAATTAACTACTTGTGTAATCCTGTGAAAATCACTTCCCTTCCCCGAATGAGGATTACCAGTACTGACAATGGAGACGTCCCCTAAATCACAAATGGACTAAGCTGTCTCCCCTTGCCTCCCTTCAGGATTTGGACTCTCAGTCCAAGAGGGTCAGGACCAAGGTGCCTTCTTGGTTTTGCTCTAGTATCAAGAACCCTCGTTCACAGCCATTGGAGCGGGGAAGACTTTCAGCATCTCAGATTAAGATGGGAAATGGGGATTTGGAGGGAGGGGAGAAAAATTCAGCAATTTTTCAGTCCTAAGGGAGACCATCAAGAAGACAGGTCTTGGGAATGTCCAATCTTGAGTGGAAGAAGTTATTGAGACAACAGTCAAGGATGCTTCTTGTTCTACTCAATTCCTTGGAAAAGAGAATAGGCCATAGGAATGATAAACCAACCTTTCAGGATGAATTTTCAGAGGTAAATACTGACCAGCCAAGAGACAGTTCCTCAAACTCTAGAAACTGAGGAAGTTAAAGTTGAAACAAAGTGGGGGTAAAATAAAAGAGTATATAATCAAAGTTAAGAAACAATTCAATTCAAGGGAACAACTGATAGAACATTATAGAACTCACTCTGAAAAGGGGATGAGGAATAAGGTGCAAGAAGAAAAAGCTTCCTCCTTTGATCTTCCCCTTTCTAGCCCTTTCATTTTCACTAGCACCCTGGGGGTTCTGAAAAGGTCAGATTCCACTAGTTTCTCCTATAGACAAAGATGGTTCAAGGCTGTCCTCACGGTTGAAGCCAAAAACTCTTAAAGAACAATGGTAATGGGGCAGCTAGATGGTGCAGTGGATAGAGCACCAACCCTAAAGTCAGGAGTTCCCGAATTCAAACCTGATCTCAAGACATTTAACACTTCCTAGCTGTGGGACCCTGGAAAAGTCACTTAACCCCAATTGTCTGGAGGGATGGGGGGGGGGGGAAGAACAATAGTATTGTTTGAATGGAGAATAAATGGCTAAACTTGCCTTGGGGTGAGGTTATTTTTTTTTCTATTCTAAGGCAGATCTTTATTCTCCTTAACACCATATGTCAGCTTCTTCACTGACACACCTTCCTCTGGCTCCTATCTGCTAGCTTTCCTCTTGTCTATCCCATCTTTCCTTTTTGCTCTTATTTGCACCTCTTCTCCTTCAGGGTGGATATCCTTCTAATCTCTATCCTGGTCATTTGGTTCTAGGTTCTCTCCCTTGAGGAAATTGGGACAGTAATTTCCAAAGGTCCAATTATTGTGTCTATACTTATGGTTCTCACCTTTATATAGCCATCCACCATCTTTCTCTTTAAAAAAAAAAAAAAAAAAAAAGTCTTATAATATTGGAGTCATTTATTTTTTAAAATTTACCAAATTTACTAATCAATATGCTATGCAATTCTGCAATGATCTGCCCGATATCTCCTTATGAAATTGATCTACTTAGTTCATGTGTTTGTTTGGTTAATGTGGATATTTTATATTTTGTAAATAATTTATTTTAGACTTTCAAATTTATCAACTTATGATTGTATGGCAGAATCATGAAAAGGTGTGTTGGAAAATGTTTAACAACCAGCTCCCTCTCTCTCTAAATACATACACACACACACACACTTTTAAGTTCAATATACATCATTAATATTTTCTCCTTCACTTAAGTCTAGATAATCAACACAACAATATATCAAGCCGTGATTTACATATAGACGTTGCTGATTTCTGAGGTATAAATGTCCATACTGAAAATTTAATAGTTGATCTAGAGAGCCAGGTCCGGCCAATTCCAGTGTATCTCTGTATCTGTATCTTTAAAAATTATCCTGAATTCTTCGGCCTTTCCAAAAATCTTTTTTGTTAGATGGTTTGGATTTGCCTTTTTGCATTGCTAACTAAAATTTGAATTTTAAAAACACCTCCTAAATGACTATTATTTTGACATGCTCATCACCTAGAGTGGGAAGTGGAAAAGAATAAAGCATCAATCTTCTAGCCCTAAGTGGAGTCACCAGAGAGACTGACCTTGGAGTCTCTTCCTTGGCTGGGAGATGTCACTGGGCAAGTTTAGAGATGTTTATGGGATCTCTTTTCCTTGGAGAAAGGGATCGTAGAAATATATAGTCCAGAAGGAAAGGTCAGTCTTTTCAATCAAAAGTTATGCTTTCTCATTTGTCAAACGGTCCATGGAAATACATAGAATTAACATTGAATGATTATTTAAAATTAATAGATTTGTTCAATATTGTAAAGATCCATAATCTTTTGTGGCTGTTAGAGTTCATTTAGTCAACTGATCCAACGTGTATTAATCACCTACTAGGTATCAGGCACTAGAAATACAGACTAAAATGATAGGGTCCCTTCTCTCAAGTTGTTGATCTTCTATATGTGAACTTAAGTCCATTCCAGAAGGGAGCAAATGCTCAGAAATCAGGGCTTACAGGAGTTGGTCAGCAGCCCCAGGGAGGACAGCCTTCAGGAAACTCATCTCTCTGTGTTCACTACAGACCCTTAGCAATAGTAATAACAACAAGGACATCTATCACCTTAAAGATAACAACTTTTTGCACATATTCTCACCCAGCCTTCCCAATTATCCCCATTTTGCAGATATAAACCTTAGCAAAGTAAACCGACTTGTCCAGAGCATCTAGATGATGGGTGTCAGAAGCAGGAAATGTCCCAATCGTTAGCAGACGTTGTTAAGACTACACGTGACAGATGTGACTTGGTGGAGGGCCTTTCTCCTCCAAGACTTCCTGACATTGGAAAATCACAAGTCTGGAAAAACAAATCCAGGCCACAAGATGATCCAAACTATCTTCCCTCCACTAAGGCCCTGCTTCTCAGACATTCTCATCAAGGGACCCTATCACGCTCTTCAAAGTCACTGAAGACCCCTTGTTTAGAGAAAGCATATTTAACAATATTTGTCATGCTAGAAATGAAGTGATCATTTAAGATGAACTTCTCTATTAATTCATTTAAAAATGGGAAAAGACGGGAATATGCATTTCTATAATACCTACTATGTGCCAGGACAGTTTTTCTCTTCACAAAATAAGGGATGGCCTCTATTTGTGCTCTCTGGGGTCCTAAAAGAAGAATAAATTCATTTAAACAAAATGATTTAGAGACAGATTTGCCATTATTTGAGGAAGACAGCATTTTTTAATATTGCCAAAATTTGGGCTCTTGAAATGCATCAGGACAACTGTATTCTGAATCTTTGTCCAAGATGAACATGGGGTAGTTTTAGGAGAGCATGAGAAATCAGTTTGTTCCCCTCTAGAATTATTAGTCTTCTTCCTAATCTTGGTTTAAGAACTATATAACTCTCCTCCTGTACTAAAACTACCAAAATAGAATCCAGGAGGGGACCACCTTTGAGCTTAAATGGAAACAAATAGAAATTCTTCTTCAGAGTCTCCTCTGAGAGATTCACCTCTTCTAATGAGATTGCCCTATAATCAGAAATAAGGATCAGAATTGGGGAGTAGCTTGAGTTACAGTTCCAAATGAACTAGTGACCTCCTCTTTAACCTTGATTTCATGTGAACCATTGAAATCTCAGCCAGCTTAATAATAATACCAGCAAGTGCCAGGACCACCCTGTAATATGTACATCAAATCTGAGTTATTTTTAAATTAGAAAAAAAATTACATCAAGAAGAGGCAGAGAGAGGCCCAAACACACACATATTAAAATACAAGCCTCGTTATGATGTTTTGCTAAGCAATTCCTAAGAGGGATGAATAGTAAGAAAAAAAATCCTTCAAACTTCTAACCACCATTTTCATGATTAGTATGAAAGCCTCTGTACCAGATTCTAATTGCCAGGAGTTTAGATCATCAAATATTTCTCCTTTTCTTTGCTGAAAAACTGTTAGTCGGCTTTTTAATTAAAACATTTGGATATGAAAACCAATTTAGACCATTCTCCTCACAACATACACTATTACTGATGATAAAATGTTGTTGCTAAAAATCCAAAGCTCTTTAAAGTTGGCAGATATCTCCATTAGTTCTTCAGGCATCATGGTAGCCAGATCACTCCTGCTGCTGTCTGATGCTCTTTCATGAAAAACAACGACATAAGGTGGGACCCAAAGAGTTCCTCAGATGGTTGGACATTATTTATGCTCTGAGTTAATATTCCCATTATTTAATAATCTTCCCATTATTTAATCTTAATATGCAAAATATGTTTTTAAATGCATTTTCCTGTTTCTAACACTGGATTATCATTGCCTTGGAAGCTTTCCAATTGGACAAATTGTCATTATTAAAAAATAAAATACAAGGGCAACTAGGTGGGGCAGTGGATAGAGCACCAGCCCTGAAGTCAGGAGGACCCGAGTTCAAATCTAGTCTCAGACACAACATTTCTTACCTGTGTGACCCTTGGCAAGTCACTTGATCCCAACTGCCTCAGCAAAAAATAAAATAAAATACAGATCTTCAGAGGATTTTACAATTCCAAAAGCTCTTGCTTTATTACACCACAGTGAGGTAAATAGCATTGCTAGTATCATGTCCATTTTATATATGGGTAAACTGATGACCAGAAAAATTTAATGATGTAACTTTGAAAGAATTTCATCCTCTGTAAAGTGGAAAAATGTGTTTGAGGTTCTAGGTGATTCCTTCTACTTCACAATTCTAGGACTTCCCTAAAGACTCAAGGCTGCTCAGGGAGAAGTCTGAATTCAAATACAACTCTTTGCTGAAAACAGGATTCCTCTCACCACAGACAGGATGTGGTCAATAAACACTTATCCATTGATTTCAGACTTAAGTGTCTTAAATTTTCATTTGAGTGTAAGCATAACATCTTGTTACCAAAATGAGCTCTTTTAAAGCTTAGGGGTAATATAATGGTCCCTTGGGTCAGTATGACTCTCTTTTGTTATTTTAGGACATTTATAGTAGCAAAAAGTTAGGAGAACAGTCATAATCACTCTGTGCCCCAGTTTAGGAAATTCCTAACATTTAGACTAAACTGGCTTTCTGCTCTCATTTACATTTATCTCTAGTTAACCTCCGACCTTTTTGTGCTTGAAGCAAAACTTAGATTGCTGGAAATTTGGGGATAAAAAAGCAATAGAAAATAGTGGTATCTTTTAATAGACAAAGTTGGGAAAGGTAGGAAGGAAGGGTTCATTCTTGGAACTCCATTAAGTCTCCAAAAAAAAAAAATCCAGATTAAGAGTCAGCCATGTTTTTGAGCATGTGATGGGTTTTGTTGGGGAAGGGAATGTTAGCTAATAGATGGAACACATGAGGAGTTTCTTTTTTTGTAGCCAAAAAGCCAGCTCCTTCATTAATGAGATTGGTATGATTTTGTGAGGTAAGAAGGTTTTAGTGTTGGAGATATTTTTATCACGTAAGAGAGTTAAATTTGGAAGGATTTTCTCCCATACGCCATACCTGAGGTTTGGTAGTTGCTTTGTGAATAATAAAGCTTGTAAATTATTAGGAAACTAGTCTTATTCTTAATTCAATTAAAAAAAATCATAAGCTCCTTCTGGTACAGGAACTGACCTAAGAACTGTGGAGAGAATCAGAAATAAAACTATACCTGCCTTGGGGAAGTACAGGTGGTGGTAGATAGCCAGCAATGAGTAGGAAATAGCTACCAAGTCAATGAAGTCCCAGGTTCTCAATAATTCTGAGTGCTTCCACATTTCCTCTCCAAGTTTCACAAGCTCCACATTTCAGACATTACCTCTTATTTAGGATTTAGCATTATCTTCACAGCTCATGTAAAAAGGAGAGGGTTCTGGGAAGATAAACACCATGCTCTGGAAACCCGCTCCCCAACACACACAAAAGCAAAGATCATATCTCCATTATCTCCAGGATCATAAAGATTAGCAAATATTTATTAAGCACTTACTATATTAAGAAGCACTATTCTAGGTGCTGGGGAGTCAAGGATCAATCCAAACTAGTACCTGCCTTCAAAAGAGCCAATATTACATCACTTGCCTATAGAATTCTTTGCACACTGGAGGCAGTTTAAGGGGGGAAGAACAACTGAAGTTGGAACCAATCAAGCAGGATTTCATGTAGAAAGTAGGGCTTGAGTCAAGTCTTGGAAGAAAGTGGGAAATCTGTGATGGAAAGGTGGGAAGGGGGTCTCTTCCTGGCCTGGGGGATGGTCAGTGCAAAGTCTCAGAAATGGGAGAAATACCAAGATAGACTGAATCTTAAGGAGGGAGGAAGGGGAGCAACACGTAATGAGGTGGGAAGGGACTATGGGGCCATGTTGTAAAACAAAACTTAACAGCCAAACAGGGGATCAAGCTTTGGTCCTGGGGACAATAAGGATCATTGGAGCTTATGGATTGGGGGTAAAATCCCCAATCAATAATTAGGGATGAATTAGGTTTAAGGAAAGCCATTTTGGCATTTATATGGAAGACTGGCTGTAGTATGGAGAGTAAATCTTTTGGGTGCAATGATTGAGATCTTTAAGACAATAAAGCCTGACTCTTGGAATAAACTCATTGTCCAACTTACCAGTCGCTTCTTAACTACGTTTTGGTTTGTTATAGTCTTTGTTCCAAGGGTTATGTTTCACCCACAAACTTTCCAGGGTTGGAAAGACCCTCTTTTTAGATTCCAGCCCAGCCCCGGCCTCTGCACTAGCTAAAGCAGGAGCTTTAGTTTGCCTTTCCTGAGTAAGGTCGCCCCATCAGAGTCCTGCCTTATCACTGCCACCCCCACCTTCCTCGGGGGCTGCCAGCTCCACCCAAGAAGCCTAGATTGCTGCACCTGGCCTCCTGGGCTGCACCTGGCATTTCTAAATAAGATCTTCCTGCTCACAGATCAAAAGAGAAAATTCGACCATTGCCCCAGCATTGCTCTCCCCTGTCCCCTTCCATTCCCACCCCCTCAGTATTTCTTCTTAGCCTCATAGATACTCAAACCTTCCCCTAGAAGTTTCCCTTCCATTTCCTCTGCCCATAGAGGGTTCATGTCTGGTTATTTACCTTCTATATCTTCTGTTAGATTGTAAACTCCTCGAGGGCAAGAAGAGTATTTGCCTTTTTTGTATTCTCAAAGCTCAGCAAAGAGCTTAGCACTAAGTCAGGACCGAATAAAACCTGTTGCTAATAATGATTAGGATTTATATAACACTATAAAGTTTGCCAAATGCTTTACATGTCAACTCATTTGATTGCTTGATTGATTACCAGGAGTTGGGTAATTCCCCAGCATGGTAAATCACCCCCTGACCCTCCTTTAAAGTTAAGAAGAGACTGCTTTGCATTGGATATCCTAAAGTGTCAGCTATTTTATGTCATACGTTTATATATTTTAGGTATGTCAGCTATTTTATGGCTTCTGTAATAACTATGTTTTGATGTCTCAACTTTACAAAGATTTCCTGAAATTGGTCTGGATAATTTCGGCATCCCTAAAATTCCTATAGTATCAACAACCAAAAAAACATTTCTCTGCCTTTCCAAGTTACTCCTGTCTTTTAGAAATGTGTCTAGGATCATTACATAGAATTCCCAATCTCTCTATTTTTGTCCACCTGCATTTTTGATTTCCTTCACAGGCTAATTGTACAATATTTCAAAGTCTGATTCTTTTTGTACAGCAAAATAACTGGACATGTATACTTATATTGTATTTAATTTATACTTTAACATATTTAACAAGTATTGGTCAATCTGCCATCTGGGGGAGGGGGTGGGAGAAAATTGGAACAAAAGGTTTGGCAATTATCAGTGCTGTAAAATTACCCATGCGCATATCTTGTAAATAAAAAACTATAATAAAAAAAAAAAAAGAAAGGAAAGAAAGAAAAAGAAAGAAAGAAAGAAAGAAAGGAAAAAAGAAAGAAAGAAAGAAAGAAAGAAAGAAAGAAAGAAAGAAAGAAAGAAAGAAAGAAAGAAAGAAAGAAAGAAAGAAAGAAAGAAAAAGAATTGTGTCTAGGACTGATTCAGTTTCCAACAAATGTCTGCAATCTGTGGGATTTAGGATGGGAGAGGATCTTGGAGATGCTGAAACCCAACCATCTTCATGTTACAGATGAGGAGGATTTAGGTTTGTCTGGTCCTACTTCTCCAAGCTCTTTGTGGGGTGGGTGAGCAAAGCCTACTAAGGAAGGAGCCCTCTCTGTGCCTTATTTGGTGAAATGTGAGCTGAAGAAAATGACAAGCAAGCATTTTAAGTGATAGCATAGTACTTGGCACACAGTAGGCAGTTAAAGCATGCTCGTTGCCTGATTGACTGACATGGCAGAGATAATAGACATAAGAAGTCATGAAGCCAAAATCTAAGCCCTGATCATGAAAACATTTGTTCATGTTATACTAATTTTGCTCCCCTGGAGCTATGTGATGGAACCTTCAAGCTCAAGAAACAAGCTCAGTACCTGTGTTATATGGAAACTCACAAAAGATTAAGAAATGTTCATTGATGCCCAGTGTTGCTCTGTCTCTTTTATAAAATAATACTGACTTATGGTAAAAGGAAAAAGCAAGACAAGGATGCCATAGGAAAATCATAAGGCAGCAGTGCTGAACACCTGGGTTCAAATTCTGACTAAAGCTCTTACTCCCAGTATATTTCTCAGTTTCCATATCCATAAAGTGAGGAAATTGGACAATTGGACAATGACCTCCACGTTTTCTTCCAGCTCCAAATGTCGATTCATCATCTAGTTGCCTCTAAAAAGTAGGAGAGGGAAGAGAAAAAGAGAAAGAAAAATAACAAGGTTGTCCTGTAGATCAGGACAAGAGCAGTCAGATTTGCCTTTTCTTAACGTTTTGGACAATCGGTTGTTTAATGTATTCATTCTAACTCTGACCTTGAAAAATCAAAGGCATAGGGAGCCTCCAATGAGGCTTTTCGTTTCAATCATACTAAGAAGCGGATATCATCAGAAACTTTTCCCTCAGTGGGACTGAAACGGACCACGTATGGCGGACTTCCTCCTGCCTAGGGCCAGAGCACATGAGTAAGCATCGGGCACCATACAGTGGGACAAGATTGGGAAAACAGATTTCTTAAAAAGCTGTGGTGATCTGGAGTCCGTCCCTTTCTTCTTGAAACAAAAAAACCAGGAGAAAGGGAGGGCCCGACAGCTCGAGACATCCAGGATTATAATGTTCAGACCTGAGGTTTATTTTTGGAGTTCACTTTACTGTGAACACATAGCTGGCCCCCTCTCAGGCTGACTCAGAAAATCAGCCCCTCCTGTTCCTTTATAGCCTCAGATTTCTGAGTCTCCACCCTCCTGGGAGCATAAAAAACCAGAAAGTACAGGAGTAGGACAGGCTTTAATAATTACAGCGCCAGGTGCTCCTCCCTCCCTAAATAATATTAACAGGCCCTTCGAGAGGCATTTGGAGAGCAGCCTCCGGAGCTGTCAGGCTAGGTGGGGACTTGTGGAGCTGAGAGAAAGCCTGATTGGCTTGTTGGGGGACTACTCCCCTCACCTCCTGAGCAGGAGCCCAAGATTTTCGTGGCCGGGCTTGGTTCCGGAGGTCCACTAGCTTGCCACACCAGTCTGGCCTCCCTTGGAAGCAAATTCAAGGCTCTTAACTCAAAGACTTTGGGCATGCCACGAAAGCCATGAGGAAGTACAAAATGGCAACCGAGAGGCAACTAGATGGCGCAGTGGATAGAGCACCAGCCCTGAAGTCAGGAGGACCCGAATTCAAATGTAGCCTCAGACACTTAATCCTTCCTAGCTGTGTGACCCAATTACCTCAGCAAAAATAAATAAAGGCAACCGACATGGGTGATAAAAAGGAGAGAGTTTGGATGGTAAAACCCCTCAGATTTAGGGGCAAGTAGAGGAATCCTGATTTCTGGGACAACTCTGGGACCTTCCCTCTGATCCTTGGGCCGGAATGCCCTCCCTCCTAACCAGACTATGGATTCCCTTAAAATTCAACTGTTTTCATGATTCCCTCACTCTCTGCTGCTTCCCTTTCAAGCTGACCTTAGTTAGGAAATGAGATCCGGAGAGGCTGGCTTACAATCTAATGGGGCAAGACAAGGTGGGGTGGAGAGATGAGATACATGGAGCTATGGGGCAGAAGACCTTCAAGGAGTAACAAATGCTACAAATCAGGGCTTGATTCACTATTTAGTTATCTGGACTTAAGAAGATGATAGAGAAAATATTAATAATGAAGATAAACGTAAAAGTGTGTCATGCTACTTTTTTCTCTGTGATCCAGTTGTTAAATATTTACTAGCACACTCCCGGCAGCCAGTAAGCACTTATTAAGCGCCTACTAGGTTGCTAGGAAGGCACTGCCAACCCATTTCCTAAGACTGGAATTGAGTGCAGAATTCATACAAAGAAAAACATTAGGTAGACTTAACAGTGTGCCGATGATTGAGTTATTGCTGCTGGGCCAATTCATTCGGCCAGTGACGTCCTGGGGAAAAGCAAGACTTCCTCTGGAACGGATCTATGGCATTTCCCACATAACCTTGTCTACCTATAATTCTCAGCAATTGTCCAGGGAGCATCACACAAGCTGACGTCTGTTCCTCACACAGACTCACATCCTGGCCATTTCTTGCGGAGCTATTCCAGGCCCATAAAGAAATGAATTTCAGGTGTAATAGAAAAATTGTCATCGACCTTTTTCAGATGCGCCAAACTGTCCGTAATTGGTTCACGTTTTAGTTTCCTGGGAAAGGGGGCAATTCCAAAGACGTGACTCGGGGGAGGGATTCCCCGGGGCCTTCCCCTTCCCACTTAACTGTCAATTTCTTGCAAAATCAGGGAAAATCCACCGGGGTCCTTTAACAAACACTTTTCACCTCTGGCAATCGAGTTCAAGGCCCTTAGGAAAATAAAAAGGAAAAAAATTGGTCTTCGAAACCCTTGACCCAAAATCGAATGGTTTTTTAGGTTTTAATTTATTAAAACCTTTGTAAAATGAACAAACAACCCCCAAAAAAAAAAAAAAAGAAAAACCCAAGATTTTTAAGGGGGAAAAAATTAAAATCCTTTTTGTTTTTAGCCTTTTCAATAAAGGGTGAAATAAAAGGGGGGCAAAGGGAAAAAAACCCTAAAAAAACCCCTTTACAAACCCCAGAGTGGTTAGGGTTTATACTCCCATACAAAAACCCCCCAAAAGAAAAAACCCCAAGGGTTTTTATTTTAAATGGAAAATTGGGTTTGGGTTGCAAAGGGGGTAAAGGTTGTTAAAAAAAAAGGGTTTTGTTGATAAAAATTTTTTTGTTTATTTTTAAAATATTCTTTGAGCCAAATTTGTTTAGTTGTAATTAAATTTTTTATTATTTGTGTTGTTTTATTTTTAAATTTGGTGTTTTAAGTTGTGTGTGTAGTGGTGGTGTGTGTGTGAGTGTGTGGTTGTGTGGGGTGGGGCCTGTGGTGTGGGATTGTGTTGTGTGGAGTTGTGTGTGTGTTGTGGGTGTGGTGGTGTGGTGTGAGTGTGTTGCTGTGTGGTGGAAGGTGTGTTGGGGTTTGGTGGGGGTGGTGTGTGTGAGTGTGTTGGGGTGTTTTTTCTGTGTGTGAGTGTTGTTGTGTGTGGAGTGGTGTGTGTGGTGTGGGTGTTGTGGGTGTTTGGGGTGATGGTGGTGTTGTTGTGTGTGTGTCTGTGTATGGGGTGTGTGTATGGTTTGTGGGTTTTGGTGGTGTGTGTTTGTGGTGTGTGTCTTGTGTGGGGTGTGTGGGAATGTGTTGGGTGTGTGGGGGGTGTGGGGGGGTGGTGGTGTTGTTGTGGGTGTTTGGGTGTTGGGGTTTGGTTGTGTTTGGTGTGTGTGTGTGTGTGTGTGTGGGGTGGGTGTGTGTGTGTGTGGTGTGTGGGTGGGGAAAGGTTTTCCCGGGCCCCGGGGTTGGCGGGCCGGGGGGCCGCCCCCCCCCCCTTTGTTCCCTGGGCCGCCGCTGGGACGCTGCTGGGCGGGGAAGCGCGCTGCCCGTTCGGACCGGGGGCCCGGGGGGGCCAACCGGGCGGGGACCCCGGGCACCGGGCCCCCCGGGGGGCCTCCCGCTCGGGCCCTTTCCCTTCTCCGCCTCGGCTTCCCCCCTTTTTTCTCCCGGGGGGCCTCCTTAGGGCCAATGCCCGGCTCCCTTTCTCTGAGCCCGGCGGGAATTCGGTTGGACGTGAGCCTCAGTTTCCCTTGCAGGCTTTCCTTCCATGGAAAAGGCGCTTCCGTGCCCCTCCCCCCCGCTTTAGCCTACCAGCTGACCGTTACCCTCGCAACATTCCCAAAGCCCTTTTCTCCAGCTCCCAGGCCAGCGTCATCCCCGTTTTCCTGGCGAGAACCCCGGGCTTGGAGCCGGTGGGATAATGCCGCAAAGCGGGGCCGGCGGCGGGGGCGCACGTCCCTCAGGGGAGAGATCGCTGAGCCTCCCACAAGCGGCGTCTGCCCCGCGGGGTGTGGGGGAGCCCCGGGACAAGGAGGCAGCCAGGCGCCCCCTCCTTCCCCCCCCCCCCCGAGTCAGGAATCGCGAGCCCGAACCTAACCTCGGGCACTTGGGAGCTGGGCGTCTCTGCCTCCGTTTCCTCGGTGGTAAAACGGGGGTGATGATAACCGCATCTCCCTCGGGCGTCTGTGATGAGGGGCACATAGTAGGGGCTCTGGAAAAGCTCCTACTACGGATGGGTCTGAAGCGCGTGGAAAATCTCGTGTAACCGAAACACGGGCTGGCTCATCTTCCCAGCCCCCGTGGGCGGGGGTCAAAGGCTCAAGTCCGCTCCCGCCTTGCGTCCAGGCCGACGAAGGCCGCCCCAAGCCCCGGATCTCTGATGGAAGCAGAAGACGGGCCCGTCGCAAGGCGAGAAACGCTCAGTGGGTCGTTTGCCGAAACATTAACTCAGGCTCTGGAAAACCCGCCCCTGCCTCGGTGGAAGGCGCCCATCACCGCCCGTTTGGTGAAACAGATGCCTCGGGAGGATGTCCCCAGAGAAGCGTCAGGGTGGTAAAAGGTCCCGGGGGAGAGGGGACCTCAGACCGAATTTCTGTGTTTTCCAAATAAGGAAACTGAGTCCCAGATAAGGGCTAAGGTCATAAAGGTAAGAGGGACTCGTATGGACTCGGATTCTCTCTGCCCGAAGCTGGGGTCATTTGTCCCGTGTCACCCTTACAAGCGTGAGACGTGGCCTGGAACTGTGTGTTCCAAGTATCTCTGCCACATGTTGGTCAATCTCTGGAATCCCTCCCAGAAACAAATCATGCCCCATTAGGGACACACACAGCCCCTCCCCCCCTGGCTGGCTTGAGTAGGGGGACTTTCAAGCCCCTTTTGCAGCCACTGATCACATAACCTTGGAGCAAAGAAAATAAGCCCGTGTCACCTTCTGCTGCGCAGTTGTGATTGTGTGAGGCTCTTCCACGCTAGGGAGGTGAATGAGAGTGGGATAGCCTGTGACAGGATGTGGGCGTCCCGGAGGGGATAAACAAGATGCCTTAAAAGGGGCCTGTATCCACGCCCCAGGAACAACATGAAGAAGGTCGGCATTAATGGTCGGAGCTGGAGATTTCATCACCCCCACAGACCCTGCCTGGGAAGGAGAAAAATGGCTGGAGCATCACCCTTAGGGACCAAATCCCTTGGGACCACAAAGCCCCACGGAAGGACCCTGAGTTCCCAGGAGCCGCTGGGAATCAGCCAGTTACTTGGAAAGAGACAGAAATACAAAACATGGGCTCATCACTTTGGGTGTATTGCATAATTCATACTAGCCCTAATTCAATGATTTGGTCTTGTTGAATGAATGGATCACCCACTTCAGAACAAGTCAGGGCTTAACATGTTGGTGTTACTTGGGCATCAGAACCTATGGGTCCCTCCTCAAAAGGATTTTTAGGCATAAAAATCCATAGGATTACACTTGGAATATATCGATCGATATTGAAATATATTTATCAAATCTTGGTAAATATGTTGGAATATAATTCTCAAAATTGAATATTGAAATTTAATTATCAAAATCTATTTTAAAATGCATTGACCCCAGGTTAAAAACTCCTATAACATAAGGATCAAGAATAACTGCCATGGGGGAATGTTAGATCTCATAGAAGGCTCGATGGAGAGACAGGATCCGGGACTCTGTGGTCCTGGTCAGAAAGACCCTGGGTTGGAATTCTGTATCTCTGGACAAGCTGATTAATTTTTCGGTGCCCTGAGTGGCAGGAGCTTGAGTTCACAGCCACCCCTGATGGTTCTAAGCTGTGTGATCTTAGAAAAGTCATTCTCTGTAATGGGCTGAGGCTTGAGTTGATGCACTGAGGTCCCAAGCACTTGAGGCTAAATAGTAATTGGACTATACTCTATTAATATACATGCTTGATAAAGAATGGCCCCGCCCACTCTCTGTACAAGTCCTGATGTGTTGTATAGGAAATGACAATTTTGGTGGGTGGAGGCAGGGAGACAGGAAGAGAGGCTGGGAGAGATTGAGGCTGGGTTCGGTTCTGGTGGCTGCTGGTCTCGGGGGTTCTGGTCTGGCTAGCTTCTTGACTCAGTTCCCTTTTACCTCTGATCCCCTTCTACCCCCGATTCTTCATCATCTCTGCTAAGAATAAAGATTGACGATTTTCCCCTAACCTGAATTCCTGACACCGGCTGATTTTAAATGCTGTCATCACAATTCTCTTTGCTGAACCTGGGTTCTTCATCTGCCAAATGAGGGACTGGCACCAATAGCCTCTTTGAGCTCCCCTAGTTGCAGGTTGAAGATCTTATTAATTCCCTAAGGCTGTGAATTGCAGAGCGGACCTAAATCTACATTGCTAAGAAAGGCCTTCACTGCCAACTCCCTTCACTAATACATACACTGAAGAAATAATAACAATAATAAATTTAAAACAATATATTAAATATCAATATTATAAAATAGAAACAATTAATAAAATGAAATAGATATCAATATTTAAATAAAATATAATAAACAATTTTATGACAAAATAGAAACAATAAATAAAATAATAGGTTGAATAAAAAAATAACAATATAATATTGTAATAAATAAGAACAATAATCAATATATAAATAGAATGTAATAAATAAAAATAATAGTAATGTATTATAATAAAGACAAAATGAATAAAATAAATACAATATATCAACATGAAATATAATCAATATCAATATAAAATAACAATGGATATAATAACAATGTTACAATAGAACATTTACACAAAACTGAAAATGATTTAGTGATTTATGGTCTAGATTTGTAATTTCAATGGAATAGAGGACTCCCAATGAGGGAGCTCTCTCTGGTTCTAGAGTTGCCTGGGGCTCCAAAAAATTAAGTTGCCTGTAGAGTTTTAGAGCAACGATCTTAAACTTGAGTGTCTTGGCTGTGCTATTTCTATCTACCATGACATATGCCTTCTCCATCACTGAAGGCACTGAAATAACACTGAGGAAAGGCTTCTCTATTCTATATTCCCACCCCCACGGTAGAGATTTGACCTTGGTGATGTCACTCACCCTTGCTCACTTGCTGTTACTGAGGAAAGTCCAGTTTGTTTCTCTGAGACTCTTCAGTGGCCTGCCATATCCGATCTGATAGACAATCGTTCATAATATAATAGATTTATAAATGACAAATTGATAGATTTACCATATAATAGATGATCATCTATTATAATTATTATCTGACATTTACATAGTAGCCTAAACTTTCAATGTATTTTTTTTATACATTACCTCATACATGCTCATAACCATCCCATGAAGTAAAAACTACAATTCCTATTTTTACATACGAAGAAACTTATGCTCAGAGGAATTAATTAGGCAATTTTCTTAAGGCTACAACTAAATTTCCATCCTCTAACTACAGTCGAGGGTTCTTTTTACTACATCAGGTAGCATCTGCCTGTACTCTGTCTTAGTCATTCACAGGTATGGATGATAAAATTACAGGAGCCTCGTCCCATAGCCCAAGGTATGATCCTTCCTTTTGGTAGCTACCAGACCTCCTGGTAAGGTGACTAAAGAAATCTCTACACAAAATATATCTTGAAAGTTCTGGGCTCTTCAGAGATAGAAAAAAATTGTATCTGGAGACATGGCTTGGAGAGAAAGCAGATCAGAGAAACTGGCAAGTGTTCCTATCCTAGTGCTTGTTGTAGAGTTGTCCCATTGCAAGATTTCTCTGTTGGTATGGAAGCATGTCTATCTGTGATTCTAACCACTGATTTAACTCTGGTTTTGCTCACTTCATTTGTGTAGCTCATGTAAGTCTTTCCAGGTTTTTCTGAAACTATCCTGCTTACTCTTTCTCATGGTACAATAATATTCTATCACAATCATCAACCACAACTTACATACCCATTCCCTAATTGATTGGTAATCACTCAATTTTTAATTCTTTGATACCATATAAAGAACTGCTATAAATATGTGTGTATAGATACATCTTTTTCCATTTTATTTTTACCTCTGGCATGTAGACTAAATAAATAATGGTATTTGGGGGTTAAAGTTTGCATAGTTTTATAGTCCTTTGGGCATAGTTCTAAATTATTCTCCAGAACAGATGGATCAGTTCACCAACAATCCCAATTTTCCTACAACTCGGAGCTCCAACAATTGTCATTTTCCTTTTCTGTCATAATATCCAGTCTAAGAGATGGGATCTGGTACTTCAGACTTGTTTTGATTTACATTTCTCTCATCAATAGTAATATAGAGCTTTTTTTTTTTTTTTAACATGGCTATAAATAGTTTAAATCTCTTATCTGATTACTGTCTGTTCATATCCTTTGAGCATTTATCAGATGGGGAATAAACTGTGTTTTTATAAATTTGATGACTCAGTTCTCTATTTATTTGAAAAATTAGGCTCTCTTTTGTATCATTACTGAGTTTCTGTAATCCTTGACTTGAACCTGAGTTGTAAATATAAGTCAAATCTTCCCTGTGGAAAGGCCTTTAGAAAGATTAAGGAATAGGCATAAACCAACTTTTTAATGTACTTCTTCCCTGTATCTAATACTTTAGCCTTCTAATTTTAGATCTCAAGAAACATTTTGGTTTTACCTACACCGACCCCGTTATTATATAGGTGAGAAAACCAAGTCCAGGAATAGGGGAATGATCAAACAGCTAGTTAGAGGAAATTGTCTTAGTCAATCTACATATGTCTGATTCCAATATCATGCTGCCCCTTCCCAATATTGAGATCATTTACTGAGACTTTAAAGGAACTTAAGACACCATCTACGCCAATCTTTTCATTTTGCAAACAAGGACACTGAGTCACAGAGAGGTTATGTGTAATGGGCCAGAATTCTGGACTTGAAACAAGGATTCTTACAGTAGAATTGATAAGACAAGGGTTATCTAGTTTAGCTAGATAGTTCAGTATGATTGATTTATTCTCACAACAAATAATGGTTCCCTAGTGATATAATGACTGGTTTATACTCAGTATACTACATATAAAGTGGGACAAACTCAGCCAGAGAAAGGCTAGGACAGACTCGGAAGGGGTTTGGAGACAGACTGGGAGAAGACAGAGGACCGGAGGCGGGAGCTCAATATTTTGGAGCCAAGGAGAGACATTCATTCTATCTCCCACCTTTGTGGTGGCTAGAGGCTGGAGCACAAGCTCCCAGACTGAGACAGACTTCAGAACAGAGACCATCATGGTTGTCCTCCTGCCTCCCCACAGAAACCAAGACACATTCCGGAGGACCTCCAGAAAGCTGGCCCGGGGCCCAGGCAAGGAGACTACAAAGAATTTGGACTTTATCTCTGGCTGTTCTCTTGGTGATTACTCCTGAAACAAAGGCTGGTCGGGAGACCTCCAGAAAACCAACGGGAACACTACAGTTATGTGATTCTGCCCAAGTTCTCACGATAGGAAGCAGCAGGATTTGGATTTGGACCCAATACCATAGGATCTGAATTTTTCCCACTAGTTTTGTGCTCAGAGAAGGCCGATTTATTTACATAACTAGGAAGGTGACTATGCTGAGGAAAATTGCATGTTACGTTTCCCAAACCCAAAAGAAAGCAAATTAGAATGACCTGATGTATTATTTCTTTCTGCCAACATAATAGAAAATGGAAAGGTGTCTGGTTTCCCATGTTCCCATGTTTTTCATTCATTCTTTAGTCCTTTCAGTTGAGGAGGTTTTAATTATATCTTATAACAATGGATTGTTTGGTTGTTTTGAATAAACAAATCAAAAGAGATTTAAAGTGATGAGAAATGCATGAGTCACTGGGTCCCCTTCCCTCCAAGAGCTAATGTGACTGACTATAGTCATCAGTAAGAACATTCAGTAAACTAATTGTTTATTACTCAGGGTCACATGCAAAAGAGAATAGACTCAAAGTAAGCTAGAAAAAGGATTATTGCTTTTCATCTTTTGATGACGGACATAAACATGAGTCTATAGGACATGCAGAATAGTATCCTTGGACAAATTCAGGAAAACTCCCTAGTTTTTTGTGTAAGAATCTTAAATTCATGTCCTAGAAATTAATGCTCTAAAGTAGATTTCACTTCATCCTTGTTTAGTCTAGTCTAGTTTAAGTTTGGAACGGTAATATTACTCTTAGAAGCATTCTTTGCTCTTGGTACCCTTAAAAGTATTCTTAAAAGAGCTATGAAAAGGCATCCAGCTTTAAATCAATCCTCTTGGGAGGATTTGTGGTAGGATGTGGACAAGAATGATACAGGAGGAGAAGGGATTGATGGGTACAAAAAAAAAATAAAAGAAGCCTTAGGTGGGTGATTAAATGGCTACCATGGGTGAGAAGAATCATATTTATCCTATGTTAGTAGCACAAGGTTAGTAGCAAACAGTGGAGTTCTAGAGGCAAAAAAAAGTATTTCTCTTTTATGCTTGATGTCAAAAAAAAATTCCCAATCAGAACTATCAAAAATGATACAGGCTTCCTTGAGAGATAGAATTCCCCTTCCTTGGAGGTCTTCAAGCAGAGACTAGAGACTTGTCAGGGCTAGTTAGTCCTTTTCTGATATAGATTGGATCAGATGAACACTGAAGTCCCTTCTAAATCTCCAACTGAAAGGCTGTGATTCCCAACCCAAAGTGGAACAAGCTGCCTCAGGAGCTATCAGAAGCATGAAGAGCTAGTGGAAGATAAAGTGCCTGAAGATCATTTTAGCAAACAACTTCCAGATGTCTAAGGATGCCCCTGAAGAGTTGTTGTCCAGAGATATGACGACCAAACCATCACATAGACAGTGATGGAGTAAGTGACCACCAGACGTGTGGTCTGAAACTCTCTGCTGCTGAAACAAAATCTGCTCAAGACATTGTCATAAACATTTAATCCATTTAGGATAGACTTTAGTTCCTGTCTAAGGGTGACATCTCAGGCTATTAGTCAGGCCTAGGATAGGGGTGTAGACTTTACCACCAGCACTCAATCTACATTTGTCTCTATGATCTGAAGCTGTTTATCAGTAGTTGACATCAATCAACCAGTATCTAGTAAGTGGCTTTCATTAATAAGTATTATTTATTAAGTGCCTTGTGCAGAGTAATGTGAATTCTCAATCAACTTAGATTCTGAAAAAGGGCATGACATGAAAGCAAAAGACAGGGATGGGAATTGGCTTTAACCTGGGATTTCCTTAATGGAGGAAAGTCCTGGGGAGGAAACTTTTTCTACCAATGCCAGTGACTATATTCTCTGCCTTAGAAAATTGCCTAAAAGCTCATGCAGCTTCAAAATACCCTGAGAACTGGGTTAAAATATAATTGAGAAATGTTTAACAAAATAAATAAAAATACAAGCCAGATAATCTTCATTTGTAGTTTCCAAAGTCAATATGTGGTCTGGGGGGGGAAGAGGGGAGGGGAAGAAGGGAGGGAATCTGTTTCCATTTGAGCTTGACATGACTGAGTGGTCAAATGACAGTCAATTTGTTAGAGGAGGAACTTGAATCCCACATTTGATCCACTACAACACGTCACCACTCATGCAAGATGTATACAAACAAAAAACAAAGTAATGTTGCAGTAGAGGTACAGGGGTAGGGGAAATCAGGAAGGATTTTGGGTTAAAAAGTAGGGATTCTAAAAATAATCTGGAAGTACCCCAGATTTGGAGCCAGAGAGACTGGGTAGGAGTCCCAGTCGAGCTCTTTACTAAATTATGACAAACAAATCACTTCACCTTCTCTGAACTTGAAAGTTCTCATCTATAAAATGGAGATAATAATGGAGTTACCTCATGAGGTTAACTGCAAAGATTGAATGAGATCATATATTTAAGGAGCCTGGGAAGCCTTGAAATGCTATTTAAAAGTAACCATCCTTTTCGTGATTAGCATGCATTTGGGATTGGAGGGAAAACGGGGATGGGGAGAAGCAACGTGAGGAGACATTGATCAGCTGTGAGCATGAAGGCATTGCTATCAAAGAAGGGAAATGGCCTCTCAGGGGGTCCCCAGACCTCCCAAAGGGAACTGTGCCTCCTGATGGCTTCCTCATCTTGCATCAATCAGACGCTTTCACAGAAAAACAAACTGAGGGAAAGGAGATTAAACTGTTGTGAGTAAAATTCAGTTAAACCATTAAAATGGACAACCAGTTGCTTCTTACAGATAAACAAAAGAAGCTTAGTATTAAGATACCTGGATACAAATGCTCAATAAGCATTTCTTTGCAGAAGATCTGAGTTCAAATCCACCTGGCTGAGGGGCACAGTGCACAGAGCAACAGGTCTGGAGTCAGCAAAATTTACCTTTTTGAGTCCAAATCCAGCCCCAGATACTTAGTATCTTTGTGATCCTGGCCGAGTCACTTCATCCTGGTTGCCTCAGTTTCCTGATCTGAAAAATGAGTTGGAAAAAGGAAATGGCAAAACACTCCAATATCTTTGCCATGAAAACCCTAAATGAGATCATCAAGAATCCTATGTCTTGAAAATGACTATACCACAAAATTGTTCAATCCTACCACAGACTCTTGCTAGCTGAGGAAGCCTGAGGACAAGTTATTTAACTACTGTCTACTTCAGGTTCCTCATCTGTAAAATGGGGATAATTCTGATGTCTACTCCCAGGGATGTTGTGAGAATGAAGTGAGACAATATTTATAAAACTTTGCAAATACTAGAGCTTTGGGTCTAGATGTTAGATATTATTATTTATTAACGATGTGACAACGACAGGTCAGATACTGTATTAGGGATGCACAAAAAAGATGCAATATATCCTGATCTCAAGCTTGCTTGTAAAAGGATGTTGAATTTCTCAAAACAGATTTTGTTAGGAAGGAAATGTGTTCTGTGATTGCAGGGCTCTTTTCTTAGTTACAAAAGGCAAATTCAGTCAATAGACAGAGATCTGATGATTATAACTGAGAAACCTTCAAGTGATGTGCCCTAATTATGTGAGTGACTAATGTTTTCCTAACAAGAAAGGCCCCACTGCTTCCATTTCCCAGCATGCATGTTCCTAAAAGCAACTCCAGATTAGTTTGGTGTTTGCTCAGGAACTGGGAAAGCCATTCATCAAGGCATCTTTTCTCACTCAGTCATAATCAGATCAAGCCAGAAGGCGCTCCAGCATCATCGTGCACCCACACTAAGCCTATTCCATCTCTCAAACTTGTGTTTTAATCACTCGGGTCAGTCAGTTACCAGGGAGCTCACGTTTAATAATGAACTAGTCCCAAATGCAGTTAATCTTGGACTTCACACTGAAATAAATTGAGATGGCACTCTCATTTGGTGATGATAGAGGCAGCCTAGCCTATTAACCGTGAATAAAGTGCTCTGTGGAAGTAGGGAGTTTTTATAGAGATTCATTAGCTTTCTTCTTCTCCCTCCATGAGAGAGCACAACATAAAAAGCCTGATTTTATAAGCGGAGAAATCAAAATGGACATTTTATTAGGCCTTGGCCTCCTCCACAAATAGAGCCAAGCTCAGGTCTGAACTCATCTTTCTCTTCTCTCTTCCTTAATCTAATTGTTTCAAGTAAGTCTATAAAAATACAATGAAGATAAAATGAGATTATAGTTAAATTAACAGCAATAAAGCCATGAAGATTTGACATGTTTTAATCCACTTTTATGAAAATTAAATAGGACATAGTTTGCTGCTACTAACTTGATCCCATGACATTTAGATCTGGGAGCAATTATAATGATAAAATGAATAAATTACTGATATTTTGAGGGCATTTCTCAATTTGCAGTTAACTTTTCTAAAATCTAAAAGAATTATGGTTTAGAGTATCTATCAGGATCCTTGGCAACTTTGTCCCAGATCACTTAATTGGCTTCAAAGGCCAGTTTTAATCATCAAACTTTGTTCAAATTAAATTATGTAATTTCTAGCAGCAAGTCTACAATGTAGGATATAGAAGCCTTTTGACTTCTCTTGTCAGAGGGCAGAAGTAGAAAGAAAAACTGGAAGAAGTTGTAGAGATAAATTAAGGGTTGTTGGTGGCTTGGCAACCAACCTCCTCATTTACAGATGAGAAAACTTCATAGGTTTTACAAATTACAAGTTACAAATACAGCATTAGAATACAGGTCTTATAACTCTAACCCTTTCTTTCTTCCAACTCACATGCATGTCATACACAGAAACATCACCCAACAATTAAAGTTGTTGAAAAGGAGAACAGATTGCCTTGGGAGGAAGTGTATTAGGTCTTCCCTAAAGATCTTCAAGAGAATTCTAAACAACCTCCTTGTTAGGAGACATATTAGAATAAGAACTTCCGGAGGACCTTCCCACTTCGAGATGCTCAGTCTCAGATATATAGAGAGAAGAGCCCATAGTCTTACAAGACTGAGCTATCTATTGTTGGATTGCTCTAAGTATTAGAAGACTTTTCTTTATATTAATCAGAAATCTGCCACTATTTTCTTCCACCTGTGGTCTTAGTTTTGATATATATGAGTCTTCCTGTGTGTATGGCTGGAAGTCACTTTAGGAATTGCAGGTTAGCTATGAAATCATCAGTTCACAAATGTACTGTTAGAGGAACTCTGAAGATACTCAAGAACTCTGGGAAGCTATTAGGAATATCTGAACAAGATGAACAAAATGAACAAAATATCTATACTCCTTGATTCAGCGAGCCTGTTGTTAGAATCTGTCGAAAGGAGATTGAACATAGAAAATAAGGCCATATATACAGCAAATCATTCAGAGCATCATTTGAAAAACTGGAATTAGAAGAGACTTGATTTTTTTAAATAATATTTTACTTTTTCCTACTTACATGTAAAAACAATTTTTAGCTTTTTAAAAAATTTTAAGTTCCAAATGCTGTTCTTTCCCCTCCCTGAAATGATAGCAATTTGGTATAGCTTATACATGAGCAGTTATACAAAATATATTTCCATATTAGTCAGGTTGTGAAATAAAACACGATAAAAAATGAAGAAAATCAAAAATACAGTGGGGGAAAAAGTAAGCTTCAGTCTACATTGAGACACTATCAGTTCTTTCTCTAGGGCCTGAGAGCATTTTTTATCATAAGTCCTTCAAAATTGTCTTGGATCATTATATTATTGAGAATAGCTAAGTTGTTCACAGTTGATCATCATACAATATTGCTGTTCCTGTGTACAATGTTTTCCTGGTTCTGTGGACTTTAATTTGCTTTGATTCAGGTAAGTCTGCTGGTGTTTCTCTGTATTCGTCACACACATCTTTTCTTACAACATAGTAATATTATAGCACAATTTTTAATCATTCTTAAATAAATGAGCATGTACTTTACAGTTCTTTGTTGCTACCAAAAAAAATACTGCTAAGAAAAAATTGGGAACAATTTTCACAGTAATTATGTTCTGATAAAGGCTTCATTTCTCAAATATATAGAGAAATTCTTGTCGAATTTATAAGAATAGAAGTCATTCCCCTATTGATAGTCAAAAGATATGAACAGGCACTTTTCAGATGAGGAAATCAAAGCTATGCTCTAAATCACTATTGATAAAGAAAATGCAAATTAAAACAACTCTAAGGTAGTACCTTATGAGGTAGTACCTCATACCTATCAGAATGCCTAATATGACAGAAGGGGAAATGAAATTTGTTGGAGGAGATGCAGGAAATTGGGACACTAATGCATTGTTGGTGGAGTGGTGAACTGGTCCCAGCATTCTGGAAAGAAATTTGGAACTATACCCAAAGGGAAATAAAATCATGCACACCCTTTCAAGCAAAACAAAACAAAGCCACAGTGCTTGATCTCAAAGAAGAGATAATAATTCTAAGGGCTAGTGTTTAGGTAGTTCTTTAAAGTTTGTAAAGCTCTTTTGAGCCTTACAACAACAAGATAGGTACTGTGATCATTTGCATTTTACAGGTAAGGAAACTGAGGCAGAAAGCTTAAGTGATTTGCCTAGGGTCACTTTCTTAGGTCAGATTTGATTTCAAGTCCTCCTGATTCCAAATACAGAATTCTATTCACTGAATCATTTTGCTACTTCTCCCATTTTTGGCACAAGTGAGAAGTTACAGAAGAATATTGTATATACTGTCTGTTGATGTGCTATTTGGTTTAACTGAATTGCCTTTTTTCTTTCTGTTAAATATATAGAGAAAATGGCTCTCTTAGGGGAGCAGAAAGGGATATAATTGGAAGTGGAGGTGGTAAAAAAAAAAAAAAAAAAAGCAACATAGACTTAAAGTGTAGACTGAAGCTGCTGGTATCTAGAGGCATTGTATATCACATCACAGGAAGCCTAGCAAGTCTCTGTAGGCTCGGTCACCGTCCACCCCAATACGTCCTCAGGTCACACCGTGCCTTAGAATCCCAACTTTGTCTTCTAGCTTAAGATCTTTGAGTTTCCTCTTCAAATCATCCCATTTCCCGCATCCCCCTCCTGCTAATCTCCTTTGTAATCACCCAACTTTAGCTGACCCTGACCTTTTGTGCTTCAGCACAAATCCATGATATATAAAACCCAAGATATATCATTTGAAGCTACCTAAACTAGAGACATCCAAGTGACACCTTGGAAAGGACATTAGTTTTGCCATCTCAAGAGATTTGAATTCAAATCTAGCCATAAATAGCTCCCAGCTATGTGACCTTGAGGAAATTATTTACTCTTCTTCTGCACTTTCTGTAAAATGTGGCTAATAATTAACATCTTCCTTCCCAGACTATAAAATGCTTTGCAAACCTTGAAACTCAAATCCTAGTGATTGCTTTTTTATTATTATTAATTACATGTAAGGCTAATCCTTTGTCTATATGACCAAACTTGCCATGACTGGTGAGAAGGCTTGTCACTGCTCTGTGTGCAGAGTTGTCATTGCTGCTCTGATATTGTAAATTTAAGTTCTAGAAAAAACATAGGGTGGATACTGGAGCAATGAGTCAATAGTTTTAATGACCTAGAAAGAGAGTAAAATAAACAGGAATCCCCACAAAAGTGGAACATGGACAGACCTCTTATCTCATCCCAGTGAGTTCTGCAACCAGTGAAGTCCCAGAACAAGAACTTGGTTGGAGATCAGTCTGTCTGGGTCTAGGACACTCATATTAAAAACTAGAATGGGAAAGCAGGCTCAAGAAAATTTGCCATGGTGTTCTAGATTGCATGTCTATATCTAGGGTAGATAAACCCAACCTGGAAGACAGAGCCAGTTGTTGGGACTCCTTAGAGAATTTGCTTTATGAAAATTAGCCATAATGCACGAAGGAGCACGAGGAAGAGAGAATGTCTGAGAATTATAATCAGTGAAATCTCTAGGTGAAGGAGGGAATGATCAAGACCCACTTCCCTATACACATGACCAGAAGGCCAAGATCCACCATCAAGACTTCTATTCCTTTGTGAGTTTTATTTTTTAAATTTGTTATTTTAAGCCCTGGCTCTTCCAAGTGTGAACACTGGATGCCTGGATCTCCTTTCAGGGGTCAAATCCACCATCATAATAATATTGATAAGATTTGCCTATTAAAATACTCTTCCCTTTTCAAACTATCAATCTGTGAATGACTAGACTTTTTACATATTTCAAATAAAACAATAAATCATAATAGATTGAATGCAAAAGCAGGAGTGATAATCAGCTATCTTCTATTAAGCCTTACATTAAAAATGTCACACAATAGTCTAGGAAGAGGACCTATACCAGGTGGAGGAGGCGTCAGACAAAAGAAGGGGCCAAAGGATATGTTCAAGAGATGTCACAAAGATGAAATCAACAGGCTAGGGCGAGAGATGGAAAGAAGTCTAGAATGATTTGGGGGAGCCCCACCTTTTAGAAGAAAATCTAGAAAAAACTAAGGGACAGATTTCTATAAGAATTGAAAGATCAGCAATATCAGATTCTATAGCATTGTATCCAGTTAAACTAGAAATGGATCTCCGAGGATGAAAATTGACTTAGAAACTCATAAATTATGCTAGATCTATATCGCATTATAGTTTTGTTTGTTTTGTTAAACATTTTCCAATTACATTTTAATCTGACTCTTCATGAGCTTGTAGCCTGTGGGTCTTAAGTTTAATATTTCTCTTCTATAGGAAAGCTGAGTTGAATAGAGGTAGAGAAAAGGTCATTGTATTTGACTTTTAATATGTCTGCTGAGAACTTTCAGAAAATAGCATCTGCTGAACAGTGACAGTAACAGTCGGACTGTGTAGGTTTAAAGAGTAAATGGGTATTGAGCAAGTAGATATAGAAGCTATGTTTTCTACAAGCATGTAAGTAAAGGAGGAGAACTAGAATAGTAACTAGAAGACATAGCTATTTCCTAAGAAAACTGGTTCTTTCGTTCCTTCTTTCTTTCTTTCTTTCTTTCTTTTCTTTCCTCCTTCCTTCTCTTTAACTTCTTTTTCTTTCCTTTTTATTCCTTCCTTCCTTTCTTCCTTCCTTCTTTTCTTCCTATCTTCCTTCCTTTTTCCTTTCTTCCATACAAAGGAAACAGTAGAAAAAAATTCAGAAAAATGAAGAGTATTGAAGCATGGTTGCAGAAGATAGAAGGGACAGAAGTCTGAGTGGGGATTCCATGGTTGTCTTCTTCCAAATATTAATTTTTGAATGCATCAAGTGAAACATGGAAAGTTTCCTTTATAAAAGGAACTCTTACCTCCAACAGTTATTTACCCCAATAAATGCTTCATTGCACATATAACAACTCATCTTAATGAAGTTCAAAGCCAGCCCCACTTCCCCAGTTTCAGACAAGGGGATTTTCTCCACTCCTACATATGGAACTGGAGCAGAGGGAATAATAGTGAGCAAGGTTTTAGTCTAGGACAGAGTATAACCCTAAAACAAAAGGGCATCACACCACAGAGACAAGAGGATTACAACTCACTTCCCCACTTCAAAGTTTCTTCTTCAGTTAGAGAAAAGACCTGCATCCAGGGACTACTTAGTTTGTGTCTTGCTTGGGAAACAAAACTTGGAAGCTGCTTATATGTAGTGAAAGGGAGCCAAGTTTCCAAAGGATCAGAATATTCACTCCACTATGCTTGACCAAACAGGAAGTGTTTAATAATTGTGCCCGTGGAGCCTTTGCTATAGGCAAGTTTTATCAGCTGCTGATGTTTGTGAACACTTGAGAGATGGCTTTTTTCCAATAAGAGAAATATTTAAGAGTAAACCCCTTATCAACACAAGTGCAGACATCTTAAAATGTGAATTTCCAGCTGTTCAACCCTTGAGTGGAAAAGAGAACCCCAAAGTATCCATCTGAACAAGTCAAAGCAAAAAGCCCAAAGTGGCAGCATTTGGGCTAATATTGGTTCAAAAGTATATTTCATGTGCTCGAAAGTCACATTCAAAATGGTGGCAGCATTGATCTACAAATACCCTGTACCCAACAGATAATAGCTTTCCATTGAAGCCATGTTTTTCCAAATGGCTTAGAAACCAATTTCTAGGAAGCATATTTTTATTTTTAAGTGCCACTTAAAACTTTCATTTCCATTGTATGGAGACTATAAAAACATGTATTAAGTGCATACTACATACCAGACACTGTATATATAGATAGATGTTCTGTAGTTTGTCATTGAGTCTGGGTCTATGATTTCAGAAGTCTAGGAAACTCCCTCACTAGTTTAAGTTAGCACCTGTTCACAATTTATCATCTCAGAGATTTATCTGGGGGCCTTTCAAGGTTGAGACTTGTCTGAGATCAGTGGGTCTGCATATGGAAGAGCTGATACTTGAGCTTTTTCTTTTGATGTGAACCATATTGATCTGAATCCAAGCTACCCCCCAGATAGGGATTGTACCCCCCTCCACTCCTTGGTTATTGATTTGGAAGAGAAAACAATGGAGGGACCCAATGAAGAATGATCTAATTCAAGATCATTTCTAGCTTCTACGAGCTGGATGACGGAGAGACACATCGTTTTGTTTCCATTCATACCGATATTAAATTCATGAAAAGTGAAATGAATCTGGCTTTATAAATATTTACCCTTTGCATGTAACAGAGATTCAAGAATTATTCCTAAACCTCAAATGATAGGAGCCATAAGCTGATCTAGTCAGCTTCATAAGACTCAATTGGCTATTTAGAAATTTAGAAATTAGTCTATTTAGAAATAGGGATTTTTCCTGTGGAAAAAAAAAAGTCTGCCTTTGAGTTTATCCTGGTTTTTCCCAGGCTGAGGAAGCAGATTCTTCTAGCTGGGAGTCACCTCGGGTCATCTACATTGCAGCCCCCTGGGGCCCAGCATGAAGTTACAGGTTACTGGGAAGGAGTAGCCCTTGCAATAAGCCTGCTGGTGACTTGGTGACTTATTCCAGAATATCCTCCTAGGTCTGTATCATTCCAGGGCTCAAAGCGCTGGTCCCCATGATTTCTCCAGCCCTTCCAGCTCCCAATCCTAGGCTCTGTGACTCAGGACCACACCAGAGAGAACGCTCCAGCCCGATCCCATCGGTTCCACAAGCCATAATAAGCAAAGCTAGGTCCTGGGGAGACAAAGAGCTAGGAGAGTGAGGCTGGTGACTCTCCCGCCCCTCTGGGACAGAATTTCCGAGGACCCCGATTCTCTCCCATTCCATCTCTGGTCAGTAATATGATAGTGGATCAGCCTATAAACATTTAATAATCCCCTACCAGGTGCCAGGCACTATACCAAGGGCTGAGCCTTTTATATTTTACTCCACAGAGGTCCCCCACATAACGTTATCCTGACTAATGCAATTTTGCAATATCATTATATTTGGTTTAGACATTAAAATCCAAATATATAGCAATGCCCCCTAATGGTGTCTGGCCATGTACCTGAGATCAGGTGTCGAACTTTCCCAGCCCCCAGATCTTCTACCCCTGGGCAGCTCCTGTGCCTTTTGTCTCCTTGCTTGGCAACAATTCAGGGGCTAGCTGGTAATATTTAACATCAAGCCCATAGGGAAGAGTAGGGGAATGTATTTTAATTTTAATCTGCATTATTCATATTCCCTTGAATCTAAACAATCACTCAAACAAGATCTAATTTGTAGTATTTTCTAATTGTCAGGATGCAAGAACTTATGGGAAAGTTTAACAATGGACTACTCCTCTAAGCTTGGTCTAATCCCTCAACTAACTTCCCACTCCCCTGAACAATTAGTGCATGAGAATCTTTCTGCCTCCATAGGGAATCAGATGATTGGACCTCCTTGGGAATATGGGATAGAGAGACCCTCCCCTCCCCACTTCTTCAGAGCAGGGGCAATATGGCCACCTCCCCAGATGCCAGGAAGACCCTTTCTAGTGGCTGCTCAGTGGGAACTTTGGCACTCCACCAGAGAGGCCATTCCAGTCCTGCAGCTTTCTCCTTCCCATTGATCTCAGGGTGGACTTTCTGAGCTCTGGAGGGCCTTCTCTCCCCCCATCCCCCAAAATGGCCTCCTACACAATCTTGTATCTGGAATGGACCCTCCTCTTGCTCTAAACTAAGGTATGATATGATCTCAAAAGGCAGCTGGGGCTTCCCACCCTTCCAGTGCCCCCAAGCCTCCTTTGGGAAACTATTTCCCAAAGACATTGGGATGGTCATGGCAACTGCAAGATTAGGAGCCCATCCCAGAGGTAAGTGAAAGACCCTCAGAAGAAAATAACCCATTTGGGGTTGGTCAGCCCGCACCCTCCTCATCTGGAAGAGGGGTGGACTCCTTGAGCCCCTGAGGACTTTTGCAGTAAAACGCTGAGTTTTTGGTACCGGCACTAATAAGCAAGGACAGACTGGCCCCTGGGGCTAGGCTGCTCTGGGAGGAGAGCAGAGAAATCTCCACTGTGTTCATCTGTAAGACCCGCACCAACCCGGACATCTGTATTTTTCCCCACTCGTCTCTAGCTAACATTTGGACTTCATTGTAAACTAGAGCTCTGCACCCCCTCCCAGGGGATCGGGGAAGAGCAAAGACCATGGTCCTATGGTCCCAGGCTAAGAGACCTCCCATCTGTGGAGCAAGCTATGAGCAGGGAATCTTATCTGCAATAAGAGCAGGTGGGTGTGTAAGGTCCCCGGGGACCTCTCCTTTTAGGGATCACTGAATTCTATGGCTCTTTTTTCTTGATTAGGCTATGGATGGTTTCCACAAAAGTGGACACTGAGTCCACTTGTACCACTCCACACGGCCTTTCTCTTGGGTTTAGGGACTGGAACAAACGGCCACTGTCCAACCTTTCCATTTCCTAAAACCACAAGAGAGAAGCCCTTGTATTTTGTTATCTTCAGTCATTTGTGTTTTCCTTTCAAAACAATGTAATTAGCATTCACTAACATGATGCAAGGGATTGGAAGTGATCCATTGCCATTCTCCTTCCCCTGGTGACTAGCTCCGGGAGCCCTCGGCCATAGCAGGGAGGGACACATCACTCCAGAAGCCTTTTTTTTTTTTTTTAATGATCTGAGGGGTTTAAACACATGATCTTCCACAAACCTACCCCCTCCCCTTATTCCGTTTCATATTCACTTTCACAGACCCTCCAGGAAGCTGCCTTTTCAGGGCAGCTTTCTTGCACAAAGATTCTTGGGGGTATTCTGTGCATAAAACATCATCTGCAATCCAAAGGGAGAACATATCAGTAATCCACTTCAGGAAGCACTTATTAGGCACCTACTAAAGGCAACCAGCTGCTCAGCATACAGAGGGAACAATGTACAAATGCACATTTATTTGACACTGTGAGAACATTTAGAAGGGGGAAGACAGAAGGCAGAAAGATGGAAACAGAGAAAGAGGAAAGAGAGAAGCATCTGATTTTCAGTCTGCAATTTTTCATGCAAAACAGCAGAATGCAAAATCTAGAGGGTGCCTTCTTATTCCATATGTAAACCAGAAACCCAGTCAACAGTAATTATTATAATTATCATAATAGGACTAATATAATAACATAATAGTAAAATAATATAAGGAAGACCTGAATTTGAATTCCTCTTGGAATACCTCTGGCATCCCAAATAAATTAGTTTCTTTGAAGCTCATGTTTTTTGTGTCTAGTACTATCTGTCTGCTTCACTCATGGTGGGCACAATGCCCATGAAAGAAGGAAGGAAGGAAGAGGGAAGGAAGGAAAGAAGGATGGATAGAGAGGGAAGGAAGGATGAAAGGATGGGAAGGAAAGATGGATGGAAGAAAGGAAGGAAGGATGGAAGGATGAAAGGAAGGAAGGATGAAAGGAAGGAAGAAAGGAGGGAGGTTAGGAAGGAAAAGAGGGAAGGATGTAACAATCCCCAGTCCATTTAAATAGTCCACATTAACCCCTCCATTTCTATAAACAAATATGCCTGACTCAATCATCTGTTTGATGATGTTTGGAATTTTTTTTTTTTTTTTGATTTGTTTGGTAAGATTAGTTTTCCCCACCTTACCAGGCCTGGGAATTCAGTAACCACTCAGAGACTCGATCACAGTATTGATCAGTATAGACACTTGAATCTGATCCATTTTTTTCTGACCTGGGCCCCTTTGCTCCTCCTCGGGCAGCCTAGTGTACTCCACACCATAGGAGTTCCCAAATTGGTCCTGGACTCAGTGGAGACCCCCGATTACCATAGCCCATGTAATCCAGAAGCCCTAGACCACTGGGTCACCTTGCGCTTCCCCACAAATTGAACTTACAGCCTTGAGTCACCACTCTGAGCCTTCAAGGGCCCTTTGTTGACATATGGCTGTGTTCATGTGGATGGCACCCAAGGAGAACTTTATGACCCACATTTATGATTATCATTGTTGTTATTATTTGACTAGTAACCACTAGCATTTGTATGTCCTTTGGAAGTCTTTAAAACATATTAAGGTATTTAATTATTTTCCATAGGAATAATGAAGTTAAATTCAGCCTATATTTATCTTTCTGAATCACTACTTCACTCTGATGTCCTGTTGTGCGGATATGACCGCGGGTCTCTTAAGTGTTTTTGCCAGCTGTGCACTCGAAGCCTCCAGCAGTCTGGGAGAGTCTCCAATTCGGACAGAGCAATGAGTTCTGTAGCCAAAAGACCAGGCTGGCTAATAGGGGAGAGAGCTTCCAAAGTAATCTGCCCAGTGTACCATACCATACTATAGCCTTACTCAATGAATTCCACTGGTCCCATAGCATCACCTCTGGGACCAAATATAAAATTCTCCATTTGGGTTTTCTTCACACCCCAGACTTCCCAACTCTTCAGTCTTCTTACATCTGACTCAACTCCATGTATTCTGAAGTCCATTGACCCTAGTTTCCTTCCTATTTCCTCATGCAAGACTCTTGTTCTTGTGTTCCTCTTCCTTTTCTTTTTTAAATATATTTCCTTTGAATTTAAATACAAAATAAACAAAGACAAAAAAGAAAAAGAAAAAACGGTCATATCCACAGAACATGAGAGGATTCAAAATTTTAGACAATATATTTCCATTTCAAGAAAGCTTATATAATAAATACTACACATTATATTCAGTGTTGTTTACCTTTGCTTCCCCTACTTTTTTTCCTATTAAATATTACTCCTGATCATTGTTATTATGTATGTAAGCATATAGTGCTTATTATGTGCTTACATACATAATAATAATTAATGTATTAATAATTATGTATGTAATACATTATTATGTATGTAAGCGCTTTATTTCTACCCCTACCTTGTCTTATTATTATTTAACATATCCCGCCTTCAAGGATCCTTCCCTCCACTATTTCCCTCCCTCATTACCTCATTCCCATTAATCTATACATCTTATCTCATTCCTATTAATTTACAAAGTCTCCTATATGCTCCCTAATGATATTCCCTCCCCCTCTTATTTCTTTATAAATTTAAATTGTTTCCTCTTAAACCTATTCCCAATGTAAATAGGATTCCAGAACTACCTGCCCATCTACTTCCTCTGTCAGTTCTTGCTCTTACACCTCATTTGTATAATTACTGTTACCTTTTCCTACAGTTTTGCTTTTTCCTGGTTCTCATTTCCTGGTTCTCAATTAAGCACATCTCATTCAGCTTTACCCCAATCTTTCCTTTGAACTATTGAAACATTACTAATGAAAATCTTAGACACCTAGTTTACATTTCCACATATAAAACAAAGTGTAGTTTTGTATCCTTGTCTATGATGTTTACCTTATATTTCTCTTAGACCTTCTATGTTATTTTTTTCTATTAAGTTCAGATCTTTTTGCAACAAAATCCTGAAAGTCTGATAGTTCGTTGAAAGTGCATTTTTTATCATTCAGGATTAAACTTAATTTTGCAGGGTATGATATTTTCAGCCACAACCCTCTTAGATATATAATGTTCCAAGACCAGCAGTCTTTGATGTAGCTGCTGCTAGATCTTGTGTGATTCTAATTGTGCCTCTGCTGTATTTAAATGGCTTTTTTCTTGATGCCGTAATATTTTCTCCGTGATCTACAGGTTTTAGAATTTAGCAATGATGTTTCTGTAGCTTTTTCTTGTAGAAATTCTTTCAGGCAGTGATTGGTAGATTTTTTTTTTTTTCTATTTCTACTTTCCCCTCTTGTTCTAATATTTCAGGACAATTTAATTATTTCTACCATTATTGTCTGAAGATTTTTTTTTTTTGGTCTTTGCTTTCAGGTAGTCTAATTATTCTTGCTTTTTCTTATCTATCTGTTGTCCAGTTCTATTGCTTTTCTTATGAGATGTCTCATCCTATTCCATCTTTTCATTCTTTTTATTTTGTTTTTATTTCTTGGTCTCTTGTAACTTTTCTAGTTTCCTCTTTCCCATTTCCAGTTTTGTAGGAATTATTTTCTTCCTTAAGATTCTGGATCTCCTTTTCTAGTTGGTTAACTTTCTTTTCATAATCTTGTTTTACTTGGATTTTTGGTGGTTGTTTATTCTTTTGTTTTTCCTCGGTATCTCTCATTTGACTTTTAAAGTCTTTTTTGAGGTCTTTTGTGAATTTTTTAGGGGCAAGTGAGCATTTAATGTTGCTTTTTGGGACAGGAAGGGCTTTGTTTTTGTTTGTTTTTCTTCCAAATTTTCTGAAGATGAACTCTAGTATTTTCTATTCCCATTCTATGGTTCTCATTTTTATTCTCATTTTTAAAAATAAGTGTTTGTTAGTGTAATCGCTTCTACTCCAGAGATGACCAATGGTCCTTCTAGTCTCAGGTCCTCCTTCAATCCTCCCCTCTGGCCTGGAACCCCAAATCAAGAACTCCACCCTCCTGTAAATGCCCACAGCCAACATTATCTCGGTCCCACATCTTCTGCACTCACTGTGTTTCCTTCTTGCCAAGATATCTGGGTCTGACATCCCTTATCACTACTCTGAGTAGACTCAGACACTGAACTCCCACAATGTCCTAAAGCTGGGGCTGAGGCTACCTCCCAACTGAGCTGCCCCACAACTCACATTTGTTGTTTCTGGGAAGTTACCCTGGAGATGTTTATATTTCAGAGGTCAAATCTATGCCCTGGTTTCTTCCAATTATTCCAGAAAAAGTACTATTCTCCCCCAACTTATTTTACAGCAACATGATCACCCTGAGACTTTATTTTGTCTTGTGTGGGGGGGAAATCTGGAGAGTTTAGAATTTTCTGATTTATTCTGCCATCTTCCCAGAATCCCCTCTCCTCATTCATTTTCTCTGGCTGGCCCCAATACCTGAAGGCTCTCTCTCACCTTTAACCTTCCAGAACTGTTGGCTTTCTCCAAAACTTAGCTAAAATCCCACCTTCTACAGTAAGTCTAGTCCTCCTAAATCCTCCCGTCTTCCAAGAATATCCCCAACTGTCTTATCTTTATCTTGTTTACACATACATAGTTGTTTGGATGTCAACTCCCCCATTAGACTGTAAGCTTCTTGAGGGCAGGGACCATGTGTGTGTTTTTTTTTCAGTCTTGGCTTATAGTACAATGTCTAGCACCTAGTAGGTATTATTTTAACTATCACACAAAACCCTTTAACAATGCAATGATTTTAAAAATAAAAATCCATTTTAAAGAATGATGCACTTTAAAATGTGGTGGTAAGAAACTGGACACTGAGTAGCTACCCATCAATTGGAGAATGACTGAATAAGCTATGGTATATGAATGTTATGGAATATTGTTGTATAAGAAACAATCAGCAGGATTTCAGAGAGGCCTGGAGAGACTTACATGAACTGATGCCAAGTAAAATGAGCAGAACCAGGAGATCATTATACACAACAACAAGATTATACCATGATCAATTCTGATGGACTTGGCTCTTCTCACCAATGATTCAGGCCAGTTCCAATAATCTTGTGATGGAGAGAGCCATCTGCACCCAGAGAGAGGCCTGTGGGAACTGAGTGTGGATCACAACATAGCATTTCACTTTTTGTTGTGGTTTGCTTGAATTTTTTTTGTGCAGCAAGAGAATTGCATAAATATGTATGCCTATTTTGGATTTAACATATTTTTACCATGTTTAAGTTAACATCTAGGGAAGGGGGTGGGGAGAAAGGGAAAATTGGAACACGAGGGTTTTTCAGGGGTCAGTGTTGAAAAAAATTATCCTTGCATGTTTTGAAAATAAAAAATAAAATTTAAAAAATAATGCACTTAACACCTTTTTTCCCCCAATAAGTTTGTTGTCGTTCAGAGATATCCAACTCTTTGTGACTGCACTTGGGGTTTTCTTGGCAAGATATTGATGTGGTTTGTCATTTCCTCTTCCAACTCATTTTACAGATGAGGAAACAGATAAATACAGTTAAGTGACTTGTCCAGGGTTACACAATTAGTGCCTGAGGCAGGGTTTGAACTCATGCAGATGAGTCCTCCTGATCATAAGACCCATGTTTTGTGCCCCATGTCCCCTAGTTTCCTAATAAATACTTCCCATTCATTCCTCCAAACATCGATATCAGTCTTCTGCTGACAAGGCAGAAAACATCTTCATTTTAGTAGCAAAATGGCGCAGTATAGTTTCACCAACTTAAATGTGTACGAGAATAAATATCCCTTGGCTCTTTTTTTTCTTTTTTAAAAATTAATTTTTCCCTTTCACTGCCTTCACCCATAAATTATTTTAAGCCCCCAAGAAAAGTTGTATGGTCTGGAAAAGCAGATTCAATGTTGACCATTTTTAGAAATGATATATTTCTTTCTTCATTTTAAATGAATCACCTTTCTTGGTAAATTCTTGAAAGGTTGCATAAATATAGGATATTTGTGTAAATTCATGGTTAGAAAACTGGTGACCTGACAGTGAAATTGTTGTGCAATTCTTGAAATAGATAAACAGAGATGGGGTTTCAATATCTGTTAGTCAAGACTATGTCCACAGTGATAAAATCGCAGATCTTCCAGAGGTTCAAAGTTTCTGAAGTTATTTCATCGATGTCTGCTATTGAAGAGGGGGGAAATAATTGTAACTTTAAAAGAAATTCATTTTTTGATGTCCTAAAAGTAGATTTAGGAAAAAAAGAAATTGAAAGATAACCCTATGCAGAGGGATGGTGCTTTTTTCTAAGTCAGTATATCATTTGGTTCCCATGAAAATTAAATGTTTTTTTCCTTTACAAATTTTCTAGGAATCAGCAAGAAAACAAGCATTTATTAAGTGCTATGTTCCAAGCACTATGTCATGGGCTAGGGGTACAAATTAAGGCAAAAACATGATCCCTGCTCTCAGGGAGCTCACATTCTAATGAAAGAGATAATATATAATCACCATGGACACAATAAATGGGAGGCTCAGAGAGAAGACTCTCATTGTGTGACCTTTTCCAGAAAGTGGATTTTGAACCAAATCTTAAAGGAATCCAGGGAAGTCAGGAGACAGAGGTGAGGAGGGGGAACATTTCAGCCAGTGGGGAAAGCCAGGCAATGAATAAGTTGAGTGCTATGTTCAAGGAACTAAAGGAAGTCACTGGATCCTAGAAGGCATGGAAGGGAAGAAGATAGGGAAGGCCAGATTCTGAAGGGTTTTGGAAATCAGAGAATTTCATATTTAGTCATGGAAGTAACAGGGAGCCATTGGAGTTTTTGAGTAGGGAGTATGAGATGGTTAGTTAGAAGAATCATTTCAGGAGCCGAGTAGGGAATGGACTGGAGTGGGCAGAGATTTGGGACTGGGAAATGGTGAGAAGCTTCCTGCAATGCTCCAGGGAGAAGGTCTGCACTATGTGGTGGCTGCTTCTTCCAGATTGTCCCTTTGTCCCCTCTCCCATCCACCCATATTATATTTAATATGTATGCCATATTGCATATCCCTGGAATTAACATTTATTGACCACCTACTACTACACTGAATGTCTCAGAGTTATAGTAGAGTTTTAAGCTTTGATTTCCATCCCCATGATAAGTACTGAGTAAACAAAGGCAAAAAAGAAACAACTTGTTCTCAGGGGGCTTACTCTCCAGCAGGAAATACCATATGTATGCAAAGAAATAGAAAAGGATTTTGAAGGAGGGCAAGAACCTTCTCTCCCTTCCCTAGTACTGTACTCCTTCAATTTGTCAGCATTCCTTCACGTGCCTCTTCTCTACTGGCCAATTTCCTCATGGAGAAGGAAGAGTGATTTTGTCCACACTCATTCTTTTGACAATAACAAGAGATTACAACCTAAACAGCACATAGTTCCACCGGTCCACTCTTTAATTTCTTCTCATTAGACCAAGTGTTCCTCCTAACATGGTCATTCCCTCTAGTGATGGAGATTTGACTGCATTGTCTATGTTGTTCCCATCAGTTTGCTAGAGAGATGGGACCCAGTGTGTTGGAGAGGTAGGGCCCATGGTCAAGGCCATGGGCCACCTATCTCTTTCTCTCATCACAGGAACAACCCATTGTCTTTTTCCATCACTATGATGACATTCATATAGCCCTCTTCTTTCCTCATTCCTAGAGTATATGATGTTGCAGCCAGCTCTCCTCTACCATGTAACTTTCCATTACCCTATTGGAGATCTGCAATTTCATTTCTTCAGAGACAAGAGTTCCTTGACTCACATCTGTAACATTTCCACAGGTCTGTTGGTATTAAAAAGATAGGCGCGCATTTCAGAGAGACATAAGGTTAGTCGATCCGTGTTTCAGGGAACAGAGCTAAAACCCACTTGGAGTCAACAAACAAGTCAACCATCCATGGGACCTATCAGAGAAACAAGAACGTGCCCTCCTGAAGAAAGTGGAACCCCTTTGTCTTTGAAGGATGGCCCCAGAAGGCCAGCAGGGTCACCTTCTAATGAATTTGAAGATGATCCTCACTTGATTGATCATCATCTCCCGGAAGTGATCCCCCATCAGGAAATAGAAGAGAGGGTTGATCACACTGTTTAGAAATGCCAAGGGCCGGGTCATAATGTAGAATGACTTGATGATGATCTTTCCGCATCTGGTCGGCTCCCAGACCTCCAGGCGGGATGCTATCCTCACGTTTCGCATGATGTGGTAGGGGGTAAAGAGAACTGAAAATATCACCACTGCCATGATGACCAAGTTGAGAGGCTTCTCAAGGGGGAGAGAAGTGCTAAGTTGTCTGCTTCTCTCCTTCAGAAAAAGCACAATTTTCAGGTAAAAGAAGCACATGACAAAGAGTGGAATGAGGAACCCTAGGAAGGTCAGACACACGCTGTAGATAAGGTTCAGTTTGGGATCTCCAGAACTCGCATAATCATTACAGGTGGTGCTGTCGTTTGGGTCAAGGAAAAAGAGGATTGGTAGAAGCTCAAGGGTCACCCAGATCCAGATGGCCACAGAGATCAAGGCCGAAACTTCTTTCTTTTGTAAGAAATGTTCCCGGAAGGGATATTTCATCAGCAGGTACCGGTCAATACTGATAAATGTAAGGAAAAGGATGCTTGTGTATAAGTTGGCATGGAGCAAGTACCTGTTACTTATGCACAGGATATATGCCCCTTCCCCAATGGCATACTGTCTAACCAAAATGGGGAGTGTGCAGAGGAGGGTGAGGTCAGAAAGGGAAAGATTGAAGAGGTAAATATTGCCACTCTTCCAGTTTTTTAGGCAGAAAAGATAGCCCAAAACAACAGCCACGTTCCCAAGGATGCCAATGACAAACTCAATGGAATAGATGGTAGGAAGAAAGTATTTCTCTAGGGCATCCTCTATCCCCAGCCATTTGTTGCAAGTCTCGTTCTGATCCTGAGCAAGAGGAAGAAAAAAAAAATTAGGAATAATGAAATTTTCCCTTTATGAGACAAAAAACTTTGTGATAACAAAACCCTAATGTTTCTGTGATCAAGAAAGTCATTTAAACTCTACTCTTTACCCATAAAATGGGAAGGTTGAAGCAGCATGAGGTCACTTCCAGCTCTAAATCTATTAACCAATGTATATTTTTGGTCTAAACAACAGCCTCGGCCAAAACAAAACAAATTATAACAAATCACAACAGTTGATCCTGATTTTTAGGAAACAGTAGAATTACATCTCCATATGCTTATGAAAAACAAAGACAAATATTTTGGACAATTCTGTGCTAAACATTCACATGTCCTTCCCCAACATTCCTAGTTGTGTCAACCAACCTGGGCTCAAATCCCAGCTCTCCTTTTATTGCCTCCTTTTCCTTTCTATCAGTCTCCTCATCTTGTAGATGGTTGTTGTTCTTTGTTCTTCAAGAGGACCAAAATGACATCATTAACACAAACAGTCCCTTTGAACTTTTGAGGTAATTTCTCTAACTTTGTGCATTTCCTGAGCTAATTCAATTCTACTTTACTCATAGAGGACAGCACCTTTTCTGAGGCAGGCATGCCATGCTGGGCGGTCCTGTGTCCATGTCATGCAATCAGGTCTAAAGTTCTTAAGAGACCTTGAGAGTATTTGTGCTCATAAATACTTCTTTGTGCTTTTTTTGACCGCCTTGTGAGCACTTGCCCTGTGAGAGTTCTCCATAAAATAATCTTTTGGGCAAGCAACAATCAATGTGGCCTGCTCTCCTGTCCAAAAAAAAATCTATGATCTGTCATCTTCCAATCTATCATCACTAGCTTCACATAGCAACCTGAATTACTTGAGAAGTTATGACTTTGTAGTCTTGACTCAAGTGCTACCTTCCAACTGGCTCCAATCTATTTTTCCAGATTGATTTCAGATTAGTTCCAATCTGCATTCCATCAAAATTGGGCTACATAATTCTCTCCCATGCCTTTGCAAAGGCTGATCCCCACTCTTGAAATGGCGTCTGGTCTCACCTTGGCTTCTTGGAATGCCCAGATTTTTTCAAGAATCAATTTAAGAAAGAAGCACCTTCTATGTAGGAGACTTTTGATGATTCCCCCATTTAATTACTTTGTTATATATTTCTATATTTACTCACATTTCATAATGTACATTTCATATTTAGGCTTCCTTGATGTGTGATTCAGTAAGTCATAACATCTCTGTGACTCATTTTCTTCATTGAAAAATAAATATTCATAGTATCTACTTCATAAGGATGACAAAGACTGAATAAAATCACTCTCTCTATATATATAGTGCTTTAAGTTTTCCTAATTTTATGGTGCTATAAAAATGCTAGCTATTAGTACTGAATTCTTAAATAGCGACAAAGTCAACAATACATTTTTCATTTCAAAATTTATAAAAGTTTTCTGAGGCACCAGGGCAATGGGAAATTAAAAATAAAGAGGGACATTTTGTTTTCTGAAAAATATACAAGTGCAAACATTAAGCAAAATAAGTTGCATCTGATTTTAGTTAATCCTGAAGATTTCATAAAATAACAAATTCATTTGTCAAGTTTCGAAAAGCTGATTTCCATGGTTAGAGGAAAGTTCCTGGGAATTGCAGCATAGGAACTGCAGAAGCACCACTCACAGCTTCTTTATTCAGAGATTTTTTTGCATAATCAGTCAATAACAACCTGAAATCATTTAAAATTTATTTCATGTCCCCCAAAGAAGAGGAATTTTTCCTGAATCAACTTATATCAGTTACATATAATGACAAAACACTACTTGGGACCTAAAAATAGGGACAAGGAAAAGTCCAGCAATAATAGAACCAAGCTTTTTAAAAATGAAAGTTAGGAGCCCCCTTAGTCAGAGGTAAATGCAAAAGTTCAAGTCAGAGATCTATCCACTAGTGCTTTCAAGTTCAGCAGCACCAGCTTGGGCACAGTGGTTGAAAATGCATGCAATAGTAATAACTCATTTATACTCTTAGAATTGGACAATCCTTCACATATATTATCTTTAAAGCTTACAAAGTAGGTCCTACTGCTGTTATTATTCCCATCTTGTAGATGGGAAAATTGAGATTAAGACTGTTAAAGTGACTTTGCCCCAGGTCATAGAACTAATAAATGGTGGCACAAGAACTTGAACTCTAGAATTCTGGTTCTCAATATTGTGTTTTCCCCACTCTATCATACTGTGTTCCCTAGAAGCACCAAATCCAACATTTTATCTAATTTTTGTTTCAGGATTAATGTAAGTGATGAGGAAGAACAATACTAAAGAGTTCTAATAAGGCATGTTGACAGTGGTATTGACCTGTGAAAACACATTGACTTCAATAATATTGATTTAAAAAAACTATGGGAATTACGTGATAACTTGTATGAAACATCTTTAAAAACTTTTGAGACACCATACAAATGTGTTTGACTGTAATTCATGCTGCAGGGCTTTGGGGACCATTACTGGACTGCAAGAGTTGATGATGTGTAACTTGTGTTCATTTATTTTATAGAATCATCTATACCAATTTTATAATTTAAATGATGCTTAGATAATCCTAATAACCATATATTTGACAAACTATTAAAACATTTCAGTGATGTTTCTCTCCTTATCCCTTGGAGATAAAACAATTGAGTCAAAAACAAATCAAGATAACTTTTTGTTGTTAACACTTTAATCTATTTCATTGTTGCTTTGCTTTATCAGGTAGATGTTATGTAAATCACTAATCTATTAGTGAAGCAGACATTTTGAAAAACTGATAGCAGTAGAAGAATTCATGATTTAGAACCATTTGGACACTAGGAATAAAGGCAGTTAGCGTTTGGCATGGGGCATAGAGAAGAACTGAAACATATACTTTAAAAGCTTAAAACTATACTAAGACTTTTGAGCCATCCTATATACTTATACATGTATTCATCCACATATGCTACTGTATTTTATTAATTATTATTAAATTAATTAATTAATATTAAAGTTAATTGTTTATTATGTATATGCACACATATATCCAAATATTCAAGTGTGTGTGTTAACTCAAAAGTCTTAGAATGGTCTTAAGATTTAAAACCATAATAAGACTTTTGGGGCAGTCTATATCTATGGCAAGAGACTCAAAGACAAAAATAATGGTCCCATATACACCAAAATATTCATAGTAACTCTTTTTCAATAAGAGCAAACAAAACAAAACAAAAAAAGCTCAAATTCTAGAAATAAAGTAAGTGTCAATTAATTATAGAACAGCAGCAAAATAAATTATGATGTGGATGAAATAGAACATTACTAGACCTTTAGAAATGATCATTTTAAAGAATTCAGAAAAGCATGCAAAGACTTATAAAAACTATTATGGAGTAAAATAAGCAGGAAACGATGTCCATTATGTCAACCATTATACATGAATAGAGCCACAACCAAAACAGACTGAGTGTTATATAATGATAATGATTCAGCTTGGCCTTGGAAAAGAGACTGGAAAAAGGAATTTCCCTCCCTTATTTGGACAACTGAAATATTCCTGGTCTGGAGCACTAAACATACTATCCAACTGAACTGATATGGTCTATTTTTTTTTTTTTATTTCTTTTTTCTTTCGTTTTAAAAATTCTTTGTTGTTAGAGATGGTTCCTGAGGAGGAGGGAAGGGCAGAAAGAGGTGTTTGGAGATGGAGGAAAATAAAAGTGAGTAATATAAAGTTATTTTAAAGAGGCTCATTAAGAAATAAAAATGTGATTCATACTTTGATGGACTGGCTTTAAAATTAATTTCATTTATCAAAATGAGAAGTCATTACAAGTGAAGGCCTTTCAAAAACAGGAATCACATTTGTTTGTAATTTTGTACCTATACTAGTGCCTTCTCTCTCTTCCCTCCCTACATCCTTTCCACACAATCTGGTACCACCTCCCACTATACTCCTTATGAGAGCACCTCGTGCTCCATCCCTAGTGTTTTCTCCAATCTTGCTTAAATGAATGAGACAGAGAGGGAAGGCTGAGTCCTTGCCTGGAGGGATGATAGCAACAGGAAACGCCATAAAAAAACAGATGACTAAGGAACTCTCAGGCAGAACTAGGAAAGTTGGGGCAAGGGAACGTCCTAGGACTAGAGTTTTATCCCTGAACTTCACCTCAGGTTAAAGATGAAGGGAAGTCCAATGGAAAGACCAAAGCTTGAAGAGGTCACAAACTACCAATTGGCGCTCTCTTCTGGCATCTGTTCCCTGGCTCATAAATGCACTAGCAACTGATTTCCTTTCCTTTTATTCTAATAGATAGGAGATGGCAATGACAGAGAATCTTAAAGGGAATGATTGTAGGCTAAGTTAAGCTTCCTAGGACCCTCAGTATTGATCAATTAGGTATCAAAACAAATGGATGGTAACCATGATCTTTAGGATTGTTGTCTTTGCAAGTATTTTACAGGATCTCAAGATGCTTCCCAGGATTTTTCTCTATGTAATATCTACCCCCCCCACACACCCCTTTCCTAATAGAATCACAAAGTGTTTTCCATGAAGAACTGACATTTGTATTTCTATCTCTAGATACTCTTTAACATAGAATATTATATAGATAATAATATTGTAGAACACAGAATAGAAACAGTGACAAAATGACTACAGGTTAATTTACAAAATTTCTTAGGTTCTTCAAATAGTTACTGATAGAGGGGAGAATGACAATGAAAGTAGGATTCTGAGTCCTCTGAGCGATCTCTAAAACTATGCCTGAGGCTTCCAAAGTTTTATGTGAGATCACGCTCCCATAAAAGGATTAATCATTTTAAAAATATGAATTCTGTGAAAGAAGCCCACATCCATTCAGTTTGCTCCTCTGGCCATTTGCGCACATTCAATATCACATTTATGTTGTAATTTCCCACTGGTTTTGTTTGTTTGTTTTTTGCTATGAGTTGATAAGTTTTTCATTTTGTAAAAATGCATTTGCATCCATTTCAAATACATTTGAAATTTTAGTTGCAAAACTGAAATAACTAATTTAGGACTATCTCAGTGTATGATAACATTTTGCAGTAACAACAAAACCAATAATAATGATAATATAATAGTTGCTATTTATATAGCATTTTGAGGATTGCACAGTACTCTACTTATAGAATTTTTCTTAGAGCCCCGAGGCAAGTTTTTTCAAAACAAACCAAGGTGAATTACCTCTGCCGAAAATGACTTTAACTACTTCTATTTAATAAGATTTTCAATTATTAAAACGCTTTGAATGCTGGGGGGAAAGAAAAACCATTTAGATTTTGAGCATTTTGTATTTGTTGTGCAAATGACCTCCTATAGCAAAGAATTAAAATATTAATATTTTATGCCCTGATATAATATTTATTAGGTACTTGTATTTACAAATAATCATATGACTCCTTATACATATATTCATACGGCATCTTAGATTAAGTTTTCTAAAAACTAGTGTGGTTCAAACTCTTCAATATGTTTGGGGTTTTTTTCCCCAAAAAATATCTTCAGGTTTATTTTAATTATTAATGTTAAATAAAAATAACATGTTAAATGCAAACAACGATTCAATAGTTGTCTTAAAATATTTCCTTAATATATGTTGCTAGCCAATGGACAGAACAGCTACATGGATTCCTAGCAAACATAATATTGTTTGTCCTCTGTACTTTTCCTGCTAAATAACCATAGCTATTTCACTAACTCCATTTACTGATTTTAGTGCAATATTAAGCTCTTCTTGAAATACTGTCAGAGACCACTAACATGATCCATAAGTTGAACCAAGCCTTTGGCAATTTTGTTTTAAAGGAATATTGATTTTCAAAGAGATTAGTACTTTTGACATTAACCCATAAGACAGAAAACAACTTACAAGTTAGAGTTACATTCACACACACACACACACACACACACACACACACACACACACACACACTACTTCTGGAGTGAATTTGGACCAGCTGGTCATGGTTTAAGCATTATCCAAAACATTAATCACCCTCTTTTCCAGGGGGCCCACTAGTTGCTGGCCCAACATGACATGAACTGGATTCCGGAGAATGAGGAATATTGTAGCTTACCATTCTTTTGGCTGGGCAGGCACTCCTCAGCAGCCGGGCGATGAGTGATGCTTCTGGGTGGTGGGACTGCAGCTGTATTGCCTTATTTCATCTCATTTGCATATCATGCAATCATTCAAAGCACATTGAGGAGTTTATTTATCTGCCCTGCCAAAGCAGACCTATGTGCAGTTTCCTGTAAAGGGGAGGTGCAAGCCCATTAACTCTTTCATGAGGGAGGAAGAACAAACTGAAGATTTAGAAAACTCTGATGTTTAAATTCCCCCATGCACAATTAAGACATTAGCTGAGTGTTTCTTATTTTCACTCATAAGCTTTCAACCTGAGCTGGAATCAGAGCTAACTAATATTTTACAAAAATCATAATTTTTGTGCTAGGAGAGACCCTATGGGTCATCCTATCTATAGGATCACACTTGTAGCTAATTTGCTAGCATTTTACACATTGCTTTCAGGTTTACAGATAGCATCTCATTTTATCCCTGCAACAACCCTGAGAAATGTTATTAATCATTCTTTATTTCACAGTTCAGGAAACTGAGGTGAAGGAACTTCATCAAAATCATATAGCTAGTAAGTAGCTAAGGCTGAATTTAAACTCTGGTATTTCTGACTCCAGGCCTAGTGCTCTGTCCACTGTACCACCTAGCTGAATCACATATTTAGAGTTGGAAAGTCCAACTTCCTACCCCTCACCCCTTTTCACTTGTTGTTGAGTGAACTTTTTGTACCCCCACTGGGGCTTTTCTTGACAAAGATAATGGAGTAGTTGGCCATTTCCTTTGCTAGTTCATTTTACAAATGGGGAAACTGATACAAACAAGGTTAATAAATTTTCTTGACCCCAGGCTGGGCAATCTAGCCACTGCATCACCTAGCTATCCAGCTTCATTTTGCAGATTAGAAAACTAGAGGCCAGAGAGCCTAAATCATTTCTCTATAGTCATAAAGATAGTATATAAGAGGTAGGGTTGGAACCCAGGCCCTCTGACCCCAAATCTAGTTCTTTTCCCACTGTGTCCCACTCCATCTCTCTCTCTGTAGCAGGTAGAAAGTTAAAGGTATGGCAATGAGAAGTTGAATGATATACCCCTTATTACAAGAGCAAGATTCAGAAAAAAGACTTTGTACATGATTCTAGGGCTGAATCTCTAAACCGCCCTACAAGGCTGTATCTCTGCAACAAGTACTTTTATCCACAAGCTATAGAGCAATGAAGTCCTAAATGACAATCTTTCCCCTTGTTGGCACTCAAATTTAAAAACATGCAAAATAAATGCCTTAGATACCCAGGAGTGGAAGGGGAGGGGATAGACAATAACAGGATTTTAACAGGTCTGCCCTGGAATTACAGCAGGAGGCAAGCTGCTATTATTGTAGAGCAGGATTTCTTCATCCTTTTCTGTTTGCTTGGGATTTTTTGGGCAAACCTGGTCCATCCCCCCTGCTTAGAATCATGCTTTTAAAGGCATAAAATCAAACACTACATAGGAGTTCAAAGGAAACCAATTAGATTTGAAATTAAATTTGAAATATAAATATGTACATATCTATATTAATTATTAAATTTGAAATATAAATATATATTGCATATATAAATATATGAAATATATACAGAGAGAGATTTGTACATGTCTAGTCACCTATTCATTTATCTGTATCCATTTGTTCATTCATCTACCTATCTATAGATAGCTATATAGATATAGATATCAGTATCTCCATCCGTCCATTTATTCATCTCTATCTATTCAGCCATCCATCTATCCAAATATCTTTATATACATAGATATAAATATTTATGTAGATATATGTATACAAATATCTATTCATCTATCTCTAACCATATATTCATCTAGTTATCTCTGTCTATCCGTCTAAAGTTATTACTATCCTGGGTTAAGAACCTTTGGCTGTAGACCCACAATGCACACCTGCCTCATGTTGTTTGTGTCTATCAAAAGTAGACAAATATACTTCAGTGAACTCTGACCCTAACATATCTAGCAATTCATTACTTAAGTGCTTATTTGGGATTTAGGAGAAAAAAAAATCTAAAGTCAACATCCTTAGTATTTTTTCCCACAGAGACAAAGCCAGATCTGGTATTTAAAAGAAATGGCTCATTTGCTGTGCACTCATTTCTTTGTGGGACCAGAAAAGAAACACTGGATAATAAGATTTACTTTTTTTTTTGTCTTGTAGATCTACTCAAGCATTTTAAAATTTTGTTTCACAAATGTTTCCTTGTACCTAGTTTATGGAAGTAGAAGAAAGTTTTCATTTTTTTAGGGGGATTATGATGACATTTTATTTTTATTGTTATTTTTTTAAATTAAAGCTTTTTATTTTCAAAACATATGCAAGGATAATTAAGATTTACTTTCCAAAATGAAGAAACTGAATACCAATGCAAACTGAACAGTCCCTTCAAAGTTTCAACATTCATGGGCATGATCACAAGGATCATACTCAATGAAAAGAGGAGATTTATACCAGGGATGCAGAGTGGATCAGTATCAGGAAAACTCTACAGAATTGATGATATCAATAACAAAACCAACAAAAATCATGATTTTATCAATAAATACAAGAAGAGCTTTTTACAAAACAATTCCTATTTTAAAACACTAGAAAGCATAGGAATAAAAAGAGTCTCTTAAAGGCAATATCTATCTAAAAGATTAGAAAACATTATCTGTAATGGGGATAAATTTGAAGTCTTCTTAATAAGATCAGGAGTGAAGCAATAATGTCTATATCACCATCATTCAGTATTCTGCTAGAAACATTAGCTGCAGCAAAAAACAACAAAAAACAAATATAAAAATAAATAACAACAACAACAAAAAAAAAACAGAAGAAATCAAAGGAAAAACATAAGCACTGAGGAAATAAAATTTGCAAATATGGTATACTTAGAGTACCCTGAAGTATCAAATAAAAAATTAGTTGAAACAATTAACATTAGTGAATTTGCAGGATATAAAATAAAGTCACATAAATCAACATTTCTATATACTACCAACAAACCCAGCAGGAAAAAAAAATACAAAGATAAATGACATTTAAAATGTCTGTAGATAATATAATACTTCCAAGTCTACCTGCTAAGACAAACACAGGGACTATATGAACACAATTAGAAAACAGTCCACACAAATCAAATCTTAACAATTAAAGAACTATTAATTGCTCATAAATAGGCTGAGCCAATATAATTATAAAAATTTCTGCCTAATTTAATTTGCTTATTTAATGTTATACCAAAGAAACTACCAAAGAATTATTTTATAAAGCTAGAAAAAAATAAAATGCATCTGGAAGGACAAAAGGCCAAGATTATCAAGGAAATCAGTGGGAAAAAATAAAAGAAGGAAGACTAGCAGTATCAGATTTCAAACAAATTCATAAAAAACAATCTGGTACTTGATAAAATATAGAGTGGTTAATCAGTAGAAGAGATTAGGTGCATAATATGGAAATAAATGACCAAAATACTGTAGTATTTGATATAGAGTTTATGACAAAATAAGAGATAAAGAGGATCATAGGAAGCATAACAGATAATTTTGATTACATTAAATTTAAAAGAATTTGCACAAATCAAATCAATGCAACCAAATTTAGGAGGAAAATAAGAAATTTAGGAGATTTTTTTTTAATTTCTCAGATTAAGGTTTCATTCCTCAAATACAAAAGAAAATGAGCCAGATTCCTAAAATAAGAGTCATTCCCCAAATGACAAGCAGGTCAAACGGTATGAAGAGGTAGTTTTCAGAAGAAATCAAAACCCTCAATATGGAAAAATGCTGTAAATCACTATTAGAGAAATGCAAATTAAAACAATGTTGAAGTACCATCTTGTACCTATCAGATTGACTAATTTGTAAGAAAAGGAAAATTATAAAAGCTGGAGGGACTAGGGAAAACGGGGACATGCTAATGCACTATTAAGGCAGCTAGATGGTACTGAAGAAACAACCTGTCCTGGACAGGTCAAATCTACTCTCAGACACTACTTAACCGTGTGCCTCTGAATAAGTTATTTAATCCTATTTGCCTCAATTTTCTCATCTGTAAAATGAGTTGGAAAAAGAAATGACAAAGAACTCTAGGATTTTTGCCAAGATAATCCCAAATGAGATCATAGAGTAGCACATGACTTAACAGTAACAATATTTTGGGGCAGCTCCATGATACATTAGATCAAGTGTTGAAATGGGGGGAAAACTTCCTGCATTCAAATCTGGTCTCAGACACTTACTAGCTGTGTGACCCTTTGTACTTCACTTCTTTTTGCCTCAGTTTCCTCATTCAGCTGGATAAGGAACAGCAAACCATTTCAATAACTTCAAGAAAATCCCTAAAGGAAACGTGAAGAGTCAGACATGACTGCAACAAGAGGCTATTAATCCCATTTTTTAGTTTAGGAAACAGGATGATAGGTTAAATGTTTGGCCCAAAGACAATAAGTATATGAGTTTGGATTTGTACTCGTGCCTTTCTGACTGTAGGCTTTGCATTCTATCTACTGCACTACTTACTCCATTAACGTGTCTTTCAAAGACATATTTTGATACCAAACTGAGACATCTTATAAAAACTTTACTAGTTAGAAGAAAAAAATTCCTATGTAAGTCAATGGGAAAGATCTGGTCTGAGAATATTTTAAAAATTCCCTTTAGGAGGGAGGGGAGATATTTAATTTATATCTAAGGTTGCTCAAATGATAGAAAAAAAAATTCAGGCTTAGTTTAAGGACAGCATCTACACATTTCTGGAATTCTGTGACCATTTCCAGGACCAGATTAGTGTTTCCCAGAACAAAACATGTCTTTGGAAATAAAGAGTGACATCTGAAAAATAAGAGTCTAACCAGAAGAATGTTTGAGGAATTTTCAAGGTCCCTAGACGAGGGAAATTATGTAAAAAGTTCTTGGAGTTTGTTTTTGTTCTGTCACCAAGAAACGGCTACTTCGAAGCAACTTCTGTTGTGTCAGGAAGAACTCTTAAGGTACAATTCTCCATTCTGATCCATGTGACTATTGGCAGCCTCAGTTTCCCTTTCTTTCAAATGGAAATAACATTTGTTTTTGTCATTGTCATGAAATATATCAAACCTAGACTCAAATAGCAGGGTCACCTGATATTCATCTCGTTTCCAAATTTCTCTTCATCTCTTGTCTTATCTTCTCAAAATATCCTAAGGTTGTAAAGCACCTTAGGAAGTAGATTAAATGGAAATAGGATGTGGTCCATTTTGCAAATAAGGAAAATGAAGTTTTGACCACTAATGTGCTTGTGTGTGACTATAGCTGATATGGATCTGAGACAAATATTTTTTTTTTATTTTAGAACCTATCTTTTTTATTATTATTATTAAATAACTTTTTATTGACAGAACCCATGCCAGGGTAATTTTTTACAACATTATCCCTTGCACTCACTTCTGTTCCGATTTTTCCCCTCCCTCCCTCCACCCTCTCCCCCAGATGGCAAGCAGTCCTATACATGTTAAATAGATTACAGTAGATCTTGGATACAATATATGTGTGCAGAACCGAACAGTTTTGAGACAAATATTTAAATTTAGTTTCCCTTACTTCAAATCTAGTGTTCAATACACTTTGGCATACTGCGTCACATTTATCCTAGCTTATCTTGCCCCTTTTTTTTTGCGGGGGCGGGGGGGAGAGAACCACTATAATACTGGTGATTCTTGAGAGCATCTTAATTTTTAAGCATCTACCCCACTCCAAAATTCAGTAACTCTAATGCAGTTCCACATTTTGCCTCAGAAATTGCCAATGTCTTCCGCCACTCCCGTTACCATTGTCTTCAACTACATTCTGATGGGGTGATATTGTAAGATAAAAGTCTACACTATAGTTACCTTTTCCTTCTCAAGTTATATGTTCCCTTGAAAAACAGGGCCATTTTGGTCTTGTTCATTGCTTTCTTTTCTAAGTGCATTGAGTAGAGTCTCTCAGGATTCACCCATGGGTGTAGGCCGAACTGGGCTGATTTCCCACTTGCAGCAAGGATTAACCCAAGAAGGGCTAATGTGTCGATATTTGTTATGAAGATGTATTGGATGTCCCAGGAGTTATTATTAATTATTAGGCATGCTATGGCTAGCACGAATCCAATGTCTCCAATTCGGTTGTATAGGACAGCTTGAAGGGCAGCGGTGTTTGCGTCAGTCTGTCCGAATCATCATCCGATGAGCATAAATGATATGATACCGACACCTTCCCATCCCATGAACAGTTGGAAATAGGAGGAATCCAGGAAGCAGAATCCAGGCTGGGTTCTACAGCTAGCATAGCATTGATGTCCAAAGAAATATGTAGTTATCTTTGGACTGATCTTTCTCATCTTTGGGCCTCTAGACCAATGGAAGAATTCATCTGGAAATCATGTCATGTAAGAACATGAACTTAATGGGATCATTGATATGTACAAGCTGACCAAAGTTTTAAGCCTGATCTTCCTAAGAGATCAGTGTGGTACAGGAAGGATTATGCCCCTGGGGTGTCAGAAAAAATGTTTTTATGCTGGTTCTTGCTATAGATGAGAAGTAAATACTCCTTTGTAAAAGCTAATTGATGTCAAATGTTAAATAGAACTGGGGTACTGTTACTGACCCCCTAAAAATGGGGGAGAACAATCTTAATCTAATAATAAAGAATCATTTCACAAATCTCTCAGGATATCTCAGAACTTTGTGAAAAGATATAGCTGGTAAATGTACATGATAGATACATGTAGCATTCCTGTTTTTATAAAAACTATTTTATATTGATCTTTGCAATTTTTGACAAATTTCATAAAGTCCCATGTTTTTAGGACTTGTTCTTATAGATTTTTTTTTTCTGGTGGTTTAAACCATTAACCGTAGTAACCTCTCTCTTATGTAAAACTCTTTGAGTAATCTTAAGAAATTCTGCAAGAGGCAAACATTTCCAGTAAAATGTAGATATATGTGGCAACTCTCCATGTTGGAGAATAAAAGAAGAAAGTCCATATGGAAGTGCATGAACCCTAGCAAGGAATATAGAGGCAATACAAGTCAGAGACACCTAGCTGTCTTTGAATAATAAGATTTACAAACAGAGAATGGTTGCAAGCATTGATGTGTTAAAGACCAAATAAGGGTAATGAGGCACATTCAAATAGAATATTGAGTGGCAAAAGCTTTTTATAGACCATGAAAAATAGCAATGTATTTGACATGTACTCATCTAGAATTTCTCAGCCTTTCACAAGCTCAGCAAAAACATAATGAAAACATAAGGTCTTAAATTCACTAGTCATTTCCCTTACCAGTAGCCACTCTTGAACTAAGTGATTTTCCTTTGGCTTTGCAATACAAGAACTTTGATCATAATCTACCCCGCCCCCTTTTCTCTTGCATTTAATGAATAGTTCAAGAAAAAAACCAAATTATTCATTTGCCTTTCCTTCCCCCTCTCTACCTTGTTAAAGTTCTCAAAAAAAACTATTTAAGAATGGGTTTTGAGCTCCTTGAAGAAAGTACACTCATCACATTGAAATGATTGTTAATCTGATGGTAATCCCTGTCTTATAGGAATGGGGATGGTCATCCCTCTTTTCAATAAATAACTGGCTTTTCCATTTTCTCTATGATAAAATTCAAAGCAGAGTTCATAATTAACAGATTATCTTAGTATGAACCTGAGCAAAACCAAATGTTTAAAAAAAAAAAAAGATTACTTCTAAGTAATTTTGATAAGGACATGTTCAATAACCTTTTTTTCCTAATTACACTCAACTACATCCACTTTAAGGGCAGGGAATGATATCTTTTTGTTTTCATTTTTGTTTTTTGTTGTTTTGTTCATTTTGTAGTCTTTCACATAAGAGGCACTTGAATGCTTAATGATTTGATTTCATTTAGTAATTAAAACAAGTATTAAACACTCCCTTGTGCTAGACCTAGAAAATACAAAAATATGTGACATAGGCCCTGCTCTCCAGAAACTTCTGCATGGCCTAGATTTGTCTTATAAAGTCCTTTGAAATTCAATTTGAAAAAAAAAAATCAATTAAACAAGCATCTCTTGAGTGGATGCTACATTTCAGACAGGATGCTAGGTACTGAAAATAAGGTTTTTTTGGTTTTAATTTCCAGTCTCAAAGAACTTCTGTTTTACTGGGAAAGACAAGTAGAGGCTAGTTCTTCAAAATAATCCAGCATAGAAGATAAATATTCCTTCAGTTCATCCCCTTTGCAAAGGCCATTCCCTATCCTAGAAGGATCTCTCCTTTGGAGTTCTATGAAGCCTTATCTTCCTTGAAGTTCACAGTGGGTCCCTCCTCATTGGTACAGCCAGAGACCTACTGGTGATCTCATCTCTCTTCCATAATTGCTTGTACTTACATTTTTGGTTCATGCTTTATGAGTCAGTGGAAAGTACAACATCATCTCCTTTAAGGACTATTTCATTTTCTTTTGCTCCAATGACAAGAATAGATGCCTTAAAATTTTTTGTCGAAGTGCATGTGTAATAAATATACATATAGATGTATATATATATATATGCATATTTATGTGCATATGTGTATGTGTTTGTGTTTATGTACATGCACATACACTTTAAAAAAATGAACTTTTAGGACTAACAAATCAACAAATGTCTCGTGAAAAATGAAAACATTCTATGATGCTTTCAATAATAGCAAATTAATTTTATACAGCACCTGAAGTTTTGCAATGCACTTTATCTCATTTGATTCTTACCACAATCAAATGAGGCTGGCATTATTATTACCCCCATTTTAGAGATGAGGAAACTAAAGTTGTTAAGTGAATTGCTTAGGATCCAATGGAATATTTGAATTTAGACCCATCCTGACTCCAAGACTAGTAATTTAGTCACTGCCCCAGCTAGAGACATTATTATCTATGATAATTCATTTCTCTCTAATCTTGATCAGATTAAAAATAAAAGAATCAATAGATTGTAGAAATACTGTGCTCCATGTTACATATGTGGAAGGGAAAGAGTGAGCTTCATTGAGCATTCCTGGATAGATTTCTGTTGAATTGACTTTTAACTATTGTCTGAAAGCTACTCAATTAAACAGCAATAAAAAATAATGAAATATGATCAGTATAGGACTACTCAAGTGAAAGAAGAAAGGATCCTGGTTTTAACAGTATGTGGTTAATAGTGGCCATGAAAATGACTTGGACAGACAAAGCCTGAGGTCATCAAATGAGCCTCTGGGTTAGAGCTATCTTTCCTGGAAACTTAAAAACAAAAACCACATCCACATAAATATACTATGGGGCTTTGTAATATAAACCAGAATATTGTGTGTTCCTTGCGTGCTAGGCAGTATTAAAAACTTTCTAGAAGTCAAAGTTTCTTCCTAAAGCAAACCCCATATTTTAAATTTCATTCTTCTTGGATTGTAGGCTAGGATCTCAATATCCCACACCAAACTCCCCTTATCTATTAGGTACGCAGAGCTTACCAACCTGAAGGGGCTTCTATATAGGGAGTTCTTTCATATCCAATATATGTTTCTTAAAGGAGCATCTTTTTACTCCTTCCTTTTGGGGGAAGGTCCTCCACTTGAGCCATAAATCATTCCCTGGAACGTCTGAGTCGGGGAAATAATAAACTAAAAAGTAGATAAATGGAGAGCCTAAACCTGGTCATTAGAGGATTTCTTCAGACTTAACTCTGGTTCAAAAAAAAAAAGTGATTAGAAGGAACATATCCTTATCTTTCCCTCCTCACCTTTCTCTAGTTTAGCTAAATGGTGAAAAACCCATACAGTCCATTTATATACAGCTATATCTATAGCTAGATACATATGTAGATATACCTCTATATACACACATGTATCAATATATATGTACATATCTAAGACAAATACTGCAGATGGACAATGAACTGGCCCAGTGTTTTTCATTAATCCTGAATTTTTCTCTGCAGCGAAGTCTTACTTTAAGGAATATTAATGGTTTTCTAGTGATGATAGTTGACTTAAGTGACATGGAAGACCATAGTTTCAATAGAACTAAAGTTATAGATCACCCAACAAGGGCAATAGGGAGATTGATTCTAGACATAAGTGGGGTGCAAAATATTACCTGCTATCAACAGAAATTAATCTTTTTGAAAAGAAGGCTGACCAGGCTAATCATATTCATGTAGAAAGTGAAGGATAATAGATATTCCCTCTACCATTTTATGTTCCAATGGCATCTTCACAACATCAAAAGAACTATAGGAAAGTTCCCAGAACTTGGACAAGCCCACCTTGATCTAATTTTTATGAAGGACATTGTGAAGAGTTACACAAGATTAGATGAGTAGATGGCTAACTTCATACACTAAGGGAGTAACAAGATGCTTTAATGGCACAAAGCAGGAATAACAAAGTCCCCTTAAATGATAATGCCCTCCCACTGTCCCTTTACCTCCAGGAAATTTATCACAGAACTTCTATTTGGGAGGCAGAAATGAGTGACTATTATTGGGACTAGAAGAGCTCCATCTGGGATATTGACAGAATTATGCTCAGTCTCCTGGTAACTCTTTGCCAAAAGGAAGAAATTGCATCCTATTTCTCTCTCTCCTCCTACTCACAATTTTCCTTTGTTGACATATAGTGGATACCCATGATTGATAGGCAACTAACCAACTATTAGCATCTGCACCATGGTGACTCTCAAATATACTTCAGAGATTGTAGAGGTCAACTAGTCCAATTCATAGTAAGTTTGAAAAAAAAATATTCTTTCTACAATGCATCAAACAAGAGGCCAACTATTATGTGTCAAAAGCAAATCTTATAATGGATCCTCTTAAAAAACAAAAACATGTTTTATTGGTACTTTTTTCTTCATCACCTATTACTTCCCAATGATCTTCTTCCTCATAATTCTTCCTTCCCTTTAAAAAGAAAAAACAGACAGGCCTCCATCTTCAACCTCATCTCCCTTTATACAGAACACCTTTCAATCTCTTGCTTCCCAAGACAAATAATTATCGGGGTATATAAAAAGAAAACCAAATTGAGTCAGAGGATTTGGGTCTGACTACTTACTACTTGGGCAAGTCATTCATCTTAATGGAGATATTTTCTTAGCTGTGAAATGAAGAGATTGGCTTAAGGGTCCCCAAGGCTCTTTCCAGATTTAACTCTAGGATTCCGTAATAATTTTCGGTCATGTTGAGTTGTGAAACAGCATAACTTTCAGTTTCTTAATGGAGCAGCAAGCTCTATCCAAGGTATCCATTAATACTTGGTTAGAATAATGTTTACATTTTCATGTACAACTGTTTTTACAAGTTTCCCACAAACCAGAGGTCAAGTTTTTTGGTGAGAAAATCCCAGGAGTTTTAATCATTTTCAAATTCTGCTATGTTCTAATTGATTATATTCTAATTAAGCTTTTGAAATGGATTTTTTTTTAAATTTCCACTTAGACTTCATCTTTCTAAGTTTTTTTTCTTTTTTTGAAAAGATAATTATAATTCCACAACTGGCAGCACTGAGGACAGGACAGAACAGGTTTCATAATCAAGAAGACTTGGATTCAAGTTCCCTTCCCCTCCTACCATGAATTGGTTTCATGATCCTGAACAAGTCATCTAATGTACCCAGCTTCCTCTCTGTGGAAAAATAACGGCAGCTGGCATTTCTAAGTGTTTTAGAGGTTGTAAAGGACTTCATATAGATTCACAAGAGATCCCTGTTAGTAAAGTATTATTGTTATCCCCATATACAGATGAGGAAACTGAGGCACATAACCTTGTGAGAAAAATATTATTATTCCCATATACAGATGAAGAAACAGACCCAGAGATGTAAGATAATTTATCTAAGGTGACATTGTTAGTATTTGAGGCAGGATTTGAACTCAGTTTTTCCTGACACCAAATCCTTAAAACCTATTTGCTATACTGTGAAGGTCTGAGTTGATAAAGGAAATGCACCAAGAGCTACCTGTACCAACAAAATCATGGATCCATTTAAAAAAACAAAAGCATGTCATTGTCTGTTGCTTCATTCTATAATTGTAACCATGTTTTATTATTACCATCAGGATGTCCAGATTGTGCTCATAACTTTGAGCTATTAACCTTGTTTCTCAATAGTCAGAATTTTCAGTGTTTTATAAGTACTTAAAATATTTTCATTTCCTTGGCGGATCTGGGGCTTTGTGGTTTTGTTTTAAACAGCGAGATCCTGGCTCCATCATTCCCGCGTCCTCATCTTCTCCATCTGCGTTCCTGAGCCTTGAAGCTTGTAACCCATCCAACTCCCCCAGCTCCTAACCCTCTTCTCGCTCCCTGACCTTTATGATTCCCTCATTCCTCTCCAACCCGACTTCCAAAAGAGGCAAAGGCCGTGAGTATTCCGAGAACCAGATGCTCCCAGAAGTACAAAGACTTTCTGTCTGCTGGCTTAGTTTATCTGACAAAGGACTCAGAATAAGTATTCAGGTTTTTATGGGGCACTTATTGCATTTCTGCTAAGGGTTCTTACTTCATCAAGTCCCATCAGTGAAGGCATTTTCCCACCAGATAACGATCTCAATCACCCCATGCTTTCTTGTCCCTTGCAATATAGATCTGTGTGTTTACATTATGGCCCCATTATGGTGGGGCCCTTCACATCATTCGGCTAGAAGTGAGATATCAAGGGAGACTCAAGCAGCCCATTTACTTTCTCTCAGTCTTGATACATAATTGACCTGTCCCCAAATGCTCATCTCTGGAGACATCTTGTACTTTGCTTCTAGACTTTGGTATATTGCTGGTTACTTATTTATTCCTCCTTTGTGTGGTTTCATTACTATGAAATTACCTTTTGATTTTTCTGATACTGGGTACTGTTATTCATAGCTCTATAGCATCTCCAGTACAATATTGGGATCAAAGAGACAGGCTCAAGTACTTAAATATTCTCCTTCTATTGGGCCAGAGCCAAGATGGCAGAGTAAAAACAGGAACTTGCCCAATCACTCCCCCAAATGGTTCTAAATTTCTTTAAATGACTAAAGGAAATTTTAGAGCATCAGAACACCTAAAAAGATGGAGTAGAACATTTTCCAGCTGGAGGCAATTTAGGTCAGCAGAAAAGGTCTATGACACAAGAATGGGAGTCCAGCATGTAGTCCCCATGCAGGCTGTACCAGCACAGCCCCAGTCCTGGACCCGGATCAGTCCTTAGCTAGACCTCTGAATCAGGGACAGTATTGTTGGCTTCCAGACCTCTCAGCTCAGAGACACCCAAGAGGACTTGGAAGGTAATCCCAGAGCAGGCCAGCACAGCCCCAGCCCAGACTCCAGCATCAGGGAGACAGGACCTCTGAATCATCAGTAGTGTTGGAGGCTTCTAGACATCACTGCCAGAAATGCCAGGGAGTTCTTGGGGTCAGCAGGCAGGGTCTCTAGTGGTGGGTAGTAGTCTGGTATGTAGCCCCGGCACAAGCCAGCCTCTGCCCCAATTCCCCGGGGCCTGAAAGTCAGCAAAACAGAACTCTTGATTTAGCACAATATTTACAGCTCCAGGGCAGAAAGGGGCTTGTGGTCAGATTCCTAGAAGGATTTCTGAAAACAACTGCACAAAACCCCAAAGCTTGGGACAGTGCATCCTCCACTCTGGAAATAGAGCCCTACTTTAACAAAAAATTAAGTAGAGTAATAGGCTGGGGAAATGGAGGAGGGTGGGGAGGAGTTTCTAACCAGTGAAAGTTATTATGGTGACAAGGAAGATCAAAACACACTTAGATTATAACAAAGTTCCTACATCCAAAGCCTCCAAGAAAAATAAGAATTGGGCTTTTGAAAATCATGTAAAAGATAGAGGGGAAAAATAGGAAACTAATTAACTAATTGAGAGAGGTACAAAAGGAAAGGCCACAAGAAGGCACAGATAGAGATCTGGACCTAGAGCAGGGTTGGAGAAACTTTTTTCCTTCCAAGGGCTATTTGCCTAGTTATGACATGATTCTTGGGAGTACAAAACTGGCAATTTAAAAAGATCAAGCAATGGGAGATTGTTGTACCTAGCTTTCATCTCTCTTGTTGTCTTGGCAGGGCCAGACAAAATGATATTGCTGACCTCTCCACCCCTGGCCAGTAGTCAGGAAGATCTGAGTTCAATCTGTCCTCAGATACTTGCTAGTTGTGTGACGTTACAAATCAACCTGTTTACCTCAGTTTCCTCAACTGTAAAATGGGGATAATGACAGCATTTTCGTGCCTCCCAGAGTTATTATGAAGATCAAATGACAAAAAAGCATCTATTAGTGCTAGACACATATTAGGCACGTAATTGTTTTTTTCCTTCTTCCTCAGCAGGGGGACTACTAAGACAAAAAGCAGGTTCTACGCTCAAAAGATTCACATCCTTCGAGGAGTACAATTATGTACCCAGAGCAACGAGTATAAATTCTACAATTACCTTAGGTTCCTGTCATTTGGATCATCCATTTATTTTTCTTTCCTTCCCAGTCTGAAGATCATTCTCCCTGGTAGATAAAAGATATAAAATCAGAGTTGAGTACTTCTACCTTCAGTCACTTGATCTCATTGTCCCATCTACTCCAAGCGCTCTTCTATGACCTTTCTCTAGCTCCTCAACCACAAGGCTACAGGTCATTTTTTTTATTGTTGACTTCCGTTGTAAACCCCAAATTGCTCTTGATTTTCAGCATTTCTGATCGCTTTCTGATAGGATCGTGCTAAGGTTTCTCTTCATATCCAGTTATTTGTCCATATTTCCATCTTCCATACACCGCTTTATTTTTTAAAATCTTAGATAAGGAGTTCCCTGTGCAGCCATATCAATCCCTCTAAGCCTTTGCTTCCTCCTCACAATCATGTGTGCTTCTGTTGTCTACTCTTAAGTTTGAGGTTCTCCCATCTGTAGAGAGGGAAGCTGGGTGGTACATTGGAGAGAGACTCACCTTCCCAAGTTTCCTCAGATGCTTATCTGCGTGACCTGGAAAAGTCATTTAACCCTATTTGCTTTGGTTCCTCATCCATATAATGAATTGGAGAAGCAAATGGCAAATCTTAATATCTCTGCCAAGAAAACCCCAAATGAGATCATGAAGAGTTGGTCACAATTGAAAGGATTTAACATCCCCAGTGAACCAAGTTCCTCTGTTGATATTTGGATTCTGGGACTTGGATTTCTTGAGCCTTTAGCATGTGCCGTGATGAAGCACAGGAGATTTGGCAGATTAGGACTCTGATTTCTCCCTCATATCTGTCATTAATTCTCAGTTGGCACAGTCACTGCCTTCCAACTTCTGCCAAAATTTTGTTCTGATAACTAGAACTTCTGATTGCTTCTGAATAACAGCCTCTTATATCTTCTCTTTTTTTTCCTTTCTTTTGCTGAGGCAATAGAGCTAAGTGACTTGTCCAGGGTCACGCAGCTAGGAAGTATTAAAGTATCTGTGCCAGATTTGAACTAGGGTCTTCCTGACTTCAGGGCTGGTGCTCTATCCACTGTGCTATCTAGCTGCCCCATCTTCTTTTCTTAAAAATGAAATGCTAAGTTCTCTTCTTGAAGCTGAAAGAATACTTTCTTGTGTTTGTTTTCTTACCTGTAAAATGGGTTCATACATGCTTCATACATAATAACAGGCCCATATCTTAAAAGCAGGAGACCCTAATGAGCAGGAAGTTGACCTCGGAGGCAGAAAAACAAGATTCAAATTTGGCTTCTGCTGTGAAATCCTGAGAAGGTCACTTTTCCTCAATCCTCTAAGCAACCTCTGAATGTGACAGATTGCCAGGCAATTGCTGATCTGGATTGACAGAAGAAGCTTGTTGATTGGAAAGTGTTTTTATACCAATGAAATCATAGGACTTGGCTAAGCAAAATCTCTGATACTTTTTCACCAGTTGTGGAAAAAAATAAATCAGGGAAATGGACTATTTCTCCATGACTAGAAATAAGGACTACAACTAATTTAAATGAATAATGTATTCATTTAAACCCAGGAGCCAAGTCAGGGTATCTGTGTTTATGATGGGAGTAGTGTATGTTTTTCTGCCATTGGAGCATCACTTAAAGAAACGGGTATATTTATCTTGAGGAAGATAAGAAAGACTGGGGAGAAGGGAACATAGGAGTTGTGTTTAAGCATTGGAAGAGGTTAAGATCATGGCTTAATCTTGATCCATTTGGCAAAACTAGAAGCAAATGAAAACTAACAAATTTATGCTTGTTGTCAGGGGGAAAACAAGCTTTCTAACAATGAGAGCGATGGAGTGGACTTTTTCTTATATTTTAGATGGAGTTCCTTGACAGTATAGATTGTTGAATTCCTTGCTTTCCTATTCCAATTTCCCAGCACAAAAGGTGCTTAACAAATGTTCCTTGATTGAATGCTCAATAAGGATGTCTAAGACCATCTTAACCAGCTCATGACCCTATCATGCTCTGACCCTAAAAGGAAAAGGAGTATATGAGGGAACAGAGTTTGCTGGAACTGTCCCATAATTTGCAAGTCTAATTTCATCTTCAACCCAGATCTGTAGGCTGAAGTTAAGCAATCACATATGGACTCCGTGGTTCCAGGAAGGTAGGAGCAACTGTTGCTTTTAATCTTATGTACAAAGATAGCAGGGAGAGAAGTATTTGCTTTCTGTCTCTTTGGGTGAGGAGTCTTGTAGGGAAATATGACTCAATCAGTCCTTCTGTTTGCCTTTGACCTCTTGGTCAATTTCTCCTTTTCTACAGAATTGTTCAAGCTATTTTCCCAACTGTAATAAAAGATAATCTATTCATACGAAATATGACTATTTTTTGGAGATGGGGGAGGAAAGCATCTAAAATTATCTGAAAATATAACCATGCTTTAAAGTACAGGGGAAAGGGAGAAAAAAAATTGCAATGAGTTATTTCTCCACCAACATCAGTTACAATTCTGCATATTCTTGAGTATATTTTAAAATATTTCACCTAATAAGAAGAAAATTAATTTCAGGGAGGGGGGAAGGGGGGAAACTTCATTTTGAAATAAAATAAGTAATCTAGTTCATACAATGTCAGAGGTAGTTTAATTAATTAACTAAGGTCCAGTAAAGTTTAATGATATTTCCAAGTTCTAATGAGTAGAGGAGAGGGAATTACAAATGTTCACTTAGACAACTATAATTCAAAACATTTTTAAAAGAACATAATTATATCATATATTATCTAATATCTCTCATCATATATTATCTAATAAAGATATTTTACTCAAAATGGTATATAAAATAGACAGTACTAGAGAGCAATTGTACATTGCTTAGCTTAGTAATTCATTAATTATCACTGGCATCCAGCAATCCTCAATTAAAGTAGATTAGAAATCATCAATTTCCAGGTGTCAAGGGACGCAAATGAATGGCTCTCACAAGGCACTGATTAATGCAGAGGTTCTTAATCATTAGCTGTCTGAGCAAAATAATTGTTAGGACATGTATACTTATATTGTATTTAATTTATACTTTAACATATTTAACATGTATTGGTCAACCTGCCATCTGGGGGAGGGGATGGGGGGAAGGAGGGGAAAAATTGGAACAAAAGATTTGGCAATTGTCAATGCTGTAAAATTACCCATGCATATGACTTGTAAATAAAAAGCTATAATAAAAAATAAATAAATAATCATTAGCTGTCTGATGAAGACTGTTGAACCTTTTTAGAATACTGCTTTTAAATGCATAAAATAAAATATATAGGATTGCAAAGGAAGCCAAAATGCAATTATCACAAGATTTTCCCCCCACCCAAGTTCAGATCCCAGATTAAGAATCTCTGTATTAATAGAGAGATATCCTTTACAAAAGATACATTTTTTAGTTAACACTCCCCAGTGCCTCTAAAGTGATCTAATCAGAATAGGAAAAAAGCAACAGTAAAAGAAAACAAAAAAATCTTTGCCTGTAGCTTTAAATTTACCCCTTTTACTCACCAAATTTCTTGCTCTTCAAATCTTTGCCTTCTTAATCTCTAGTGTCAGGCTGCTATCTGAAATAAAGATTAGCCGGGGGGGGGGGGGGGGGGAATTAATTTTCAAAACGCTTTTTCTTATGTAAGTGGATTAAACTTTCCTTTGCTGAATAATTCTTCACAAATCCATAAGTGAATCCTGGGATTCCCCTTTAACCCCTTATGTTTTTAAGTAGCTAAATTAGAAGGACTGTTGCCAAATAATTTGTTTCAGGTAAAATAAATTCTCCACCAAGTCCATCTGAACTTCTCCCAAACTCCAAAAACCTCCCAGTCTTCTAAGGGAACTCCAGTGGAGGGAGATCCCCTTTCTAACTTTCCTCTATTCCCCAAACTAACCAATTCACTCCAGTTTAACCAATGTTCTCCAGTGTTCTCTGATCCCCAATGTTCTCCTGTGGTCCTTTTGACCACTTCCTCTGCATTTGTCCCAGGTTATCTGAAATTGACTTCTTTTTCCTCATTCACAAGCACTTTCCTCACCCACTTCAGTAAAGTGAGAACCACCCATATGATTCACCACTTGGCAAATCCCATCTCTCATAAACAATCTTCAGAAAAGTAAACTCTGGAAAGGTTATCTTTTCATCAACTGATTTTACACTTTAAGATAAAAGTAGACCCTTAGATATCAAGGTAAAAGGCAACTCAGAGTCCAACCCTTTGATTTTTTTCAGCCAAGGAAACTCAGACATGTTCAGTAACTCACCTGAAGTGGTTCAGGGGTGAGATTCAAATCCAAATCTTCTTCAGCCCAATCCCAAACTCTTTCCACTGGATCACAATATTTTCAGTGAGATGCTTTCCTTATCACAAGTCCCCAGGAAGGAACTTCACAATCTGCCCCCTTCCTGTATTTACACAGCCTTCTTGCACATTATTCCCATCTCACACTCTACGATCCAGCCACATTTTCTGACTCACTAATCTTCACCCAGAATATTCCATCTCTCATCGCCATTCCTTTTATTATACTTGAAAATTATTTATCAGAGATACAATGGTCTAAGATTGATAAATTTATTAGCTAGACCAGCAGTAACCAAGAAATTGAGTCGATGACCAAAGATCCCTGAATGACAGCTGACAGGATCTTTCAAACCTATAAGAGTCCTTTTGATTGGACCTCCCTTTATAAAGCAAAGACAGTCCCAGTTGGTAGGCATTTAATGAGGAGGTGGATTAAGAGCCATCTCATTTTTTCCCCATTACTTGATGAAGATTGGGAAATAAAATTAATCCTCAGGATTAGTCTGCAAAATTGGTAAAGTATCCAATGGCTTTAATTGAATCAATTTGAGTTTGAATTAAATGGGTAGTGGCTAATGTTACATGGATGGGCCATGGAGGTGATTCTAAGACAAAAGTTTTACTTTTAAGGAAATTTCTGAAGTTGTAAGAGTAAAGTGTTTAGACTCATAAGGCACGGGAGTTTTAAAGCTAGGCCGACTTCACTATGTCTAAAAACTTGAATTAATGTCAATTTTCAAGTTTATACTTTAAATCAATGTTCAAGCACCCAATAAACATTTATTAAGTGCCTACTACATTCCAAGTAGTGACCTAATTAAGCAGTAGGGATAAAAAAAGAGGCAAAAGGCAGTCCCCACCTTCAAAGAACTTCCAATCAAATGGATGTTCCCCATGTCTAAAATGTCTAAAAATCTCAACTCAACCTGGAATTTTTTCCTTCTAGATTCAGTTCCTGTCACTGTCCACCTATAAAGCCCTTTCTGCCCCTCTCAGCTATTAGTGCACTCATTCCCCAATTTTTTTTATTTTATTTTTTTAATTCATTCTGTGTAAATTTATATATGTTCACTCTGTTCCTTCAATTAGAAAGAAGGTGGATTCCCTGAGAGAAAATAGTCCCAAGGATTTTTTTTTTCAGTTCTCTCTTTATATCACCAGTGCTTAGTATAGTGACTGGCACACATCAAGTGTTTAACAAGTACTTGGTATTGTTGTTGCCCAAGGTCACATAAATGTTAGAGGCAGGCTCTGAACCCAGGTCTTCCCCCTCCAGAGATATTGCTACACTGGATAGGACTTAGCCTGGATGTCAACCTGCATTTTCCTTAGCTTACCTTGTGCAGCATGACAACAAAGTAGTTGATTAACTAGCAAGCATATAATGCCAATAATAATCAAGCGTTTTATAGAAAGTTTGTAAAACATTTTACATATTTAAACTTTGTAAACATTTTATACATTTACCTTCTTAGAACTTTATCACAACTCTGTGGGTAGGTACCAATATTGCCCCTGTAGATGGTCCTTTTTTTTTTTCTTTTTGCTGAGACAATTGGGGTTAAGTGACTTGCCCAGGGTCACACAGCTAGAAAGTATTAAGTGTCTGAGAGCAGATTTGAACTCAGGGCCTCCTGACTTCAGGGCTGGTGCTCGATCCACTGCACTACCTAGCTGCCCTAAATAGTCCCTTTTTGAGATATTTGTATGTTTGGCTTCGAACAACATGGTCAGCCTACTGGAGGTGCACCTCTCATTGGGTTGGAAAGAGCTTCAGAGCTTTATCTTGCCAAGTGATCTTCAGAATCCACCCAAGACAATTCAAATGGAAGTGACCCAGTTCAATTTCCTGGCGTGGCACTGGTAGACTGTCCAGGTTTCAGAGGGATACAGCAATGAGGTCAACCCAATGGCTAGGCAAGTGCTCACATGTGGGCCAGAAGAACTAATACAAGGACACTCTCAAGGTCTCTCTGAAGAACTTTGGAATCCATTGTGAGACACGGGAGACACTGGCAAAGCGCCACCACCCAGCATAGCCAGCCTTTCTCAAAGAAGGCACTGTATTCTGTGAACAATGCAGAATTATAGCCGCTCAAACGAAACACGAGATGTGCAGACTTAGACAATCCACTACAATTGTTTATATGCCTGTGATAGAACTTGGCCAGTAGTCGCAGTCACTGAACATCCATCCCAATGTAGTGATTTCATTTCGATCCTTTTCAATTACTAATGACAACAATCAACCAATTATTGCCCCATTTTATAGTTGAGGAAACTGAGGTTTAGAAAGGGACAATGACTTGCTCAGGATTATTCAGGTAGCACAGGCTTCATTTCTAAGACCTAATAGACTGTGAAAAAAAGCTGCAACACAAAGAGTGTGAAATTCATTCACACACAGAGACACACACAAATCAGTTATTCAGTCAAACTCTAGCAATCAGCAATATAGCTTGATTAGCTATCAAAAGCCCTATTACAGGCATAATTCAAGCACTGGATCTTTGCTTAAGAATATACCTAAATTGGAAAAGTTGGAACAAAAGGTTTTGCAATTGTCAATACTGAAAAATTACCCATGCATATATCTTGTAAATAAAAAGCTATAAAAAGAAAAAAAATATATACCTAACTTAAAGTTCCGGTAAACACCAAGTGGTTATATAATTCAGGGGAACCATCTTGATTTCCAATAGATAGCAATGAGATCCTACATCTATATTTATCATAGAGTTTAAGGAAGATTTCCCAAGTAAAGATCAAGATAGTAGAAAGGGAATTTTTACAGGGTGTAGTGGAAAGCCCTGTTCACCACAGTTTAGGATTGGTCATGGGTTCTCAAAAAGGCTACATCGGCAGAGAATAAACTCTGGAAAGTCTACTGGAATGGAGAAATTTTGAACATGGGTATGAGGATGACAGATACTTTCCAATGCGAGGACCAGCTTAGCTAAAATCCAAGAGGACACAGCAAGATGGATCATTGAGCCTCAAACAAAACCATGGAATGAGTGATAATGCCTACTGCCTTTGTGATCTTGAACATATCACTTAATTTCTCTCAGCCTCAGTTTCCCTGAAAACTCATATTGCTGGCTTCATAGACATGTGATGAAGAAAACTGTCAACTCTAAAGTACAAGATCAATGTGACTTGTACAAGCAGATTATATTAATAAGCAACTGTCCATATCATTGGTCTCCTCAAGCAAGAAAAATGGCCTTAAATGTAGCAGCCAGTCAATAAACGTTTGAAATATTTGCTCATTCAACAAAGCCCTGTGATGGCTGTGACTGTGGGCACCCACGGAGGCAATTTTTCAGCTATTAAATGAAATTGATAGCAGTTTCATCACAAGTATTTCCCAACATGTCAAGCATTAGTTGAAAACCAATGAAAAATCTTCATTTAACTCACCTGGAGCCTACAACCGGTAACCCAGGACAGCAAAGACAAAGGTGCTGAAGAGAGAACAAATGCACGACTATCCAGGCGTTGTGCATAGAGAACTATGAGCATGAAGAAGTGAGTTCTACAATGAAAAACAATAAAATAAAAAAGATTGTACTTGAAATCTTGGACCTCATCTCTAGTTCAGATATATGAACTTCCAGCTGATCTTTCTGGGACCACATCATGTCTTTCCCTCCCCCTTCCTTAACCCCTGTGTCCTTTTTTATGTGCCGTCTTTTCCCATTAAACATTAAATTATAAACTCCTTGAAGCCAGTAACTGTTCCCCAATAGTTGTGTTCCTAGAGCTTAGTATACAGTAAATGCTTAATAAATGCAGTATCTATCCTCTGTCTTTTTAATCATCTCCCTCACTTTCTCTCCCATCTTTATCTTTCTATCTGTCTCTCTCTCAAATTGTTCATACCCTCAGTGGGATCGTGGTTGAAGCGTACATCACAAGGAGGTCAAGAATACTGAAGAAGTTCCTATGTATATAAAATATTCAGAGTAGCAATTTTTATTGTTGCAGCAAAAATCCAGAGGAAAGTGCGTTCAAAAATAACTGACTCAATTACAGCACATGCATTTAATAGATTTTATTCAGAGAATCCTAGCAAGACTTGCATATATTGATGCAAGGTAAAGAAACCAGAAACAAGAGAAAAACATACAAAATCACTTCAATAATGGAAATAAAAAGAAATACACTAGCAGCCATCACTGTCTGATTAGGGCCTTGAGCAATCTAGATTCCAAAGTACTGATAAGGGAGCAACTTCTCTTTCTCTTTGGGAAGGTAGTAGAGGGTGAATATTTTGCATGTTGCTAAATATGATTGATGTGTTGACTTGTTTTGTTTAAATGTTTCTATTTACTTTGAGGGCGGATTTGACGGATGAATCTGGAAAAGATATTAAATGGTTATGATAATGAACAAAAAGAGAAGGCATCAATAAAACTGTTCTAAAAAGTCCTTTGAAGACAGACACTAAACTGACCTTCCCTTCATACAAGGCTCCAGAGAGAGTGATGATCTGTCCACATGTAAATGTTTAGTATTGGTTCAAGGTCAACATTGTAGGCCCTTGGAGATGCTTTATGTGTGTGTGTGTGTGTGTGTGTGTGTGTGTGTGTATACACACCCATATATATGCATGTATATATATATATACATACAAATAAAAAAGATATATTTTTTTTAATTTTCAAAACACTTGCAGTTTTCACCATTCACCCTTGCAAAACTTTGTGTTCCAAATTTTTTCTCCTTCCCTCCCCCACTATCTCCCCTACACAAGTGATCCAATATATATTAAACAGATGCCATTCTTCTATATATAATTCCACAATTATCATATTGCACAAGAAAAATCAGATCAATAAGGAGAAAAAATTAGAAAAAAAAAGCCAAAATGCAAACAAACACACACAAAAAAGTGAAAATCCCATGTTGTGATTCACACCCAGTCCCCATAATCCTCTCTATGGGTGCAGATGGCTCCTGGGAGATTTCCCCCCTCCCCCATTAGAGGTGATGGATTCAGTTGAACATTTATAGAAGTGCTCAGTGCTAAAAGGGGTACAAAAAGACAGAGCACAACATGCTTCCCCTCAAGGAGGCAAGGTGTTTATTACTGTTCAGTCATTTTCAGCCATATCTGACTCCATAACCCCATTTAGGTACTTGGGTAAAGACACCGGAGTGGTGTGTCATTTTCTTCTCCATCTCATTTTACAGATGAAGAAACTGAGGCAAGTGACGTTAAATGATTTATCTGAGATTACACAGCTAGTAAGTGTCTGAAACAAGATTTGAACTGAGGAAGATGTTTTCCTGTTTCCAGGGCTGGCACTCTATCCACTCTACCTCCCAGCCACCCCAATAAAAATCTATCATCCTAAAAAATATTTATTAAGTTCTAAAATGCCAAATATTAGGCTAAGCTCTGAGAAGACAAAAGAAAGGCAGAAGCACGATGTAGAAATACAATGTCAGAGATGACAGTAAGTGACATGTCATAATTAATTTTAAAAATGAATCAAAAGGACAGAAAGGGCATTTGGGGATGAATCCGTTTCAGAAGACTTCCTGGAAGGAGGTTTCTATGATCAAGATTCTCAGTTTCATGTGCACTCTTTTTTCTGATGTTTCAGGAATATGGAAACACTCATTTAATTGGGTATAAAGTTCAGAATTAAGAGGGGAGGAGGGAGGGAGAGACAGGAAAAAAGAAGGAGGAGAGGAAGAAGGGGTGAAAGAAGAAACAGAGACAGAGAGAAAGGGAGAAAAGGATGGATGGAGAGACAAGGGGATGGAGGGAAGGAGAAATGTTGCAATGTTTTTTAAAGCTTTCATGAATGGGGAAGGACTTCAGCTCGCTTGAAGAGCTGAGATGGGATGCAGTAAAGATGTGTGAAGAAGTCATTAGAGACCATCAGAAATGTGCAGGTCATGTTTGTGGAACCACAAATAAAAAGACACAGCTGAGGTGAGGACTCTTCACACTCTCCAAAGTTTGTTTAGGTGTTTCTGGGAAATGAAATGCAGAAGTTTAGGACCTGATCACCTAGAGTTCAAATTCCAGGGTGAAGACTGGATAGTTAGCCTGTATATAAGTCCTTGTTTTTCTTTCCTGAGAGAATGACACCCATAGGGAAAATGGTGTTTTAGGAAAACAAGAGCTTCAGGAGCATAGAGAGGAAAAAGCTAGAGGAAGTGAAGCCTGTTAAGAAGCCATTGCAATGAAGTGATAAAGGCCTGAACTAAAGTGGGAGTGCAAAGGAAAGGGACAGGCCTGATAGAGACATTAGAAAATTAGCCAAGTCTTTCTGAATGTGGGGGGTGAAGAGAAGGAAGAGTCACAAATGTCTGTGCAATTTCAAACGTGAGCGTTTCAAGGTTTGTGGTGCCATGAACAAAAATAGGGAATCAGCAATTCCTTGGAAGAACCGCTCTGGCCAAGAGGAAGGGCAGAGCATGGGGAAGCGTGAACAGAGCAGACATGCAGAACTGACCACAGAGGCAGGTCAAACTGGGTCCTAATTCCACCAGCTGAGAGAGCTGGCTGTGTGAGCCTGGGCAAGGACCAGGCAACTCTCCGAGACTGCCAGTCACCCAACAGGCACTGACCTGAATGAGTAGCAATAGCCAGAGTTAGTCCTTGAGAGTTCATTGTGCACAATGGTGCAATATCAAGTTGTTCAAGTGAAAAGAGTGATGAAGGAGGGAATGTAGAGAGAAAAAAGAAGAGGGAAGATAGTAGAAATTTAGGAAAACTCCACATTTGGGGGGGCATGAAAATTTGGAGGATGGGGAACCTTATAAAAGAGAAAGCTGTAATGAGAAATGGAAAGAAGAAGCAGAAGTCTGTGATGTCTTCATAACCAAGAAAGGTCAGAGTTCTGAGAAAAGCTACTGATGGAGGGTGATGATAATTCCATTGCTTCCTGGTTGATGGGGTCAAGGGGAAGAGGAGGCATGAGTGGCTACTTTATTACTCACTTGGAATTTAGAAAGACATTCTTGAAGGGAAAGACTACAATGGGCTTAGAAGGGGAGGAAACTCTCTCATCCTGCCTGGATTCAGGATGCATTTCTTTAAAAAGATCGCAGTTGAGCCACAATTGTAACCACAGTTGGGTATAACAAGCTGATCTCTCTTCCCATCCATCCTCTCTGTTCTGGCTGGTTTCATGTGATTCCCGTGGCCAATTTATGTGACTGACATCATTTTAAGTTGATTTTATGGAATTGACCTGACACTAGGAATCCATAATCTTTCCTCCCCAGAAGGCCCTGCCCATGGTCTGTTGCCATTTTATTTTCTCCTAATTTTATTGTCACTACACGGCCACCACCCTGACTTAAAAGCAACATCCTTTCACCATTTGCCATACTTAGAACTCAATTAGGAAATTCTCAAGTAGACCAGAGGGTGACTGCTTTTTATCCAAGGAGCTAGTGACATGATAAGGTGCTCTTTCCCCATCTACCCCAGGGAAGTCTTGAGGAAATGGGAGGAACGTCCTCTAAGGCCAGAGGGTAAGAAGCAGACTCTAGAAAGCCTGAGGAGGAAAAAATAAGTTTTGCCAAATCAAATCAACTGATAAGATTGAGAAGTGAGATGACATTTATAGTCTGACTCTCAGATTTTTTTTTTTGTGGGATTGCCAGACAGAAGGAAGCAAAACTCAGACAGTTGCCCTCCTTATATATGGAAGACCGCCGACACCTTGTAACTTCTGTTATTAAAGATGATATTCCCCCTTATGATTCTCTGTAGTGGTTTGTACTGAGCTCTTGAAAGAACCTACAAAGAATGCTTCTTTTGGAGGAAATTTAGAGAATTGTGAAGGAAGATGATGGCAGCTAGGGCATGGTTGGAGAGGGAGCAATAGTTTAACCAACTCCAAGCTTGTTGACACAAGAAAAAAGTCTCATTGCCAGCCGAGGCTGGTGGGTGACATTCATCAGTCCGTAAGTTCCCGTGCTTACAAATATCCAAAAGGCTTTAGAAGGTTCATGGGAGTGGCCGATGTTCAGCACATATCATTGATGAGCTTCAAGAATATAACTTGGCAGTGTAATGGATAGAACAGGACTTGGAACCAGGGAAACTTGGTTCAAATCTGGCCTCTGACACTTAATATTTGGATGATCCTGGATAAGTCACTCACCTGTCTGCCTCAGTTTCCTCAATTATCAAAGAGGGATAATAATGACAGCTACTTCCTGGAGTTACTGAGAGGATAAAAATGAAGTGATATTTGTATTGTGCTTTTACAAATCTCAAAGCCCTATATGAGTGCTGGGTCTTATTAGTTTTCAACAAATGTTAGGAATAACAGAGTATAAGTGATTAAAAAGATAATAGCAGATGAGTCACTGGTGATAAATATATTATTACCAAGAACTTTGGGCTGATTCGATTTTACCATCATAAAGAACTATGGAAAAGTGTTTTCCTATGGAAAACTTACTGTCTTTTGGCAAATCTGGGAGAGACTCACAACTTGCTTGTGATCAATTCTCCTTTAAGATTTTACTTTTTCTCAGAATATTCTAAACCATACCGCTCCACTATGTCTCTGAGCCTTATTTTGGTTATTTGTTGTTCAGATGTTTTGGTCATAATGTTCCATGACCCCATTTGGAGTTTTCTTGGCAAAGACGCTGGACTGGTTTGCCATTTCATTCTCTAGGATATTTTAAAGATGAGGAAAGTGAGAGAAATAGGATTACACAGCTAGAAAGTGTCTGAGGCCAGATTTGAACTCAGAAAGAAGAACCTTCCTGACTCCAGACTCTATACTCTATCCACAGTGCCATTTTAGGTGCTCCTCCCTTTGCATATTTTCATTAATCTCCCAACTTTATCTATCTCCCTTCATTTCCTAACTCTGTACCACTCTCAACTGAATTTTTATCTCCTCCAAAGATCATGAAGAATTCAGTTTTGCAACCAAGAGAAGGTTGTACAGAGCAACAAGAAGATTATGTGTTGATAAACCGTGATGGACTTAGCTCTTTTCAACAATGAGGTGTTTCAGGCCAGTTCCAATGATTTTGTGATGGAGAGAGTCATCTGCCTCCAGAAAGGGGACCATGGGAACTGATGGGGATCACAACATAGTATTTTTACCTTTTTGTTGTTGTTTGCTTGCTTTTTGTTTTCTTTCTCAATTTTTTCCTTTTTGATCTGCTTTTTCTTTTGCAGCACAAAAATTGTGGAAATATATATATATATATACATATATATAGAAGAATTGTATATATTTAACATATATTGGATTGTGCTGTGAAAGGAGAAAATTTGGAACATAAGATTTTGTAAGGGTGAATGTTGAAAACTATCTTTGCATGTATTTTGGGAATAAAAGGCTATTATTTTAAAAAAAAATTTTAGTCTTGCTACAACTAAGTGAAGAACTTCCCCACACTGATTCAGTATATAGTCAAATGTCTTCTTTTATGGATATTAGAAATAAGGAATTAACTTGCTCAAGCAAGTTTTTGGTTCAATTTTCAACAAATATGAAGTAAAAAATATTAATTGAAGAAGGTAAGAGGCATAGTGAATGGAGATTCAGGCCTAGAGGAAGAAAGACATGAATTCAAATCTGACCTCAGATACTTATTTGTTAGATGTTCCTGAGCAAGTTACTTAAATTCTGTTTTGCCTCAGTTTCCACACCTATAAAAGGGAGATAACAATAGCACCCACCTCCTAGGGGTGTGAGGATCAAAAGTGATAATAATTGCAAAGTACTTAGAATAGTGCTCAGCACTTAGTAAGTGCTCTAATAATATAGTAGAATATCAGTAGCTATTATTGAGTACCTGCTTGGAGACTAAGTCTCTGCTCTTGAAGAGCTTACATTTCAATACAGGAATAATATAGGGGAGTGGTGATCAGGGAAGGAATTTTGTCCTGGGGATTCTTATGGATTATGCATGGAACCACCAGGCCCTTAATTATCATACCCCTTTCAGAAGCAATGGTTGTATTGATTGGACTACAGTCACAAGCATGAAGGTTCTGGTCTCTTGGTCCATGGTTGAAGGGGATTAGGAGAAAGGTCTGTGATCATCTATTTATAGAGGATGAGATGAGTTTTTTTTTTCACTTACATGTTCATTTAACAGTCATTACCATTCAACCTGAAGGCATGGTTCCAAAGAAGGATAAATTAACTCCCCTGGAATGGTGGACAAGTGGAACATATTCTCTAAAGGAGAGGAGATGGAGTCAAAGGAAGAGCAAATAGCAAGATCAGAAGATAAGCCCTGGTTTCATGTAGCTGGGTTGGATGTGCAGCATGGTATGGAGCCAGCCATACATAATGATTTGTTAGCCATATCTTGTGTTGCTTGTTACCAGAGAAAATAACTAGAAGTAATAGGTGAAACACACAAAAAAGATAAATTTAGGCTTGGTATAAGCAAAAAGCTCTTCGCAATGAGTGCTTTCCATAGGAGCACTGAGCTGCTTCAGCAGACAATGGTTTGCCCCTCCGAAGAAGACCTAAAAAAAACCAAACAAATAAACAATAAAACGATCAATGGACTCTTTCTGAATATATCACAGAGAAGATCTTCCCAGTCCAGGCTCTATTCACAGTAGCAGCAACAACCACTTCTGAGAGCTGAACTGTCATTTACAGATGTCTTTTTAAAGAAGGAGTAATGAGAATACCCTGAGCTGGCGATCAAAAAGCACCCAGCCTCTGTGCTATGGAGGTCATGCAGATTTAGAAGTCTAGGGCCATTCTAAAAATAAATTGTCATAGAGAATCTTCTACTAGCCCCATAATGAAGATGTTATTGAGTACCTCTGGGATTACCTTCACCCATATCCTTAAGATTGTATCCAGAAGTCATTCTGAGACAAGTAGATCAAGATTTAAAGGGCTAAAGGTGAATGGCCTGAACCACTTATTCAGGGAAGAAACTGATAAGAGATGGATATAAATTAAGGGATGCTGGCCCCTTCACCCTTTTCTGAGAAGAAGGTTGAGATTGGTGCTGGGTGGTCACAGTATTTCAATATAGAAGTGGACATAGAGACACAGAGTGGGTAGCTAGGTGGTACAATGGATAGAACACTGGTCATAGAGTCCGTAGGATCCGAGTTCAAATGCAACATCAGACACTTAATAGCTGTATACCCCTGGGGAAGTCACTTAACCCTGTTTTTCTCAGTTTCCTCACCTGTAAAATGAGCTGGAGAAGGAAATGGCAAATAATTCCAGTATCTCTGCCAAGAAAAACCAAATAGGATCACAAAGAGTCATTAAATAAATTTTTTGGGAAAAAACTCACTTATTAGAATTCTTGTTCAGCTACTAGTTAAACTAACTAGTCTTTGATGTTTTTTTTTTTTTTTTTTTGGTAAGGAATTCAGTGATTTGGTGCTCTCCATTATCATTATGGGAATGCTAGTAAATGTTTAATCATCTCTCTGGAACAAAAACTGTGTGCAGGACACACTTATAAGATAAATCTGCCATAATCAACACTTTCTCCATCACTTCATTAAATCTAGACAACCAACAAAACAACAAATCAGGCCCTGATTTGTAGCATTGGCCAACTTGTGAGTTATAAAGGCTGGCACTGGAAATTTAACAATTTGCTCTTACGAATTGGTGTGAGTTGATTCCAGCACAACCATGAATCATCATCGGAATAAATAGTCACAAAGGGCAGAATTATTCAAATGATTCTGAGATAATACTTCCCACCTATCAGATTGGCCAATATGACAAAAAAATGAAAGTGATAAATGTTGGAGAAATTGAGACACTAATGCATTGTTGGTGGAGTTGTGAACTAATCTAAGCATTCTGGAGAGCAATTATGTCTAACTATGGGCATATCCAGCTATGCCCAAAGGGCAACCAAACTGTGCATACCCTTTGATTCAAGATTACCACTACTAGTTCCGTATCCCAAAGATATCATAAAAAGGGGGAAAGGACCAATATGTGCAAAAATCTTTATAGAAACCCCTTTCTTGGTAGCAAAATATTGGAAATTGAGGGGATGCCCATCAATTGGAGAATGGCTGAACAGGCTGTGACATATAAATACAACTACAACTACAACAACAAATACAACTAAATACTATTGTGCAATAAGAAATGATGAACAGACTGATTTCAGAAAAACCTGGAAAGACTTGCACAAACTACTAGAAAGTGAAATAAGCAGAACCAGAAAAATGTTGTTCAAAGTGTTAACAATATTGTGTGACAATAGCTATGTTTGAGTCAGCTCTTCTCCACAACACAGTGTTCACAGACAAGTACAAAGGACTTATGAAGAAAAATGCTGCCTTTTTTCCACATCCATAATCACATAAAGAACTGATGGACTCAGAATGCAAATTGAGATATTTGTTTTCAATTATCTTACTCTTTTTCATACTTTCCCCCTTTGGGTCTGTTTCTTCTTTCACAACTATGACTAATATAGAAATGTGCTTTACATGAAAACACATGTATAATTTATATCAAATAATCTTACATTTTTGGAAAAGGGGAGAGTACAGAGGGAATAAGAGAGGAAATTTTGGAAGTCAAAATCTTACAAAAATAAATGCTAAAAATCTTCTTGACATGTAAGTGGGGGAAATTTTATATATATATTTTGCTGAGGCAATTGGGGTTAAGTGACTTGCCCAGGGTCATGTATATATGTTTTTAAAAAGAATTCCTTTTGCAGCATTTCCAATGAGCTTCCATCAAGGGACATCTGGCTACAATAGCTGCCTGAAGAGACAAGAGACCATCTAGTTTCCACATCTGTCTTCCAGCAAAATCTTGAATTTCTTACCAGATGGAAAACCAGTGAGAAATATAATATGTGACTTTTTTGGTTCCCAGAATTCAACAAAAAGTCTTACAGAAGTCCATGAAAAATAGAAAAAGGGGTCCCTCACCAACAAAGATAGTACCAGCTTCACGTAGCACAACCAGAGCCAGGACATGTGTTACCTACAGGCTACAAAACAAAAAGAATGAAGGGCCTCACTGAAAAAAGTTTAGCGTGAAAAGCACAGAGAAAGCAAACACTGTCAATACTGGGGCAAGCCAAGCCAGGTCCCCAAGCCTCTGTACTGAATCATTAGAGAGGATTCTGAACCTTTAGAATCACCTAACCTTGGGAAGTGGAGGTCAGTTAAAGAACAAAGAGATCCACCAAGATCAAGTATGACCAGTCACTTTACCCAGAAGTCCACACAGAGAATAGTCTCTCTTTAACATGAAGCCTCAATTCAGGAACTAAAGCACAAGAGGTGGATAAATCAAAAGTGAATAACTCTAAAAACTAAAATTTTGAGGAAGAAATGAGTTTTCTACAAGGAATATATGAATACCTATGAAAAATGAAGTTTTATATATATATATATATATATTTTTTTTTTAATTGAGAAAGGGGGAGTGGAAGAAAGGAAAGGGAAGAGTAGCTAAGAAGAAAAAGTGGTAAAACTTATCTAAGAAAACTTGAATAGTTTAATAGAAATCAATGACTCTGTTACAGAGAAAGAAACATTAGAAAAAAAAATGAAAGTTTTGAAAAAAATCAACAAAAAACTAAAATACCTCATAGAAAAAAATAACTGACAGAAAAGTGGTCAAGAAGAAATAAACTAAGAATCATTAGACTCCTTAAAAAACCTTGTTGTTGCATTTTAAAGGTTGTTACATTTCCAAAAAAAAAAATCATAGAATTAAAAACTTCTCAGATTTATTAGAACCATAGGTCAGAAAAAAAGCTAGAAAGAATCCACAAGTAACTTCCTGAAAGTCCCCAAAAGAAAGTCCCAAGAATGTCCTAGCCAAAATCCAGAACTACCACATCAAAGGACAAATATTACAATCCAGAGAAAAGCAGTTCAAGTACCAAGATTCTATAGTATGGCTCTTCAAGACCTGGTCAATTCTACTATAAATGAGAAATCTTATTCCAAGAGGAAATAGACTTGCAATCAAACTGAAAATTTACCCTGAAGTATGATCCAACAAAGTGTGTGTCTGTATGTGTGTGTGTGTGTGTGAGAGAGAGAGAAAGAGAGAGACAGACAGACAGACACACACACACACACACACAGACAAAGACAGAGAAAGATAGAATGGGGAAATTAAAAGTAGGGTCAGAAAAGACATGGAATGAAAAAGAAGACTATCTATTAAATGGTAACACCAAAACTGAGTAGGAACTAGGAAATACAAACACAAGTAGAAAGAAACCTCAAAAGAAACGTATGGAAGAAATAATTTAAAAGAACCCTTAGTGCAATCTGTTGGATATTGGCACAAAAGCAGAACCAGAAGAATAATTTGCACCAGTAACAAAATAAAACAACTTTGAAAGCCTTGTAAATTCTCCAAAGGACCTATGATGGAGGACTTTCCACCAAGAAATTAAAATATATAGCTTTGGATATATTAAAATGAAAAGCCTTTACAAACAAAATCAATGCCTTTAGATGAAAAGGATAAAAGCTAAAAGATTGGGGAAGGGAATCTTAGCCACAAATTTATCTGATAAAAATCTAATAGCTAAGATGCATAAGGAATGGCTGCAAATGTATAAGAAAAAGAATCATTCCTCAGATACAAATGGCTTAAGAAGATGAACAGGTATTTTCCAAAAGAAGAAATGTTAGCTATCAAAAAACCTCGGCGTGAAGTAAGAAGAACATGACTTATGGTGGTGATGGATGAATTGGGGATTCATTTCCCAATGCCTTTCTTCAATACATTCTAAGAAGGAATAGCCCATTCATTTCAAAAAACATAAAACCACATTAAGTCCACTTTTCTGACTTTCACGAATGGTTCTTAATTTAGACTCAGTATGTCTAAAATAAAATAGATTATTTAGAAGGGAAGGATTCCTCAAGATTATAAGGGACTTGAAACAAATTAAAAATGCATTTTAAATACAAAAAAAAGTCTTCAGAATCTTAGTGTTTGGACAGAATGTTGGCAATGAGATCTCTTGGCTACTTTACTCTGATAGAGGGATATTTATCTACATTCTATATTAAGTAAGGACCTGTTTCTTCTTGGGAAAGAAATTAAGGATAAAACTCTGTGGTTTCAGTTAGACCACAAGAAACCTGGGGCCCCTGGTTAAAGGCCCTGGAGAGATTTTACTTCCCTTTTTCAAGAAAACCAAATTGGATCATATGTTTTTAGTCTGTTTTTAAGGTTTAATATAAAACTTCCTCACAGTTAGATCCATCCAAAGTGGAATTAATTGCTATGAAAGCTAGTGAGTTTCCTTTCATCAGAAGTATGCAAGACAGGCCTCAATGACCCCGTACCAGGTATATTATTCATGTATGGCCTAGACAAGATAGCTATTGAAGTTCCTTCCTTCCTACAATGTGATTTCATTTTAAAAATTAGTAAACATGTTCTGAGTAATCAAACCATTGAGAATTTGGTGTGTGTTCCTTTCCCCCCATTTAGTCTTGGCCTAATGAGAATGGGTCTAGATGATTTCTAGGGTCCTTTTGAACATGGACAGCCATTCTGTGATTCCATGATTACAGGAAAAAAACTAGGTGAGCAGGGGTTAGAAAGGGGTTGGTTCAACAAGAGCATGGCAGCAGCTGCTCAGACTGAAACTGGGAGTGGAAGGGATAGTCTTCTAAAGGGCCAGAAGTGAAGTTCAGCAGAGGGAAGGATGCTGGAGGAGGCCAAGGAGAGCATGGAGGAGATGGCTCAGGCTTCCCCACAGGGTAAATCCTAGATCTCAGTAGATCCACAAGTTGCCAGGAGAGGGAAAGGGACAGTTACAGTCTCCAGGAACCACCTTTATTTCTGGGTATAGCAAACCTATGCTAATTCTTACTTCTAGAAATCTTGCAGGACTAACAAATATTTCAAACAATAATTGTCATAGAGTAATACCAATGACAGATGATATTTAGATCCATTTTGAATATTTGTGAAGTATTGACATCTTATCTCATTTGATCCTTATAACAGTTACTTGAGTGCAAATGGGGAAACTGAGGCTCAGGAAGGCAACTTGTTTGGAGTCACACAGCTAGTAATGCCACAGATAGGATTCAAACTCATGTCCTTGCCACCATGTTTAGCAATCTTTCCATTACTGTATTCTCGTGGTCTCAAACAAGGAAAGTGGCATGGTTTAGTGAACCAAACTTCAAGTTAGAAGAACCTGGCTTCAAAACTTGCTTTTGACACATGACATGGGCAACCATTTAACCTCTAAGTGGCTCAAAGCAATGTTCTGTTGACTTTAAGTTATAAAGGGAATTTCCATGAAGGAGTTCCCCACTCCAAAGAAATTAGAAGTCTAGACCAAAACATATCTTGCTATATCTTCTCTGTAACCTGGGAGAACAAGCTTCCCTCACTCTAATGGAAATTCTAAATCTACTCTAATACACACACACACACACACACACACACACACACACACTATGTATGCTATTGTCCTTTGTTTTTGAAGAAGACCAAAATGACATCACTACGTTAGAGTTGAGTTCTAGTGTGTCCGACTGTGACTGCTCAGATCAACACGAGCTCAGAATGCTCTGCCACTGGTTGAACACAAATAATCCATATGAACATTTGGGGTTGCTTCTCTAATTTTGTGCACTTTGTGTTTCCTTTGAACTAATTCAACTCTTCTTTGCTCATAGAGCACAGCTTCTTCTCTGATGATGGCACACCATGCTGGGCAGGCCCGTCCCAATGTATCCCATGTTATGCCATCGACCCCAAAATTCTCAGGAGACAGATACTTTGAAAGTGTCTTTGTATTACATTTTCTGATCGCCTTGTGAGCACTTGCCCTGTGTGAGTTCTCCATCAAATAATTTTTTGGGCAAGCATACACTTCACATTCAGACAATGTGGCCAATCCAACAGAGTTGTGCCCTCTGCGGTACAGTTGGAATGCTTGGAAGTTTGGTGTGAGAAAGAACTGTGTCCGGTATCTTTCACAGGCATAAAATAATGAGGTCAGCACAACAGTTCTGGAGATCTTCAGTTTACAAGTTAGTCTAATATCTCTCCTCTCCTACACTTTCCTTTGGAGCTTCCCAAACATCAAGCTAGCTCTGGCAATGAGAGTGTTAATCTCATTATCAATGTGGGCATCCCTGGACAGTATACTGCCAAGGCAAGTGAACTTATCTACAGCATTCAAAACTTCACCATTTACTGTCACTGATGGGTTCCATACATGCAGTATGTATAAATATACATTTATATACAATGCATATCTGTTTTATAAACTTAATTTACTTATTTATTTATATAAATTTTTATATATTTATATATAAATTATATTATATATTATATATTTATTTATTTTATTATTTATATTTATTTATTTCAATTTTATTTATTTTTTATATTTATTTTATTAACTTAATCTATTTGTGTTATTAACTTAAAACTACCCTAAGATTTTTGGTACTCTGTGGGTATACACATACATCTATATGCATTGTGTGTATAGACAAATACAGATAAAATTTAAATATGCATAAGCAATGTTTAGAGCAAGAAGGGATATTAAAGTTCCAATCTCCTCATTGGAAAGATGAGAAAGTAACTGAGTCCAGAAGAGGTCAGATGACAAAGTTATATGGATGGTAAGTGACCAAGGCAAAATTCAGAACTTAATCTTGTGACATCAGATCAAATCCTCTTTCTGATTTTTGGATTTTCACTGAATCTTTTTTCAGACTCAGTCTGTCTAAAGTAAAATAGAATAGTTAGAAAGGAAAGATTTCCCAACATCAGAAGGGACTCCAAACAAATTAAAAATACATTCTAAACACACACACACAAAAAAAAAAAATCTTCAGAATCTTAGTGCTTGGACAGGATGTTGGCAATGAGACCTTTTGGATACTTCATTTTCTATAGACAGATGTTTTTCTACATTCCAAGAAAACAAAGAAACCTGTTTTTTCTTGGTAAGGAAATTTAGCATAAAACTGTCTATGGTTTCAAGAAACCTAGAGTCCCCTGTCCTTTCTATCCTCAATATAGTTAAGGGTCTATTGTCTTCCCTAATAGAATATAAGCTTCTCAGAGGGAGGGATCATTTTTGTTTTGCCTTTGTATACCCAGTACCTAGTAAATAGCTGACACATGATAGGTATTTAAGAAATGCTTGTTCAATAATTGAGATAGATATATACATACAAAATGAATATGTGCATATACATACAGATGTGTGTATTTCTGGCTCTCACAGTACCTACTCAAATATATTCACTTTTGGGGGGAGGGGAGGGCTATGGTTATTTAAAAATTCCTCATAATTACACTTCCCAGAGGGCAACTGTAGGACCAATGTAATTAGAAAAAGACTTCTAGGAGAGAATGAATTCTATCACCTGATCCTTACAGATTTTACACCAAAGCTATAAGTATTATCAGTGTTAATCAGGATATTATTTACATTATTAGTGATATCTCTGGTGGTGAGCTACATTCATTTGGAAAACTTTCCATTTACTATGTTCTCCATCACTGCCAGCCAATCCACAATCCCATGTCGTGCTGTCTCCTCACCTTCACAAATCACCCTTTTCCCCCCAGAAGAGTTCTGTGGCTCATTTCATGAGTTGTCAAGAAAAATGTTCTCCAGGCTACTTTTCTTTCACAATATTATTTCAACTCTGTTTTAGAGGCCAGATGTTCTACAACCTCAGATGTTGCTATAAGCTATTGAATTGTTTATAGGGGCTGGCCAGGCTCTGCAGAATGTCTGCACACCCAATAAACACTAAAGAAAATCAGCCATTCATTTATTTTGCAGCTAATCACTGTCCTCTGCTGGCAGCTCTAGGTAAAGTTGTAGAAAATCATATACTCACAGGTTGTTAAACCTAGAAAAACACTAACACATCTCTTGTTTAGCTTTCTCATTTTACAAATGTTGTTCAGACATATCCGATCCTTTGTGACTGTATTTGATGTTGTCTTGGCAAAGAGACTGGAATGTTATGTTGCTATTTTCCTTCTTTCCACTCAGGAAACTGAGGTGAACAGTTAAGTAACTTACCTAGAATCATAGCTAGTAAGTGTCTGAGGCTGGATTTGAACTTGGGACCTCTGGACTTTAGGCCTATTCATTATACCACAAATTTTACAAGTAAAAAAAATTAAGTCCAATTCAGGCTTAAGGACTCACCCAAAGTCATGCAAGCTAATTAATAGCAGAGCCAAATCCTGTACTAGACCTGGCTGCCTCCCTTCTGGCTTTTCACTCATTTTGTGAACCTTTGATGTAAAGTATTATTTGAATTTTCCTTTGCTGGCGAGGAGTCATAAAAATGAATTCAATTAGAAAGGTGCCTAGAGATCCATCTCTCTGGGATTGTGTGGAGCAAATGGAACCTATGTCAATAAGGGTCACAGGGTCATTGATTTAGAGCTGAGAGGGATCTCAGAGAGCATTGTTCCAGGTCCCTCATTTTGCACATGAGGAAATGAAGGTCAGGCAAGTAAAGAGGTTTGTGATTAACAGCCCACACAGAGGCACAAACCATTGAACTGAGATGAGAAAATCCCATTACCCCATATCAAAGGAAAGCACTGTTGAAATAATCAAGACATACATTGCAGCAGTTATATGTAACCACATTTTGAAGACAATATATATGTATATAGCACACAAGCCCCAATTAACATAATTATTCAAATCTATATGTATATACACAAATATACACCCATGTGCCCACCCACCCACAGAGACAGATACATTCTTACATGTACCTATTACCCAGTGATATACATTCATAATACTGCATCAAGGAAAACGGTGGATGTAAAATACTTTTCAAACCTTACCATGCTGGTTTTAGCATGTTATCATTATATGGGCTTGTACACAATGTGTGCCCTCGTAAACATGCAGAAATGGAGCAGCAGCAGCCAAGGTTTGGGGAGTGCTGGCAAGTCCAGATCCAGGAGGAATATTTTTGCAGCAGACACTGGCAGTAATCCACTTGGTGTGACCCTTTAATTCTTGATGAAGCCAGCTTTTGTTTTTAGCTGGCATTTCTGATGAGGTTTAGAGCAGGGCAGGGAGTTGTGGGAACCCCCTTCTGATCGGCGCAAGTCCTTTGTAAATGAATTTACGAACCTGAAAAGTTAAACTGGCAAAAGAAGTTTATTATTAGAACTGAGAGGTCAGCTTTTGCAGGCTGACTTTCTTAGGGGCAGGTCCTGACAGAGAAGTAAAGATCTAGCAGAGAAATCCCAACAGAAAGGTAAATAGGGTCCTGTTAGGGAAATAGGTGAGAGAGATAAAGAGGGAGTAATGCTGAAAAGAGAATGTCTTTTCAGCAGGCAGAGGGTTGCAGCTATGCCAAGGAGAAAGAGAGGTTCCTTGGCATGATTAGGTCCTCTACTTTAAGGGATTGAGCTGAAGGAAGTTTGTTTTATGGGCAACTCCTGGTGGGGGTTGGGGGCAGTTTGAGCTGGAATCCAAATAGAGAATCTTGGGATTGAATGAGTGTCCCCTGGACTAATGTCCAACTCAATAGAGTTGGATAGAAATCTTGATTTCCAACTCAAGCTAAGTAGGAGTGGTCCTGGACTCAAGTAGTCCCACCCAGCTAACAGAATGAAACCAGTTTATCTTGATTCCCTGGGGCGGGTTTCTCAAGCAAGAGCTTCTCTGAGGGAGTTTCCCAAGCTTCCCCCCCCAAAGTCAGAAAGAGAGAGAGAGAGAGTTAGTTAGTTAGTTTCAGGGCTCCCCTCATCATTTCTAGCTTTGGAAGCTAGTAGCAGGTTTTTCAGGGCGGTGTCTCAGCTTTCCTAATACCTCTGGATTAAGTAGCCCCAGATAGAATTTTTTGGTTTCTATCCTGTCTTGGGTGTGGTTTTCAGGAATTGGACAGCACCCTCTGGTGTAGCTTCATCAGTTTCTATGTCATGTTGGTAGGATCACAGGAGCCTAAAACTCTAGGGAGTAGAAGAGACACCAGGAAGGTTTTATCTCCTAGTATAATCTACTCATTTTGCAGATGAGGAAACTAAATCTTGATAGGGAAAGTGATTTGTGAAGGTCATAGAGAAAGGCAGTATTTGAACTCAGGCCCCTGTCTCTAGAGCTGAGGCTTTTCCCCCACTCTGCTACACTTCTTATATAGGTCTTTATAACTTTCAAAATACTTTACATTTTATAGGTTACATTGTACAAACTATATATTTTCTCATTGATTCTCCTGGCAGCTTTGTGAGGCAGGTACAATGTAGCCAGTCGATTAACTCCTAAATAGAGAAAGTCAATTGACTGATTGAGTGTAGTACTTAAAGAAATACTTTCAGTAACAAGCATTTGTTAATCATCTACTTTGTGTCAAGCATTGTGCTGACATTTGGGATACAAAGAAAGGCAAAAAGTGCTGATGATCTAATTGGAGTCTAATGGGAGAGACAACTTGCAAACAAATAAACTATAGACAAGGGGGATTAGGAGATAATCAGCTGAGGGCCAACACTAGCATTAAGTAGTATCAGGAAAGATTTCCTGTTGGAAACAGGATTTTAGCTGGTACTTGAAGGAATTAAGAAAATCTGGAAGATGAAGAGGGAGAATATTCTGGTCATGGGAAATGGACAATAAAAGTGCCCAGAGTCTTAGGGCTGGCGTCTTGTTTCATGGGGCTACAGGGGGACAGTGATGGTGAGTGACAAAATCTTATCTTCTGCAAAGGAAAGCTTTGGGAGGGGTTGAGTGCTCCCCCAACCCTCCAATCAGAGAGGAAAGGAGTCTGAGGAAGTGGGAAAGCTTTGAGTATCCAAGACTGAATTAGCAGCATGATGATGAGATTTCGAGAGATCTGTCTATCCTAGGAGGGGCAGCTTTTCCCACAAAAACAAACTAAGGGGCGCTGAGGATGGAAAGTAGAGCTATGCATATTTTGGATTACTTCATGTCTAGGGGAGGGAGAAAAAAATTTAGAACATAAGGTTTTGCAAGGGTGAATGGTGAAAACTATCTTTGTATATGTTTTGAAAATTAAAAGCTATTTTTAAAAAAAAAAGTTATGGGAACTGAAGAAATGGTATTGTTCCCCTTTCCCAAGGCAGGATACCAAGGTAAGGACTTAGAAACTTGATAGAATAGCCTTTTCCCTTCTCCTGAGGGAAGCAGGATACTTGTCACTCATAGAATGAGGTTTTCTCTTTTTTTATCCCAAAGGCAGAAAACTTGTGCATTATTGAAAGGTCTCTCTCCTCTTTCCAAGGGACACAAGAACTCTAGAACAATGGGAAAGTGTTATCTTCCCTTTTCCCCAAATCAGGAGATGTGCATGATGAAATGGTCTTTCTCTTCTTCCTCCCTGGCTATATACAAGATATAGACCAACTAGGTGGAAGGCAGTCTGAGAGGAAAGACATCAGTGGCATGGGAAACTGGGAAAGTTCTCCTTCAGAAGGTGTGGGACTCCAGCTGAATCTCGAAGGAAGTCATGGGAATAAGACTTGGAAGTGAACGAGGACCATTTTGGGCACGAAGACAGCCAGTACAACTTCATGGAGTCAGGAGCTGACATGTCCTCTTCCAGAAACTGTCCAGGATTGCCAGATTATAGAGTGTATGAAGGAGAGTATAGTGTCAAAAGCTTTAAATGATAAACAGAGATTGTGTTCTCACTGAGACTTGGGGCACAATGGGATGATACACAGACCCGTGTTTTAGAAAAATCACCTTGGCAACTTAGTGGAAGATAGATTGGTTTGGAAGACTTTTGAGTCAGGGAGAGCAGTTAGGAAGATATTGCAATAATCCAGATGCCTTCTTTGTATCCCTGGGGCTTAGTATAATGTCTGAGACATTGCAAACACTTAACAGTTGTTTGTTGACTGACTGATTGATGAAACTAGAATCACAACTATTTGGGTGAATAGTCTGGGTCAGTGGATAGAAGAGCACTTAGCAGAGTAGAAATGGAAAGATTTGACAACCAATTTTTAAGCCTCCTAGATTCAAACACAGCCTCAGACATTTTACATGACTCTACGTACGCAAGTCACTTAAGCCTGTTTGCCTCAGCTCTTCATCTGTTAAAAAAAAAAAAAAAAAAAAAAAAAAAGAACTGGAGAAGGAAATGGCAAATCACTCCAGTATCTTTGCCAAGAAACCCAAATGGGATTATGAAGAGTCAGACACAGATCAAAAAAACTAATAAATGATTTTTGAGTTGAGGAAACAGGTCCATGGGAATCCAAGGCATTATCTCTGGCTATGCATCTGTCAAAGAAGGGCTTGCGGTAGAATTCCACCCTTTTTCTTCCTCTGATATCTATTTTTCTCCTGACCTCCCAAAGCCTGAACTCTTTTCATTACCCCCAAACTACCTCTCCTGATTCCCTAAATGGGACCCTGATGTCAAACTTTCAAGATATACATTATATAGTTCAAGTACCTTAAATAGAAAAGAAATAAGGAATTTCTATAGCAGTGGAGCATAAACCAGGTTTGGAAGTGTCGTTGATGAAATTCTGAGAGACAGAGTTCCAGGTATAATAAATTGATATATTAATAAGGCCAGCAAATCACCATAAATTCAGGTCAATGGTCTCTCTCCATGGCCAAACATCCCCATTGAGCATCCCACAATCCAGGTGTCTTCCTTCTGAAAGTACATCAGTTAGACCTCCCCTAACAATCACCTAACAGATGATTCTGATTGGTAGACATTAAATGATGAGGTAGCTAAAAGTTCTCAACTCTTTGGGATTATTTCTTTGTTAGGGAGAAGGGGATAACTGGGAAACATGGCTTGATCATGGAAAATATACTCATTAAAACTTACCTGGCACACAGTAGGTGTTTAAGAAATACTTCTCATGTGACCAATCCATAAAATAATGAAGTTAGGTTGCATCTCCCAAAAGTACCTTCCAAGTTTAAACTTCCCTGATCTCATGATTACATCTAATCAGGCAATTTTTAGGATTAATCATCATTGCTCTCTAACATTCTACTTTGTCCCAACTTCTGGGTGACTTGAAATAAAATATTAAAACATCCTCCCTTTTTTTTTCTTTAGAGTAGGAAGCAGAGCTGTTTCCTTTGAATCATACATCCAAGTAGCACACAGGCCACTGGGGGGCAGGCAGAGAGCAGGCCAATTATTGAGAGCTCCTCTATAGCCTCCTTCCTCTAGTGGAAGTTTCTATTCCAAGCAAATGTGACAGCCCCTTTTAACCCTCCCTATTGCTGAGTTTATATGTTTTTTTCTTTTTTCATAGCTGTCGTAAATTTTGGCATTTCTTAGCCTACTTTGGTGACCTCAATCTTATATCATATTTAAAGTTTGGTGGGCATCCTACTGTTTCAAATCTCCATCCCATTTCCATTCATGAAATGTGGTTAAAAATAGAATTCTTTTGGATAGGCAAATTACAAGTCAATAAAAAACCAGGAGTTTTTATTCCCTAAAACAATCAACAAGCCTTAAAAATAACTTTATTTTTCTAGACCTCAGGCTTCTCGTTGTAAAATGAGGGTGTTGAAATAAATGACTTCTCGGGTCCCCTCCAGCTCTGGATTCATGGTCCTATAAGCTTATTTTTTTATTTTACAGGATCAAAATATCAATTCTAGGGCTGGAATTTTTCTCAAAGATAAGAAAAACAAGATTCAAATTGACTTGCTAAGGGTCACAGAGGTTAGGATTTGCCAGAATGGGGGTGAGAAAGAAGAGAAGTGCAATTAGGAATGGGGGGAGGGGAGGAGACTGATTCTACGTCCTCTGACTTCAACTTTAAGAGAAAATGTCTTTCCTAGAGACCTTTAGTTATCAGGTTCAGCCCAATGTAATACTGATGAGGGAAGTAAGTTTTTGAAATGAACCCAGAAAGAAAGTGCACAGAATCATTGAAATTCATCCAGCCCAACAAACACAAGGACAAAAATCCCTTCAAGCACCACCCCCCATAAGCAGATCTGCAGCCTTTGCTGGAAGGCCTTCAAGGTGGTGCATTCTACTTTTCTATTCTCCAATAAATAGAAAGCTTTGTTTTCCTTGACATAAATGCAGCAAATGATGGGATTTTCTGAATTGAGTTCTTCAGAGTTTCCATCCATTGTTCCTAGCCAGGGCCACCCTCACCACCCCCATTCACCCAGTGCCAAATACTTTAAGTTTAGTCCTTCTTTCTTGGAGAAACCCTTGGAACACTTAAATAAAATTATCATGTTCCCACTAAGGTTTTCCCTTTTCAGAATAAACATTCCCAATTTCTCCATAGTATCTCTATATGATAGAGTGAATTGTCCATCATATGGGTCATGATGTAGAACTGTACTGAACCTACAGATGAGCCATCTTATTTCCTCTTTGAAAAGATGAAGAACCCAAGAGCCAAAAACATGAAGTTCCTTGCCCAAGTCACAGTTTGTTGCAACAGAAAACATAGAATTTTAATCCAGATCTCAATTTTGACACTTCCTAGCAACATACTCTGAGGAGTATTTCCCTGGCTCTGAGATTCCACAATTCCAATATGCTGAGATTGGATTAGGTCCTTTCCAGCTTGAACACTCTGTGATTTACCAATTTATGGTTTAATCAGTAATTATCATAACATCCCCTGGATTTTTAGGTGAATCATGGACACACAAAAAAATCAGTCTCAATTTGCACAGGACTGAGGAGAGGAAAAAAAGAGAACTTTTACCCCTTTCTGGGAAAGTATAATTGGTCATGAGTGAAATCTCTTCTTTTTAAAAATTATAACAGATTGAGCACAGTCAATTTGATAGGTCAAAGTGGGAGAGAAACATTGTGTTGATACTGGAACTTCATTCTGTTGTCATCTTTAGTATTTAGAGGAAAATTCAAGAGCTTTGTTGCTAACAAGATAGTTCCTTGATTTCATATAAATGTAATTAAAATATTTGTCACATCATACCAGTTTTCATTCAATACTAGAAATCACTAAAATTTTATGACTTAAGAGGACAGTCCCTGAAATATACTTTATTTAATTTAATTCAATTCAACTCATCAAAAATCCAGGTAAATCTACTAGGGCACCACACTCAGTGATAAAAAGAAAGCTACAAATAAAAGAAATCCCCACCTGCAAGGAATTCTAGTGGGGAGGAAGTTGCAACATAACTATAGTGAAATAACAAGAAGGTGATTGAAGAGTTTCAACATGTTGGGGATGAGAAAAGACTTTACTGAGATGTTGACTCTGAAGCTAAATGAAGAAGGAAGAAGGATGAAGAAGGATAAAGAATGGATTCCAAAGACTAGTGTTAATTTGGGCCATTACATGGTGGTGGGGGCATCCAGGAACATCAAATAATTCAGTTTCTTTGGAATAAAAGTTTTGAGTGTGGCAAAAATAGGTCAAGTCCAAATAATGGAAGACCTTGAAAATCAGCTAATGATTTGATAGTTTATCCTAGAGGTCAGGGAACCAATGAAAGATTTTCAAGGAATAATACAGTGAGATGTGTATCTTAGGAAAATGATTTTATAGGCTCCATAGAGAAAGGATTGGAGAAGGGGGTGAAATGAGAGGGAGGTCAACAAATTAGGAGGCTATGATGAAGCTCAGGTCGGAAGTGATGAGTGCCTAAGTGAGACTAGTGGCTATGAGAGTAGGGAAAAGAAGACATATGTGAGACATGCTATGGAAGAATTATTTATTTTTCAATTTAAACAAATATAAAATAAGAAAAAAATTTTCATGTACACAGCAGAATATAAGGGAGGATTCGACATAAAAAATTAAATTTCCATTTCAAAGTGTTTACTTAAAAAAAAAAAAAACCTTTGTAATAAAGCTCCTCAGCTTTTCTGCACTTCCTTCAATTTTTCTTTTATACTTTGCTACATATACTTTTCTTTTTTTTTTCACCCTTCCTACCTCATCCTAAAGAAAGCTACAATTAAATATAATTGTACATATACATATAGACCTGATGTGGTTAGGACAGCAATACTATTTCAAAATAAACATGTGACAAATCCCCAATGGCCATTCTCTTGGCAAAAAGTTGCAGACAAAATGAAAGGATACAATGACACTAGGAATGGTAAATATGAAATAGAGTTGAGAGAACATATAGTTAGACTAAGAAAAAAAGACAATTTCCCTAAGGGAATCACAATTAACCAGAAGAAAGAAAATACTCCTTGAGATAGGAGAAAGTCCTTATCTGGCAGGTTACACTGATTAGAGTTAGCTAGAGTAAGGAGAATGGGGCCATTAGAGAGAAGGCACTATGAGGAAGACATAATGGGCTTAATTCTGAAGAGAATTTAGCAAAGATTTTCACCATAAGCAGATCTTTTAGAGGAGAAATTTACCCTTAGGAGTTAGTCTGGGAGACCACAGAAGAGATCAAGAGAGGGAGTTAGGAGCCAGGGGACATACCAGGTTCTAGATCTGCCTAAAGATATGTCAATCAAGATAGTCTAGGAATATGGTCATATGACAAGTCTGGAAAAGCCAAGTTCTCCTTCAAAGTTGTGTCAAAGGTTGTTAGGACTATCTTTATAGATGCTGGCTAGATTGGAGATGGAATGGATGAATTAACAATAGACTCTGACTCCACATTATTCTATAGAACAGGGTAATCTGGGAATCTATTTGGGCTTCTTCCTCACTGGGGAAGAGAATAAGTACTTATATAGGTACACAGATATATTCATACATGTAAGACCATTCATATTTCCATCTATCAGTTCTTTCCCTGCAGGTGGATAACATTTATTGTATAGATATTTTGTTCCTTCAGGTGTTATTGTATCAAACTCTGTAAAGTATCTCTTTGACAATTTAATTGACATAGCAATAAAATTATAAATGAGTTCTATTATATTGTTTTATTATATTTACAAAGTTCATCCATGAACACTAATTTCCTCCAGCGAATTCTCCAGGAGTTTCTTCTTTGGTAGTTCATTTATAATTAGTTCAATTTCCTTTTATGACATTAACTTAATTAAGGTCTTTATTTAGTCTTCTATTAGTTTGGGTATTTTGTATTTTTGAAGTTAATCCTGTTTAGTGTGTTGTAAGTTTTGTTAGTATTTAACTGTGATGAGGGGAGCCCCAAAACTCTCTCTTTCTGACTTCTGGGTGAGCCATGAGGTAAAGCACTTGAGAAGCTCCTTGAAGAAGACATTCTCCTTGAACCCTGACTCTTTGAAAGACCCACCTCAGGGAATCAAGCATTCTGTTATCTAGGTGGGACCAGTTGAGTACCACTCCTACTTAGCTGAGTTGGAGATTCTAACCCTATTGCATTGGAAATTAACCCAGAGACAATCATTCAATTTCAAGATTTTTTATTCTGATACCAGCTCAAACTTCACCCAGCCTCCATCAAGAGCAACCCCCAGTTTCTAGCTATAAAATGAGTCAATTTAGGCTCAGTCCTTGCAGAGGACCTAATATGTCATGCCAAAGAACCTCTCTCTCTCACTGACATAGCATCGATCTCTGCTCACTGAAATGACATTCTCTTTCAGCATTGCCCTCTCTTTATCTTCCTCACCTATTTCCCTAATAAGACTTTTTACCTCTCTAAGGGACATAGAAAACCCTTACCCAAAATGACTACTCAGAGATCACTCAGTAGAAAGCAGAAAAGTTGTTTATTAATAAATTCTCATGAGAATGAGCAATTCCAATGCGAGGAGGGAGAGAAAGCTCACAGTAGAAGGGCTAAAGATTTAGGAAATATATATAGTTTTTATAGGTTTGGTTACAAAGGATTACATCATAGATTGGGGAGCATTGAGAAATAGGTGCCCTCTCCCCTAATTGAATGTTAAACATTAGTGCCAAAGACAGATTAGAACCAAATGCTTTGTTTCCCTGATTCCAAGAGGAATCATCGGTCAGAACTTCAAACTTCAGATTACTGAGCTGACGGCATTTAATAATCTAAATATTGATAACATTGAACAAGGATAAATGTCATTATTTCTGGTTAAATAAATATATCTAAAGTTTTAAGTAAATATTGGCTTGCACACACCGTACTTATACAAGTCATAGAGACATAGAAATAATAAAAAATTCAGAAAAAGAATTTAAACATTCTTGTAAGTTCTTCACTTTATCTCACCATTCCACACACCTCTCTGTCGGGATTTCTCTGCTAGAAACTTTACTTCTTGTTGGGACCTTGCCACCAAGGACTTCAATCTTTCTATTCGGGCATAGCAAAGGCTGACTTCCCGATGCCTATCATAAACTTCTTTTACCAGTCTAGCTTTTCGGGTTTGTAAATTCCTTTACGAAGGACCTCTGCACCACCAGAAGGGGTTCCCACAACTCCCTGCCCTGCACCGAATCTTAAGGGCATATAGGGGAGCCAAATCTCTTCATTTGCTTCCCTGAACCCCAAACCTGCCATTAACCTCATCATTTAGTTCCCTGACAGGGAATCGAGGAAAGACTAACCCCATCAACTACATAGTAAGTGCCTCCAATTGGTCAGTTCCTCTAAGAAACCTCATCTTAAGGAAGTGCTTAGTCCAGGTAAATTTATTCTTTCATCTCTTTGATCTGCTTCTGTTTCTCTGGACTTCTTTTTTTCTACCAGGCCTCCCCATAACTACCTTGTTTTCCCAAACCATTACTAACTTTTCAATTTCCTTTGACACATTGTCTTCCTTCATTAAAATGTTAAACTCTTTTGGATCCAGGATTCTCTTGCTTTTGCTTTTCTTTGTTTTCCCAACATTGCTACTTGTTGCTATGTTTTCTTGATAATTCTTTTTTTAATTTTTTTTAGTTTTGTTATTTGCTACTTGTTGGTTTTGTTTTTTGCCTTCTTTAGGCAGATTAATGAAAAAAATCATTTTTCTTAGTCATTTCAAAGAACTAGCTTCTGATTTTATCATCTCTAAACATTTTTTGTTTCCAATATTTTTTCTCTGATTTTCAGATGAAATCTGAAAAGCTCTCTATTTTGTGATTGTTTTGAGCTTATTTATTTGTTGTTTCTAATTTGTAAACTTTGTAGTTCACTAATACTCAGCTTTTCTATTTTACTACTGCATGTTTTTAGCATTTTCCTTCTGACTACTATTGCTTTAGCTGTTTCCCAGAAATTTTGAAATGTTGTTTCATCATTGTTGTTTCATCATACTCTACATAATCATGCATTGTTTCTATGATGTGTTCTTTTGCCCATTTGTGATTTAGAATTTATTATTAAATCCTCATTTGATATACGGTATCATGGGTGCATTATTTATTTGTTTGTTTATTGTATTGCTACTTCTATTTTTTTACATTGTCTCTGTGCCTTCATATGTAGTTAATTTTTATAAATGTTCACTTTAGTGATGACTTCAGTAACTTCCTTTCTCAGTGGTCATAAAAGTGTTGATTTTATTTTCACCAGCAATTCTTTTCTTCAATTCTATATTTTCCCTTTTCATTTCTCTTTAGTCAGATTTGTCCAAACCTGAGAGAGGGACATATTTAACAATATACTATTGACTGAAAAAAATAAATAAACAATATAATATACCCTTGGGCTTGTCCATTTACTATTGACTAAATTAAATACCAGTTACTTGAGGCAGGATCAGGAAGGAAGAAAAGGTTCTAGTTCTGAGATGGATTTATCCTTTCTTTAGAAAGAACTCTTGTAGATTTTCCATTTCTTCTAACTATAATACTACATTTCTTCTCTCTTTTGTGAATAAACTCTTTGGAAGGTTTATTCTTACATCTCCACTAGATGCTTCCACTTTCTGTCTTCTCACTAATTCTTTTTTTCCCTTGAGGCAATTGGGGCTAAGTTACTTGCCCAGCGTCACACTGCCAAGAAGTGTTAAGTGTCTGAGACCAGATTTGAATTCAGTCTTCCTGATTTCAGGGCCAGTGTTCTATCCACTATACCAATTAGCTGCCCCTTCTCACTAATTCTTAATTCCTTAAAATCCTCCTTCCAATTTCATCATGTCATCTATCTTCTCCAGTTAGCAATGATTTCTTAATTGTCAAATCCACTGACCTTTTTGTGGAGGAGGAGGAGGAGATTTTTGATCTCCTCATTCTTCTTGACCTTCTGCAAACTTTGATGCTGGTCATGATCTTCCCCCTGATATTCTCTTCTCAGGTAGCTAGAGGTTAATACATAGAGTCAGGAAGTCCTAATTTCAAAAGTGGCTTTAGACACATCCATATGTGACTGAGGAAGGCACTTAACTTTTGTTATGTTTTCTTCAGCTATAAAATAGAGATCATAACAGCACCTGGTTAGTCTTGAGGATCAAATGAGATATTTGTTAAAAAGCACTTAGCACAGTGTTATATTTATTCCCTTCCCTTCTCTTCTCTTCTCTCTAGGATTTTGGTATGACCCCCTCTTCCTCCCCTGGTTTTCCTTTGATTTCACACCACCTTCTCAATCTCCTTTGCTGGTTCTTCATCCAGCCCTCTCCTGCTAATTCTAAATCCTTTTCTCTCTGGACTTCCTTATTACTACCAAGGGCAACACCATTCTAAAGCCAGACCCTCAGGTTCCCAACCCAGAAGTCTTTCTGAACTTCTCACTCTCTCTCACCCCCCAGCATCCAGGTTGTCACTAAGGCTTTTCAATTCTCCTCTACAACATTTCTCCAATACAGCTCCTCTTCTCCTCTGACATTGTCACCCCCTGTTTTGCAAATCATCATCCCTTCACACCTGGACTATTGCAAGATTCTGCTGGAAGAGGGAGTATCTCCCCACTCCAATCCATCTTCCATCCATGAGCTGGCATCATGAAGTGAGCTTACCTTTTTCTCTTCCCAGTCTTGACTCAGTTTAACTTTAAAGTCTCTTCTAACTGTTCATGCCTCAAGAAATGCCAACTGGGATAACTTTGGTCATCGACCTTTTCTTCTTCTCCTTAGTTACTACCAAATGATGATGGGAGAAACCTTATTATGTGCCAAGAGTACAAATTAATATTTATCTTACTTAGTGTTTAATCAAACGGTCCCTATCACTTTAGGTTTGTCTTATAGGTATGTCACTGTATACTTTCTTGACCATAATAGAGCACAATCTGCTTGAGGGCAAGAGCTGACTCATTTTTACCTTTTCATCCTGAGCACCTAGAACAGTCCTTGGCAGATGATGGATGAATTCTTGGTGGATTAAATGAATAAATAAAAAAATGAAATGATAAGATTGTAACATCTACCAACCTCCTTCCTCTATATTTTTTGTTCCTGTCTACTAGGACATACATTATACTTCACAGGAGTTTAACAAATAGAAGTAAGCTAAATAATTATATTATAATGAAATCATTAGTTTTGCCCCAAGTATTCTTTCCTTCAATTTTAAAAAGGAAACTTAGGGGGGCCCATAGGGAGCAGAGACCTGGTCCTGCAGTCAAGAAGATCTGACTTCAAATTCAAACAGACACTTATTACCTATATGCCCCAGGAAAGTCATTTAACTATTTTCTGTCTCGGTTTCCTCAAGTGTAAAATGGGAATAACAATAGCACCTACCTCCCAGGTTGGTTGTGAAGATGAGGTAAGATGTTTGAAAAACAATTAACACGTGTTAGAAATAATACTCTGAGCCCCCAGAAGGGTGCAGTGAATGAACAGATTTTGTAAGCAAAGCAGTTTAAACCTTTAATAAGCTCCTGCAGGAGCAGGTATGAAAACTCCATATGAGTTTACCCACATATGTCACAATATCAGGATCCACGTTATACCCTATAATTCTACCCTAATCCCACCTCCTCCTTCCCAGAATTTCCATTGGAAGAGATCTTTCAGAATTCCACTCCTCTTACATATACTCCTTACTATGTTCCCCCTCCCTGATCATTCATCCCATAATCTGTTAACAAGGTTCTAATTTTATTTGTGATGTGTCAGCTACTATGGATGAGGCTTATTAAGCAAGTGCACCTGCAAAAAGTTTGCGTCCTGCCATTGATCCCAGTTGGTTTTAGGCAGTCTTAGGCCTAAGCCCCCTTATCAGAAACTTAATGTTTAGTTAGCTTCTTGACTCAAGGTAATTGGTTGGAGATAACTTCAAGCCTTCAGTAAATCCCTTTGTGACAAACATTTCTACAGACCAAGATAGTCTAGGTCACTGATGGGACTCCCCCTCCAATTCCCTATGCTTATCACCAAGTCACAACATCTGTGGAAACAGAACATTATTCTCCCAACATTTCTCATGCTCAGCACCTAGCACATCTGGGCACTTAATAAATACTTGTCGTCTCCTGCTCCTGATCATTTTCTTTCCCATTTGCTATTTAATCTTTTCTTTGGGTTCTTTCCTTCCCACCTGTTGGATCCTTTACAAAGTGTTAAGCCATTGGAGTTGATTTGATCTTAGAAGAAGATATTTTGGGCCAGAACTTGAAACTAGGTACTCAGTGGAACTGATTGAACAATGCTTGTGTTCATACCTTTAGAGAGCTCATAAGTATCTAAGTGCTCAATGGAGTTCACAGTTTGGGAGATTCAGGGTCTAGAAAGAGATATCAGAATTCACACCTTCCTTAGGGCCAGAGAGCATGCTGGAAGATATCCCACAATCCCACTCTCGGAGAAGTAGCATAAATAGAGCACTCTGGGAGATACAGGAGAGTACTCGCCTCAGTTGGAGATTGAGAAGCCATGAGTCGGAGCTGATCGGAGGCTGAAGAAAGCAGAGGCAGAAGCCAAGGACAAAGCTGGAAGATCTCTTGGAGCCAGGCAGAGAGATAGGCCTCAACTAACTTGGCTAATTTGGAAGGAGAAATAAACATTTGCATTTTTACCAGCTGGCTGCAATTTTGGAGTAATTATTTATTTCAACTGAAACTTAAGGCTGCCTCCAAGAAAACCTTCACACCCACCCATGTGAGGATCAAATGAAATAATTCATGGAAAATACTTCTCACAGGTTAAAGCTTTACACAAATGCCAACTGTTGTTATCTTTGTAGCCTATTGTGAAAGAGTGAGGAAATAGGGATTCTGACACAGTGCGGGGGGCATTCATTCTGCCCACATAATCAGCTAGTAGAAATCTACTCTGGGCAAGGCATTGATGGGCTAAGTATGGGCTCTCCAGACCAAGGGCATACAAAGTTCATGGAAACTCCACGCTGAGAATGAAGGGCTTTAAAATCAGGAGCTATCGAGTTTCAGAAGCTCAGGAAAGAACAAGTTGCTCAAGCTGGCAGAGCCAATGGAGGAGGAACAGGGTGGGGAAAAACTAGATCTCACAGCTGGCTGAACTCAGTGATAAAAAGGAGAAAAAACAAATGCTCCAGGCAGATCCTTTGGGATTTGACACCACTTCACTCAGCACTACTACACTAGCTCAAAAGCAAGGTGAGATGGGCAGATTTAGAGAAACCAGCCCAAATGTTCACATGAACTATCTGTGCCCAAACTGGGGTATAGTATTCTGCGCTGGTACTGGTCTGATCACCCGCAGACACACTGCAATAGAACTAACATAATGATGTCATTTTGGTCTCCTTCAAGAACAAAGGACAGATCTGGGAGAGAGGGTCAGGGGAAGGAGGGGAAAAGTTAGAACAGAAGGTTTTGCAAGGATCCGTGCTGAAAAATTATCCATGCATATATCTTGTAAACAAAAAGCTATAATAAAAAAAAAGACTAATAAAAATCCAAATAACTGCTTTACAATTCAACAGGATAATATTACTGAGGATGGTTCCACTCTTGTGGAGATGTCTTAATGCAAAATATATGAGCAAGCTTTCCTTTAGCATTCATGCTTTCTGCTGTCTGGAAACTATCACAAAAAATACTTATCTGATTAAATTTAAAAAAAAAAAAAGGACAGCAGCCACCAATATTATGCCCTTATGTGCTTTATTGCCTTTCCCCAACCCTTTTTAGACTAGATTCACCCTAGTTTCAATCACTCATGATATTTTATATCAGGAAACCTTCTCTTCCTTCTCTTTAAGCCTTAGAAGGATTAAATGGAACTGTAATTACTGTATGTACCATGAAATAAAGGTTTTTTTTTTCCTTAACCAGTAAAAATCTCCTCTGTCAGACTTGTGTAACATGTAGTGTCTCTAAGATAAAAAATAAATAAGCCAGATTAGCTGGGAATTCCCCTATATTTTAAGTGATAGAGTAAGATAGAGAAACATTTGGCTAAAGAAGTCCATTTCAGTTTTTTAAGAAAGTGCCATCCCCACAAAAAAAAAAATAAAATGCACATCCCCTTTTAAATACAGAATCTCCATGGTATATACATGAGTTGTTCCTCTTCAATAACTTTAAAATTTCAAAAGATTCACAATTTCACTGGCTTAGGTACTCTGGGTACTCCAACAGATCAACACCTTGAGATGCAGAAATGTCTTCATGAGTTGCTGTGTCCCCTTCTCTGTTCAATCAAAATTTATCACCTGGGAATTAATGAATTCTCTCTTTCCCTCCCTCCTTTTTCTGTATGTCTTCATCTCTCTCTCTCTCCCTCTATTTTTTCTTTCCCTCCCTCCCTTTTCCTCATCTTTTTGCTCTCTGCTCCCTTTCTTTCTATGACGGTTTTTATTTCTCTCACTTCCTTCCTCTCTACTCCTCTCCTAACTCTTGCCTTTTCCTTTGTTGCTGCTTTCCTTTTCTTTTTGTTCTTTTCTCTTCCTCTCCTTGCCCTCTCCTCTCTCTCCCTCTGTCTTATTCTTTTTCCTTTCCTCTTTCCTTTCTTCCTTCCTTTCCAGTCTCCTTTTTCCTTTGTTGATTTTCTTCCTTTTAATTTTTCTTGTATCTTTTTCTCCTCTTCCTCCTCCTTTTTCTTCTTCCTTTGCCTCCTCTTTTCTCCTCCTCTTTCTACTCTCTCTGTGTTTTTCCCTGTTTTTCCCCTGTCTCCACATGTATAATTTCATTCTTTTTACTATTATATATCAACAACTCTCCAGTTATCTTAAGTCTTAGAGAATTGCCTAGGGATACTACAAGGTTATGTGACTTGTCATTTACCCACTAATCTGAAATAATTACTCCTTTAATTAGATATAGTGAGCATTTATAGAGTGAGTTTCCATACTGGTGACTTCCCTACACCAATGACATGACAAGTCTACTTCCTATCCTTATGCGTTGGGAATTAGAACACAAATTTGATACAAAACAGACTGCAGGCAAAACTCTTAGAATCAAATAAGAGAAATGAAACATGTACCTCAAATGAAGGATACCCAGTAGAATGTCAAGAGGGTAATGGAAAGATCTAGATCAGTGATGTCAAATTCAAACAGAAATAGATTCTTGCAAAACAAGTTAATATTATATATGTTGCTTAATATTTTTATTTATTTTGTTAAACACTTCCCAAACTATGTTTTAATCTGATTTATGAGGTTGATGTCTCTGATCTGGACAACACGCTAAAAGGTAACATGAGGAAAGAGTGATGGTTTCGGCTAAATATCAATTTTATTCATGGAGGAAAGCGCAACAGAACCATGCCTTTGAAGAAAAATACAGAGTAATGTCATTATTTAGGAACTTTATGAAAATGAGCTTGCCATGGATGAATACTAAGTTGGCAGCCTTGATGACGATGATGGAGGAAGGAGTTTAGAAGAGAGGATAATGATTTTAATTTGGGACATGATGGGCTGAAGGTGCTGGTGATAATAAAGATGGATGCTCAACCATCTCATTTTCCACACAGCAGCACTCATTTTTTACTTCTTTGACTTCTCCATTCTCCCCTCTCTTCCCCTTCAAATTTTTTGGTTTCCTTCTGAGTGTGATCTTCCTCCATTACATTGTAAGTCCAGAGATTGTCTTTCTTTTTCCTCATTTTATCCTCAGTGCTTAGCACAAGGCCCTGAACAGAGTAAGCACTTAATAAATGTTTGTGAACTATTATTGACCATTAAAGAGAATAGAAAGTGGAGATGGAGAGACTAGAGAAGAAAATATAATGGTCCAAGGTAACATAAAAAGTACTGGGTCAATGATAGTAATGAAAAAAAGGATGAGGAGCTGGATGTGTAAGATAATTGTTTTTGTTTTTGTTTTTTAATAGTTGGGACACTGATATGAAGTCACTTAGGCTAAGTAATCATAAAGTTCATAAACATATGAGGCATGATAGATTGGATGTACTTTTCAGACTTTAGAAAAGGGACTTATTCTGACCCTATGTCAAGCAGTTTAACAATCCTACCTCCTGACTGGATAAGATTCCCAGTCGATTGGCAACTGTGAGCCCCGCCCATTCCTGGGGCCTCTGGCATCCATAAATAATCTGGCGAATTTCCCCGCCACATCTGGCTCTGTTTATGAATGCCCCTGCCCACATCTGGCTTTGATTACGTGTCCTCAACCAAGTCCATTTTAAGGGTATAAAATATTGCCACTTAGACATGCCCCTCCACCCTGAGCGAACACTCCCATTAAGATTTTTTTTTTTGTCCTCCTCCAGCTGGGTAAATTTCTTTGTACAGATGGGGCCAAACCTCTGTCTAAATTGTCACATAGTATGTATGTATTTTGTTTGGCTTGCTCACAGTGCCACATAATAATAAAGCTCATGTTTCTCCTAGCGTTCCCAAAGATTCCATATGGATCCCCAACCTTCATCTTCCTCTAACCCCAGCAATGAACCCAAATATACCAGTGTGAGAGATACAGAAGAAGCAGAATCAGCGGAACTGGGCAACTGTTTGAGTGGGGGGTTGGGGATTTAGGGGATGAAAGAGAAAGAGAAGAAAGAGTCAAACCTGACTTGGAAGTTTGGAAGCTGATCCACAAAGTCAGGGATGATGGAAGGTTGGGCAGACTTTTACAGAGGAGAAGATGGTAATTCCAGTTTGAGACCTGTTGGGTTGGAGGTACTGAAATAATAAAAACCACCATTATCACAATAACCACTGACGTTTATAATGTTTTAAGGTCGGCAGAATCCATTTACATTTTCTTCTTTGGACATCTTGGTTAGCATGTGCAGTATGTCTTTGGAGTTGTAGAGCAGGTTCTTAGAATAGACTGATTCACTGATCATCCTTGGCCCCCCATCTCATCTGCTTTGAACTTCTCCTAAACACTTAGAATATTTGACTTGGCAATACATCAGTCTGCAGGTTTTCTCCCTTTCATTTTGAATTGCAGCGATTTGAGCACAAATCTTATCTCTGGGGCTGACCAAACCATGTCTTAGTCCGGTTTCTAACCCCTGTTCTCAATTTTCCCCCACCCCTGCCAGCAGCCAAACTTGTGACCTACACACAGCAGGGACTGACTCTAGGTGGAAGGGCACAGCTGAATTATCCCTAGAGATTCTCCTCCAGCCACTTCAGATACTTGTTGGCTACCCTATGGCTTGCTCTAAAATTCATTAGTGAGTTACTGAATAACAGGATGCCATGGAAGCCATCTTCCACATGTTCATGGACCACCTGGACCCCTGCAGCCCTAAGGCGGGAGAGGTACATGAGCCCATCATCTCTTAAGACATCATACTGACAGGTGAGGATATGGGTCAAAGGTAGACCCTGTAACTTAGAATCATCAGCTAACAGGGGGGATGCCCTGACATCTAGAAATCCAGGGTAGTTTTTTATGAGATCAGAGCGTCCATGAACGGGATTGGCGTAAAGATGTCCTTTTTTAAACCTCTCAGGAAGCAGAGTACTCCAGTTAACAAACTTGAAGAGATGGCTTGATTCCACGGGCACATGTTGGTTGGCGAGCATGGCTTCTTTTAGGGCCTCGTCTGAGGTAAAATACATACTCCAAAATACAACCATTTCATATTTTTTCAGGATGGGCATATCGCCATTTTCTCGATGTGAGGGTAAATCCATATCAAGAGCCTGAAGAGCAGGATAAATTAAAGACTGAATTTTGATTTTTATTTTGATGTCTGGATCATCTAGAAGCTGAAAAATAAAGAGAAGATATTTTGCTTACTTAGAATTCATAGCTGAACAAGTCTTTAGAAGTCATCTAGTATAATACTATCAATGAACAGAAACACTAAAACCTTCAAAGAGAAAACAACTTTGTCATGGTTATAATATTCCATCTCTTCTTATAGCCAGCCTTGACATAGATGTCCCCCATCCTCTTATAGAGGATGTCTTCAGGACACTCTGCTTCACCTTCACTTCTTGGGAATTGTAGCTTCCTTCAAGATATTGCTACAGGTGCTCTCCCTAATAAGTATTTTCTTTTAAATCATTTTGTTTGCAGTTTGTATTTACCGTGAGATTCTCATTTGTTTCTCTGTGCTGGGTATAAGCTCTTTATGTCAGAGCCTTTAAAAATATTTGTCTTTATAGTCCCAGCAAACCTAGTATACTTCGCAAGCACCCAGTGAATGATTGTGAAATGAATTGAGTTATCTATCTGACAAAATTGCCTGGTTGACTTATGAACCATTCATTGCCTCCAGCATTTTAAGGCCATATTTTGGTATCACATCAATTAATTTCATAATATCAAAATACCCTTTCAAAAGAAGATATTCATGAAATCTAAATTTATTTTAATTTAAGACAAACCATATCTGGTTGGAAGCATAAAGAATCTAGAAGATAAATAGGATAACTTCAGATTTTAGGACTTTCTTCCACTTTTTTTTGCTTGATAGGAGATGTGAGAATATTCAAGAATCAATTACTGGCTATTTGAATGAATGAATGACAGAACGACCCAGAATTCATTCAATATTTATTTACTATGTGCCAAACACTATTGGGGATTATGTATTAGGGAATCACTAATAGAGAAAAATGAATTAAACTATTCTGATGTTCTACCTAATATCCATCAGATTAACAAAGTGGACAAAGAAAGAACGTGACAAATGTTGGATGGACAAGTATATTGACATACTGTTGATGAAGCTGTGGATTATCCTACTGTGGTGGAAAGCAATTTAGAACTGCTCCTTAAAACTTAGGAGCTCTGTTTACCCAGGGATATTACTGCTACTCCTATATCCTGAGGAAAACAAAGAAAAAGACCCAGAAGTACAGAATTTGTAAATTAAAAAAATAATAACATTAAAAAAAACAATCTTGAGGTCAAGAAGTTTGCATTCTAATAGGAAGAGACAAAGCAGATAGAAGTACAGTGGATGAGGAAGAATACTTTTTCTTTGGAAAGATCCAAAATGGTGGAGCGTAGTGAGCTCTCTTCTACAGATTTCTCCAAATTGTTCTAAAAAACACACCAGCTTGAAAAGGAATTTCCAAAGTTAGAAAGCCAATGCACCAGCCTGAATACTAATGGTGAAATCCAGAAAAAACCACAATGAGTAATTTGTCTAGCCCAAGTCAGCAAAGGGAGACTGCCACAGAGGTCTGTTAACAGTGGGATGGGCTCAGGCCAGGATTATGTTTATTTCTAAGCACTCCAGTGCCCAGAGAGAGACTGTGTGCCAGGGCAAGAGGTGGTTCTGGACCCAGACCAGACCACCCCTAGGCCCATTCTGGGGTTTTGCAACTAGTTCAGATGGGGACTGGCAGCTTTGTCACCCACTCCCCGGTCCTAGGTTGAAGACTGAGAATCGACTAAGCAGAGTAATCTGCCCACGGGCATGGCGTTCTCAGGCAGGAGATCGCTGGATTGTGTATGAAAAAAAGAAGGAAGTTCAGAAGTCAGCAATAATGGCAGTTGAGGCAGGGAGGCAGCATGGCTCAGACTCCAGGAGCAAAGCAGGGCCTCACTTCCAAAATTGAATGCAGCGTGGAGAGGATTAATGGGGATGGGAGCCTGGGGGAGCCTACAATTCTGCCACTCTGAGACAATGGTGCTTTCCAGAGGGCTGACAGGGTAGGGTCAAGCAGTTGCATCTACTCATGGTCAGGCCCAAACCTAGATCAGAAAGTTGCAGAGTTCAGACCAGGAGTCAGCAGTCAGGCTCTATCCTGAATGACCACTTGGGGAAGACTGAAAGCTTGCAAGTTTCTAACTTGCCCCTGAGATCCTACAAATGTAGAACATTCAACATCCCAAGAAAGCAGGAGTAGCAGGCAGTCCAGATATTCCATCCAAAAGTGCTGTACAGCAAAGCCCTGACATCATGTCTGGGAGTCAAGAAGTGAAAAGAATGCTAATGGTGGCAAAGATATTCAGAGACAAATGCGGAAGAAGGTACTGACCCCAAAACATCTATAAGCAAAGTCTCAGAGAAAAACCCACTTAGAATTTCTAGAAGAGATGAAACAGATTTTTAAAAAAAAATAAATGAAAAAAATTCTTGAAAATTGGAAAAGAAATGAGAGCAATGAAGAAAGAATTGGAAAAGAAGCCAATAGTTTGGCACAAGAGATATAAAATCTTGTCCAAGTAACAAAGTCCTCAAAAATCCAAATAGACCATTTCATATAAATATAAGGGAATGCTAGTATGCTAAACTTATCAGCATAAAAACCAAGATACTGATGATGAGAGATTTTGGGGGGGAACATGGCCAATGTGAAAATGTATTTTGATTTGATGTTTGTAATGGGGGGAAAAGAAAATAATTTATATCTTTCTTATAAAAGAAAATAAAAAGCTACAGCAGTGATAAGTAGAACTATAAGGGAGCCAACTGATAGGTTCTTTCTCAAAGTTATGCTAGAGTTTATTTGATTATGACTCAAGAACTAGGAGGAGGAGAAGGGATTAGTGTTGTAAAGAAGGGTGGCAAGAATGAAGGGACCTTGGAGGCCAGCTAATCTTATATTCTTCATTTACAAATGAGGAAGCAAACAGATTATTTGAGAGACTTGCCAAGAGTCACAAAGATTGGGAACTAACAGAGTAAAAGATTTCTTTTGGGATCTGATTTTATCTTGTTTCCTTAATAGTCTCCAATCACCGCTCTGATATTAATCACAACAGTGATGTTTAGAACAAATCTTCCAGTTGTCACTGGAGAGAAAGATTCTATATTCTATAAAAAGGATCACATTTCCTCTCCTGAATTATCTGCCTCCTTTATTTAGTTAAAATTTGCTCTCATTCTCTTCCCTGGTCACCAAAGCTCACTGGAAAGTAATTCAATAATCAATTTTCTTGTCCTCTCTTTTTCTTTTATACTGAATTTGTCCTGAATGGTTTATGTGCACCAAGCATACATTCTCTAGAGAGTGCTAGTGGGGTACAGTGAAGAGATTCCTGGATTTGGAGTGAGATGTTCTGAGTTTGAGTCATAAGGGTATGGGATTAAAAGCTGGAAAAAGTTTCAGACATCAGCTGATCGTGACTTCAACAATTTGACTACAAAAATTAGAGAAGGTTTCATGGAAAACTTTAACTAAGAAGGAAGATAGGGAAGCTAATAGTAAGGAGGGAATATATTCTACACCCGGGAAAGGGTCTGGATAACTACATGGAAATGGAGATCTCTGGAGGAGAGCAGTAAGTTCAGTGTATTTGAGATTGAAGCAAGATAATGGGAAGGAGAGGTCAGAAAGCATTAAAGATCATATTGAGCTAGTCTGTCCTAAAAGTCCTAGGGAACCAATGAATGATTTTGAGCAGAGAAGTGACTGTCCAATGTGGGTCTTCGGAAGATAATTTTGTTATGTGTATAGAGCATGGATTTGTGAGAGGAATGAACTGAAAGAAGAGCAACTCATTAGAAGAGTATGGCAATAGTGAGAAGTAATGAGAGCTTAAGTCAGGGTGGGGAGTATATAGACATGGAGAAAAGAGGATGTTTGTAAGACATGCTATGGAAGTAGAACTGACAAGACAATAACTGTGAGAAGTCAACATGGTCAAAGTGCCAGAGTTGACTCAGTTATAGAATGGAACAGTGTTGGAGAAGGAAAATGAGACATATTGAGGGGCTGAGAGGAGATCTGAGTGGAGATTTCCAGCAGGCATTGGGGTTGGGGAAAAAACAGATCTGGGATTCTAGAGAGAGATTAAGACTGGACTAAAGTTTTTGGGGCCATTGATGTAGTATCTGATGAACACAGGAAAGAGAGAAGAGAAAGGTGAAAGGAGGGGAGCAGGAAAAAAGGGAGGGGAGAGGAGGAGAGAAGAGAAGGGCAGAGCCAAGTATTAAAGGTCAACCATGATTAAAGGAAGGGACATTCTGGAGTCTGTTCAAACCTTAGACCGTGGTTAAATTTTCAGTGAGCATTTGCACCTCAGAAATTGGCAAACATTACAAATCAAGATGTGATTTATCATTTTGTTGATTGTTTAGATTTGAGAAAGTCCAGGTGGATGTTCATAAAGTAAATTATAATTAAAAGTGTTCTAGCGGTACTTTAGAGACCTCATTAAACATTTACCAGCAGAACCCTGATTAGATGGCAGCAAAATGGATGAAGAATTAGCAAAGCAGAATGAAGAGAGATCAAAAAGTCAGGAGAATCAAAGGTCAATTATAGCCAAAGGACAATGTAGGCAATTTGATTAGCAGAGTTCTCCAATGTACAGGCCTGAGGCTTGGCTGGTATTAGCCTCTTTTGGGAAATCTTAATAAATTTACAATAGGCAAAAGTTCTCTCTTCCTCTGAACAGGCAAAAGTTTTCTTTGAAAAAGAGAATGAGTCATGATTAAGATACATTAAGAAATAAGGTTGGCAGCAACAGGAAGAATAGATTGGAGTGAGAAGACATTGAAGGTAGAGAAATCAGGAGGGAAAATATAGTAATAGTCCACATGGAAGTCAATGAAAGACTGGACTACAGTGATAGTAGTGAATTAAGGGAGAAGGGACTGAATGGGAGAGATGCCGAGGCAGAATTAGAAAAACTGGGCAATTGCTTGGATGGGGGCTGGAAGTTATGGAATGAAAGAGAATAAAAGAATCAACCGTGACTTGGAAGTTTCAAAGTTGATGGGCATTCACAGAAATAGAGATAATTGAAAGTTAGCAGATAAATAGAGAAGAGGTTAATGATTTTATTTAGGAACTATTGGGCTGGAAGTGCTGGTAGTATAAAAACCACCACAATAACCACAGAGATTTATACAGTGTTTTCAAGTTGGCAAGTTCAAGTTCTACTTGTATTTCCTTCTTTCCTTTTTCAGGTTTAATATGTGTAATCCTTTTAAACATATTTCCAAGAATATCCAAAAATAATCAGACCAAAAGAGAGAAAACCATGAAAAATGAAAAAAGGGGGCAAATAATAGGCTTTGATCCATATTCATTCTTTATAGTTTTCTCTCTAGATGTGAATGGCACTTTCCATCTCAAGTCAATGGGAAGTGTCCTGAATCACTACATTGCTAAGAAGAGCCAAGTCCATCATAGTCGATCATCACATAATCTTGTTAATACTGGATATAGTCTCACACAGGATTGTGGGGAAGTGCCCATCTCTGTCTTTGTCTATCTTTTGGTTTCTCTTATCTTTCTGTCTATCCACGGGTAGATATTGTTACTACTGGGTACGATCTCACACAGGATTATGGGGAAGTGCCCATCTCTCTCTTTGTCTATCTTTTGGTTTCTCTTATCTTTCTGTCTGTGCCTATTTAAACTTCTGTGTGTAATCTGGACAAGTTTAAAGGAGTTCTCCAGGACCCAACATGCTGGGTCAACACAGATTCCTTGTGACATGGATTTCACATCCAAAATAAAGGATTACCTCATCATGGAATGAGGTCATCTGTGCTAAGTCCACATAAGAATCCATCAATCCTATTATGAAAAGAGGCAAAAAACCCTGATACAGGAAAAAATGTGGGTCACATAACAAGAATTCAATGAGAAGGCGGTGGAGGGAGTCTCTATCTCTGAACATGTAAGGAAGCAGCTCCCTGTAGACATTCAGGGGTGTGCTAACTCATAGAATACTTATTTAAATTTTAGTATTCCAATCCTGATTCTATCTTTATAAATTAATCCATATTGGACCTGGCCATCCTCAGCAATGAGATCAACCAAATCATTTCCAATGGAGCAGTAATGAACTGAACCAGCTACGCCCAGAGGAAGAACTCTGGGAGATGACTAAAAACCATTACATTGAATTCCCAACCCTCTATTTATGCCCACCTGCATTTTGGATTTCCTTCACAAGCTAATTGTACACTATTTCAGAGTCTGATTCTTTTTGTACAGCAAAATAACGGTTTGGTCAGGTATACTTATTGTGTATCTAATTTATATTTTAATATATTTAATATCTACTGGTCATCCTGCCATCTGGGGGAGGGGGTGGGGGGGTAAGAGGTGAAAAATTGGAATAAGAGGTTTGGCAATTGTTAATGCTGTAAAGTTACCCATACATATAAACTGTAAATAAAAGGCTATTAAATTAAAAAAAAATAAACAAATAAACAAACTCTAGTTTCTTGACACAAAAAAATTAATCCATAAATTCATAAATATAAACATAGAAAATAGATCAGATAGATGAGAAAACTGAGACCCAGGATGTTAACGTGATTCATGAGTCACACAGATAGTGAGAGTTCAGTTAGAACCAAGGACCTACGACTCCCCCACCACAATATCTCCTGTGCTTGGGGTCAATAATAGCTTTCCCCTCATCTTGTAGCAGCTTCTGAATCTTCATTTTTCCATGGAGGGTTCCTTAAAATGCCCATTGCTTAGGGTTCCACTGTGTTTCCATTCTTCTCTGTCATGTCTATTTGCCAACCATCTGGCCTTGATTATGATTCCCTCCTACCTCCTTAGAATATTTTTTTTGAGTTCCTTCTTGGATAGTCTCCTTCCCCATCATATGTGGGAACTCATTATATATATAATTTAGAGCAATATTTCACAATTTTATTATCCCGTTGGATGTGCTACTGAACTAAAAGCTCATTTCTATTATGCTGCACAGGTAGAGCATTCCAGAAGCATTGCCCTCCAAAGCATTTCCATATTATTTTGGAAAGAAAAGAAGTAGATCTAACAAGAGGAAGGGATACATTTAAAAAAGAATAATAGATTCACTCCATCTGATCACTCCTATCACATTTTCAAGGGGAAATAATAAGTAGGTACAATTTCATTTAATTTTTTTGACACAAACATGACATTGAAAAGTTCATTAAATAAAAAAAAAATACAGATATTTATTTAATACCTTCTGAGTGACAGCTGCAGCTAAATTTCCCCCAGCACTATCTCCGGCAATACAGATGCGGGTGGGATCCACGCCGTACTCTGAAAGGACTTTCTTCCTCAAGAACCACCTTAAGGCGTCATATACATCTTCAAATTGAGTTGGAAAGTGATACTGGGGTGATAGTCTGTAGCTTTTTTAAAGAAAAAAACAAAATATTGAATAATAAGATGAGTTGTAAATACTAAAGGCATACACTATGTGCGATTTTTTTTTCTTTTTCAAACTAAAAACAACAGGATGTGTATGTTTTTACATGGTTTTTTGATGGTTGAAATGGTCTTTTGAATCATTCATATACAGGGGAAGGAAATGTCATTTTCATAATGTACATTGAAATAGTCTTTTAAAGCTGAATTTTTGCATTCATCATCCATCATAATATCTCACAACATGGAGCATGCAGGAGAATGAATGGTCATTATTTAACAAGTGGGAAGATGATGGTACTTTTAGCTTTGAAATCCACTGGATGGAAAATGGTCCTTCCATGACTCCTCTTCCATTTTTGATGATTGTCCTTCTTACTGACCCATATGACTGTTCCCTTAACTTTGTTATCTCTTCCCCCCCCCCCCACTATGGGTTCTGATTCCTGTGGCTTTGGTAGAATACACAATTAAATATCAGTCACTTTGACTTATGTTGTTGGCTCATAATTGTGTAAATATGATCATGTGTTCTACTTCTGTATTTCTGCCTATTGTGCTGGCAGCAGAGTCTATGGCCAGTGTTCCATATAATGCTTATTTGTGTATTAAATTCAAATAGTTACACCCTGCCATAGTCTTACCAAAGCTTCTAAAAGACAGCAGAAAATGAGGAGTCAAAAGGCCTGAGTTCAAGGGCCATCTCTTATACATTCTAGCTGGGATCTAACAGACCCTGGCTGCTTTGATAAAGAGAATTTCCTTTTTTTTTTTTTTTTTTTTTTTTTCTGAGGCAATTGGGGTTAAGTGACTTGCCCAGGGTCACACAGCTTGGAAGTGTTAAGTGTCCGAGGCCAGATTTGAACTCAGGTCCTCCTGACTTCAGGGCTGGTACTCTATTCACTGTACCACCTAGCTGCCCCTCTAAAGAGAATTTCCTGAGTGAAATTATAAACCCTGAGGGTTGGGGTGAGTAGTTAATTGATTTGCTCTTTTAAAAAATTTTATAAAAGCTCTAAATAAATCATCTTTGCACCATATACATTTTCTTATATAAATAATATTCAGGATTTGTTTGTTTTATCATTAAACACACATTATAGAAAGAAAGTAAACTTGATTATGCCCTTATACACATGAAGTAATTGGATTATTCATTTTGCTAGGACTTGTCCGCTTAAAAAAAAGTTGATTTCATTTTTTAAAATTTGTCTTTGTCATTTTTGGTTAATTTCATTTGCTTTAATCATCACGAGAGCTACTTAAACCTTTTTTACTTTTATAATCACTTCACTCCTGGGTCTCAGAAACAATCCAAATATCAGCAGGTTTCAGGTGCCACTTCCTCACCCAGCTATGAACTCCTGGATTGTGGATAGAACATAAGAACTAGAAGAGGCCTTAGAAATCCCATCTAGCCCAATTTTCTCATTTTGGAGTTGAGGAAACTTTCCAGAGAAAGGAGTTGTCCAGTTTTTACCTTGGGAATTCATTGAAATTATCGACTAAAGATTGAGAGAGATCCTTCCAGTTCATAGGAGTGTCAGGTCGTGGTGGATAAAAGAGTTTGGGCTAATTCAGGGAATGTATCTGTTCTCTACACATATTCTACCAGTTTCTCCCCCCCCACCCCCTTCTTCCTTGAATGGTGGCAGAAGGTCTAAGCAAATCCAGCAGTTTCTATTGTTATTCCTTTCATATTCTGGATCGGCAGATGTTGAGTAAAATTAGGTTAGATTGAATTAAGGAATTAGCCACTTGGTGGCTCTTGGCCCATTAGCCTGACCTTTCTCAAACTGGTTGATCGGTTTCCTGTGGGAGCATCTGATAGATTATCTAACCCCATCTGTGGCCATCAAGTGATTTTACCAAGAAAGGTTACTCAGACCTAGGTCTTTCTAACTCACTGTTAGAACCTCCTGTTCACACATCAAGCTGCCTTGGAAGCGGCTGAGACGTAGTAAAGACAAAGCACAATAATGGAAGGTGATGGACCCCTTGTCTAACAGATTTAGTGTAAAACCCAAATCATTCTTACTTAGTTGATACGACAACAGCATCGAGTTTGTTCACCATCTTTCTTGCCAATTCATCATATAGAAGCCAAGCTAAAATACAAGAAATCAAATTAAGTCAATTAGAATTGACAGGGAAAGTTGCCTGCTTCTCTCAAAGAAATCCTTCAGCTATTTCTCAGTACTTAGAAATCACTGTAGAGTGATTTGTGGGGACTATCAGTATTGATCTGAATAGAGAGAAAAATGAGCTACATCAATCAAAAGGAGCAGGTTCTCCCCATATGGGTGCATTAAGAAAGCCCTTTCCACAGCTCAGAAGGCAGCTGCTTGCCTGAAAATTTCAAGGTATGGAGCTGATGAAGGAGAATTTTTGAACTTGGAACAGGATTACAAAGAGCTATAGGAGGGGATGAATGCAAGCAAAAAGGATCAGCCCCCTGTGACGCAGAAGACATGGAGTACATTATTTTCTCTTCTCAGACAATGATGTTTGTTTGCTTCACAGGCCACTGTGATATGAAACCTCAGTGGAGCAGAGTTAATGGGATTCTGGTTTAGGAGAAAGCCAAATATTGATCTTCTCTCCTCCATAAGTACCTGGGACATTTGAAAAAGCCTTCAAATCAATCTTTCCCTTCTAAGAAGCTTTTAGCCTTATAACAACAACTATAACAACAAAAAGGTCATGGGAGGAGGAAGTTTTCTGAATGAAATCTTTACCAAAAATTAATATCATTCTGTGGCTCCTTTTGAAGAGAATTATATGTGCCTCTGAAACTTCTAAGATTGTAATAGGAAATGACTTTGGGGAAAATGGAATACCAGTATTCAAGTTGGATGGGACTCTGGCAGCCATTTTGGCCAACACAACCCTGAAAAGAACCCCCAGTCTGACATAGCCAAGAAGAGGTCTTCTAGCCTCTCATTGGAGACCTTAAGGGGGAACCCAGAGGCAGCCCCTTCCATTTTTAGAGTGTTCTGGTCGTTAAGAAATTTATTCTTGACACTAAGCCCACATTTTTTTCTTTGCCCTTTTCACCCACCACTTCTAGCTGTGCCCCTTGGGGCTGAATGAAACAAGGCTAACCCAACCTCCATGGGAGTTTTTCAAATATTTGGTGGTATGTTCTTTTTTTAAAAGGATATTTAATACTTTATTTTTCCCAATTACCTATAAAAACAATTTTCACATTCTTTTCCTTTTCAAATTTTGAGTTCCAAATTCTCTCCCTCCCTTCCCTTCTCTTTGAGAGGTTACATTTGACAGAGGTTACACATGTGTAATCATACAAAACACACTTCCATATGTCATTCTGTAAAAAAAGAACGAAAGAAGCCAAAAAACAAGAAAAAGAAAGAAAAAGTATCTTTTGTGTTCTGGCTCTACATTTATTTCTCTGAAGAAAAACAGCACTTTTTATCATAAGTCGTAAGGCAGGAACGTCTTAGATTGTAGTTTTACTAAGTTATTCAGAGTAGATCATATGATATTGCTGTTACGATGTAAAATGTTCTGGCTCATGTAAGTCTTTCTAGGATTTTCTGAGAGCATCCTGCTCATCATTTCTTAAATTATAATCACATTGCATCCCAATTATATGCAACAATTTGTTCAGCCATTCCAGAAATGATGAACATCTTCTCAATTTCCAGTTCTTTGCCACCACTAAAAGAAAGACTATAAATATTCTTGTACACATAGATTTTTTTTGGGGGGGGGGCAGGATTGTTTTTTAATCTCTTTTATCTTATAATAGTGGTGTTGCTTGGTCACAGCAAATGCATGCTTTTATAGTTTGAAGGCCTAATTCCAAATTGGTCTCCAGAATCAGTATGCATCAGTATTTTAATTTTCCCATAGCCCCTCCAACAACTGTCTGAAGTTTTTTCTGTGTTTGAGGAAAGAAAGTCTTTATCAGAGAAACTCATTGTAATCTTCCCCCCACAATGATTACCAACTATTCCATTTCCCCATATTTATCCTACTCTTTCTCCATATACCTTGTCCATTCTCAAAAGTGTTTTGATTCTGACTTTTGCCTCCCCCAAACTGCCCTTCTTCATGTCATCCCTCCCCCCTTTTCTTATCCTCTTCCTTTCCTACTTTCCAATATGGTAAGATAGATTTCTACATCCAACTGAGCGTTTATATTATTCCCTCTTTACATAAATTCCAATGAGAATAAGTTTCATCTGTTTACCTCCCAACTTCCCCCAATTTCCTCTCCATTACAAAATCTCTTTCAGGCCTTTTTGCTGTCAGATAATTTATTCTTTTCTACTTCTCCCTTTCCCCTTCTCCTAGTGCATTCTTCTTTTTCTTTAATTTTATGTATTTAGATATTCAACTTAGACCTCTGCTTTCTGTCTATGTATACTCCTTCTCACTGCCTTAATGATGAAAAAGTTTTGAGAGTTGTAAATATCATTTTCCCCATGTAGGAATATAAAATTTATCCCTATTAAATCCCTTATGGTTTCCTCTTTCCTTCTTATGTTTCTTTTGCACCTTGTATTTGAAAGTTGAATTTTCTATCCAGCTGTGATTTTTTCATTAGAAATACTTGTTTCATTGAATGTCTGCTTTTTCTCTGAAGGATTACACTCAATTTTACTAGGAGGTGATTCTTGATCATAATTCTAGATCTTTTGCCCTTGGGAATAAACCAAGCTGTTGGTTCTTTCATGATTTTCTTGCATCACTTTCATTTCTCTTCCTAATTTTTCCTCTACCTCTTTTACTTATTTTTTAAATCCTTTTTGAGCTCAAGGCCCTAAACTAATTTAGATTTTTCTTGGTGCCTTTGAATATGGGAATTCAGACTTTGTTGTCTTCTGAGTGTGTGTTTTGATCTTTCTTGTCACCATAGTAACTTTTTATGGTCAGAAATTTTTATGTTTTGGGCTCATTTTCTTGTTTCTTGACTTTTAACTCAATGCTTAAAATGGTGCTCCACTTCTCAAGAGGCAGGGGCACTGTCCCAAGCTTCAGGGTTTTTTGGGCAATTGTTTCTATACCTGATTCTGTGTAAGTTTTTGTCTCTTCTGAGGGAGAGAGGGATTTACTTCTTTTCTGTACTTTGTACTGGTTTATGAATGACTACAAGATTTCTTTTCAACCTTGGGACTATGACTAGGGTCCCTGCTTCCTTGCAGCTCCAAGCACTGCTGCGCCAGAGCTCTGCCTTGCACAGGGACTGAGACCCAGGGCTACGGCCCAGATCCAAGTGCCCCTGTAAACCTTCGGGTTCCTTGTCTGATCCCCTTACCATCTGTGGGCTGAGAGCTCTGGAAACTGCCACTGACTACTACTGATTTGCTGGGGCCCAATCCACACAGACTGATTTCTCTCTCACCCCAGTACATCTGATCTTTCCTGCCAGCCTTCTCAAGGGTCAGGCCAGAAAAAAAAATCTTTCATTCTATATTTTTGTAGGTTTGGTTTTTCTAGAATTTTTTAGTCACCATTTAAAGGTATTTGGAGAAATTTGGGGGATGCCTCAGATGAGTCCCTGCCTTTACTCTGCCATGTTGGCTCTGCCTCACACAGGGGGGTTCTTAGCATTGTTCAGGGGAAAGGGTTCCAATCCCAGAATTCTGTGAAACTGGACAGGTTCTCTGAGACCATCAGGTCCAATCCCTTCTGTAACGGGCTGAAGCTCGAGTTGATGCACTGAGGTCCCAAACACGTGAGGCTAAATAGTAATTGGACTATACTCTATTAATATATGTGCTTGGAGAAAGAATGCCCCCCCCCCCGCCCACTCTCTATGCAAGTCCTGATGTGTTGTATAGGAAATGATGATTTTGGTGGGTAGAGGCAGAGGGGCAGGAAGAGAGGCGGGGAAAGGAACAGCTGGCTGGCTTCTGGTCTGGCTGGCTTCCTGTGGCAGCTGCACACATTGCGTGATCCCCCCTTCACCTCCGATCCCCCTTCACCTCTGATCCTTCTTCATCTCTACTGAGAATAAAGATTGAAGATTTTCCCTTAACCTGAATTCCTGATTCCGGCTGATTTTAAAATATGCGGTCACCACACCCTTCTCTTACAAAGAAGGAAACTGAGGCTCAGAAAAAATGACTGCTCAAGATCACATAGAAAATAAATGGCAGGACCATATTGAACTAAGGTCTCTCCCTCCAGGCCCAGGGCATGTATCTCATAGGCAGGTACATTTTGGAAAGGGGACAAGGCTTAGCCTCAGGAAGATCTTATGATCTTAATCTTAAGGGGTCCCAGCCCATTCTCTCCTGTTACAAATTTCACAAGAGTTGGTGATCTACATTTCCATTTCCATAAGGATTCCTTCAGTGATAAATTCACAAGTCCAGAAAAAACAGTTATCTCAGATATACCCTGAGGGAACAGGAAGGAGAATAAGCATTTGTGGATATTTATTCCAACACCCACAATGTGCCTGCCAGATATTATGTTGAGCCCTTTAAAAAAATTATCTCATTGGATCCCCACAACTTGGAAGGTAGTTGCTATTATCATCCCCATTTTACAGCTGAGGAAACTGAGGAAGAGAGCAGTTAAATGACTTTCCCAGAGTCACAGAGCTAGTAAATATCAGAGGTGTTCTAACCACTACACCACCAGCTCCCACTGAAGAGCTGAAAGATCACCTCTTTGTTCTGATTGTGCAAACATCAAAGAAACATAACCATGATTTGGTAGACTTGGAGCACCTGAACCTGTCTTTATAAGCTAGTGCCCTCTGCAAATGATCAACACTGATGATTTTTTTTTTTTTTTTTTGCTGAGGCAATTGGGATTAAGTGACTTGCCCAGGATCACACAGCCAGGAAGTGTTAAGTGTCTGAGGCCAGATTTTGAACTCAGGTCCTCCTGACTTCAAAACTGTTGCTCTATCCACTGCGCCACCAAGCTGCCCCACTGATTATCTTAACCTTGTAAATTCATAGCATAGCATTCTGGTTAAAGTTCATCAAAGCCCAGGAAGGATGGAGTAATTAGCTGTGTCTTCCCTTCCCTTCCCTTCCCCTCTTCTCTGCTTTCCTTTCTCTTTAACCCTTCTCCTCCTTCCCCTCCCTTCTCCTCTGTCCTCCCCTTCATTCTTTCTCTCTCTTCCCTTGTCTTCCTTTCCTTTTTTGTTCTCCCTTCTTCTCTCCTCTAATCTCCTCTCTGTTGTGTTCTGTTATCTCCTAACTACAAAAAATCCTGATTAATGTCAACGATTCAGTTCCCTAAGAAAAGTACTTACTAGCATCTCCTGTGGTCCAGCCACCACCATGAATATAAAACACAGCTCTTCTCATGGTAGACGACTTCTGCTTCGGCTCAAAGACTCGAACTGGAACTTTATTGAAGAGAGTGTCCATCACTGTGACATTCTCATCTGCTGTCGGGGGGACTTTAAAGAGGTTCAAGAGCAGATGATGTCCAAAGCCCAGTGTTTCCAGAAGGGCCGACTGATATCGAGAAACACAAGGAAAAGGACAGTTGTGAATTCCATACACACCCGAGAGTATGGCTCCCTATTGCTATCGAAGCCCAAAGAGCCCACGGACAACAGATACATTAGGGAATTTTGATGTATTCGGTAAGTTTTATATACATTATCCGATCTGACCCCCCGCAATGGTGCTTGGTAGCCGGTGCTATTACATTGTACCCATAACCAACTGTCCCAGCAGGATCCTAGCTGAGCAACTGAATCTGCCTCTGCAATCCCAGAAGGAGTACAATTCTTTTAGCCAAAATACCTGCCTGGCACGATGACGTCAGGGCTGCTCGAGATCAGCAACAACTAAGCCCTCTGCTTTCCCCTATGGCATTACCTCCCATCTGAATACTCAGTTTGTATCTTGTCTGTTTTTAGTTTTTTACCTGGAGTCCTGACATTAAATTGGGGGAATCCTTGAGGACAGGGACTGTTTGTGTATCCCCAGCACCTCACACAGTACCTGGAACTCAGTAGGTGTTTAATAAATGAAATTTTATTTGATGATTATCTGACATCAACACTTTGCAATAGCTGAAGTTCTCTGTGTCTTATTATCCTCCAGGACTTTTCTGGCTTCTTGTTAGCCTTGGTTCTATACTGGAGTTTGAATTAATGTTGGCCATGGAACCTAAATTCACTTTATTATTTGTATGTGCACACACACACACACACACACACACATAGCATATCCTATGACAAAATTCTCACTGATTTCCAAAACCTACTTATACTATTACATTATTATATATTATTATTTAGTTATACTAATTATATATTATATACAATTATTATATAGTATTACTAATATATATATAATTCTATACTTATAATATTACCCATAGCCAGAATTAATCCTCCAAACATCTATTACCTTTTTCTCCAAATACTTAAGCTACTTTATAAAAGAGTCATGTCTAACTTTGATCCAGGGCCTTTTTCTTATTTAAAAGAAAACCTTTTCTTTTGGCCGAATTCTAAGTTCTGGTCTCCTTGGTGAGTCCAACTTGATGGATGATAGAGGTTCCAATTCAATTAGACAATTATCAATTAATTAATAAATCAAATGATTAATTATTAACTATGTAAGACATAAACTAGTCACAGAAGGTGATAAGAATAAAATGAAATAATCTGTGACTTTGAGGGACTGTGGGCCAGGCACTGTGTTAAGTGCTGGGGATACAAAACTAGTCCCTGGGGCAGCTAGAATAGATCACCAGCCTGGAAGTCAAGAGGACCTGAGTTAAAATCTGATCCTCAAGGATTCCCCCATTTTAACATTGGCGACTCTAGAGAAATAGATATGGAGACAAGTAAATGCAAAGGAGATTGAATAGGAAGAACAAGAGAGTTGGAAGGACTGGGGATGGAGAGCTGAGGAACTTTTAAGTACAAAGTGACCCAGAAGTGGAACCTTGTGAAGGTAAGAATTTCAAAAGCCAAAGTTGAGGCCAGAATTCACTACAAGCATGATGGGTAGTATCTGCAAATGGAACCTTCTAGATGGAGCGTCAAATTTAAGGAACATCTTTTTTTCCTGGATTATTTCTACCTTCTGATTCCTGTGCAACAAGAGAACTGTTGGGTTCTGCACACATATATTGTATCTAGGATATACGGTGACATATTTAACATGTATAGGACTGCTTGCCATCTGGGGGAGGGGGTGGGAGGAGGGAGGGGAAAAGTTGGAACAGAAGTGAGTGCAAGGGATAATGTTGTAAAAAATTACCCAGGCATATGCTCTGTCAGTAAAAAGTTATAATTTTAAAAAAAGAAAGAAAAAAAATTAAGGAACATCTAATGATAATCTGCAATCAGGAGTGCTTGTAATGTCCAAGCTACCTCTCTGGAGGACCTTGGGATCAGCCGGAGTCCTTGGTCTTTAGGTGGAGTAGTAAAGGAGGCAGGAGAGTAGCCATGTGGCTGGTCAAAGATGGACTCTGGAGCCTAGAACCTGAAGTCTTCTTTGTCTAAGAGTACTGTTACCAAGGGAGCTCTGTGTCCCTCCCTCAGCCTTTAAATCCTTTGTCCCATTACTTCATTACACTACATTAAGCATGGGCAGCCATAAGCATCATTCTGTGATTCAAGTATATCTTTTCAGAGTTCCGGCCCACTACAAGTGCTAAAGGCAATTATTGTGAAATAAGACTGAAATAGTCAAGTCGAGTCAGACTGCCATTGTATTTCATCTTTTTTTTGAGGCAATTGGGGTTAAGTAACTTGCCCAGGATCACACAGCCAGGAAGGAAGTGTTAGATGTCTGAGGCCAAATTTGAACTCAGGTCCTCCTGACTTCAGGGCTAGTACTCTAGCCACTGCATCACCTAGCTGCTCCTCTTGTATTTAATCTTAGAGAAACAAGGAAACCCCTGAAATTTTGTAGGAATATTATTTTGAGAGTACCAAATGAACACTGATGAAAAGCATCCAAGGAGAGATGAATAGTGGGGAAGGTAGGACCAAGCCAAGGGAGGGATCGGGATGAGAAATATAAATTTGGGAGTCATCTTCTGTCCTGGGTTTGAAAATTATTGTGGTTTTTACAAGTATTAACATGATATTTTTAATGAATATACTTATCATTTAAATTTTTCAGGTACCATTTTCCCAGCAGATTCTGGGTTGGGAGTCAGTCTACCAACACAGCTTGAAAAGATCAATCAGTTCTCGACAATGCTCCCCTGTGTATGTTAAGTGAAGTGAATCAAAGACTGCAGAACCTGTTCCCCTCACAAAACTCTGCTCCTGTTCCCCACCAAATAATGATCCTGGGATCTGAGATAATCACTTCAGAAACATTCCCACAGAACTGGAGCACACCCATATTTGTCTTACACTCTGCACCAGTTCATACAAGTCTTCCTTGAGCCATCCCTTTCATTATTTCTTGAAGAATATTCCATTCTATTCATGTCATAATTCGTTCAGTTGTCTACTAATGAATTGATGGGCATTTTCTAACCTTCTAATTCTTTCTTTTAATGCTTCCTCCATGATTAAGATGTTTGATTTGTTCCAAGGGAGTTTCTGTCAAGTGTGTTCTTACCCAGTAATTAGGCTTTTTGGGGTCATCCAACATCAGGCAACCAGATTAATTTGCTTCATTTGTTGTATGTTATGTACTTTCTATGTTGTTTCTCCGTGCTGTAAAACTAATCTCTTCCACTGATTGAGCTCTCTCTCTCTCTTTTAAACTGACACCAAATTATTCTGGTGATTTCTACTTTGTAGCATAGATTGAGCTCTATCTAGCCCTCTCCCTTTCTACTTTCCCCCATTATTTTCCTTAATATTCTGGCCTTCTAGATGAATCATGTTATTATTTTAATAATATTTAATAATATTATAATATTATTTTAATAGTTCTATAAAGTAATCCTTTGGTAGCTTAATTAGTATGACATTGAACCAACAAATTAATTTAGTTAACATTGCCATTTTTATTATATTAGTTACTCTAAATACACAAAATTAAGACTTCTCCAACTCTATAGATCTGACTTTATTTCTGTGGAGCATTTGGTAGTTATATTCAAATAGTTTTTGTGTATTTGCTGATACACTTCCAAATACCTTTTCTAACTATAGTTAAAACAAGTGGAATTTCTTTTTCTCACACACTATATATATATATATATATATATATATATATATGATATATCATTATATATAATGACATATAAGTATGCTACTGATTCATGGGCAATTTTCTGATATCTTCTGACTTGATTGCATTAATTCTTTCAATTATTTTTATTTAACTCTAGACTTCTTTAAGTAAGTCATCACATCATTACCAAAAATATGATTTTTTCCCTCTATGATTATGTTTACTCTCTTGTTTTGCTTGTCATGTTGCTATAAAGCTAGAATTTTTAACACTTTTAAATAATGATGATAAACATGCTTGCTTTCTCCTGATCTTAATGGAAAGGCAGCTCAATTTTTACCCTTTCCATAAAATGTTGATTCTTCATTTTCAATAAATATATTTACCATAATAAAGAAAGGTCATTTTATATATATAGCTATTCATTCTAGTATTTCTTTTCTTTTCTTTTTTTGCTGAGCCAATTGGGGTTAAGTGACTTGCCCAGGGTCACATAATTAGGACGGGTTAAGTGTCTGAGACCAGATTTGAACTCAGGTCCTCCCGACTTCAGGGCTGGTGCTCTATCCTCTGCACCATCTAGCTGCCCCCTCTTTCTAATATTTCTAAAAGAAATTGGTATTGAATTTCATCATAATTCTTTGTTTCTCCCCAGAGAAATGACTTTTTCAAGGCATTTAACTGAGAAGTCCTATGTGCAAAGAGATGACTGTTTCTTGATTCCCCAAACTGATGGTAATTATAAGTAGAATCGCTTGGAAAAAACAATGATAACTAGTGGAGTTTTCTGGGAAAAGTGATGGATTAATAGTGAGATCTAGCCTTGAATCAAAAATCTGCCATTTGGTTGCTTTGTTTGCCATTTGGTTGGGTCTATCTGTTGATCCAAAAAGATGGGGATAATAAGGGCTTTTCTCCATAATCCTATGGTCAGAGGAAAATGACTTGCTAATCTTTCCATCATATCTTCAAATGATCCAGGGACTCAGAAGCAGAGGAAATGAAGGGAAATGTTCTGGAAAGGAGGAACATTGCCTTTACAAAGGCATCAGTTTGGTTGGTGAATGAACAGTGAGAGGATAAGCAAAACATATCCCAGATTGTGTGGAGGGCAGAAAAATGTAAGAAGATTGAAAAGAAGGCAGGGGTCTGATTGTAGAGAGCTTTACATGCCAAAAGTCTTTATGTTTCATTTTGTAAATAATAGGGAGTCATTAAAGTTGGTTAAGCAGAAGAGAGGACACAGTCAGGAAATTACAGACTTAGAAAGCTTATTTAATTTATGAAAATTTAGCAACTGTAGAGATAGATTTGACAGAGCAAAGACTGGTGGTAGGGAAGGGAAGGACATGTATGCTAGAGTGGTTTTGAGTATAGAAAGAGCCAGATTTGGCAATGGATTATAAAGATAGGGTAAGTGAGATTGAGAAATTGGAGGTGACCCCCATGCATAAGATCTTGAAATAACAATAGCCCCAAGAAAACAGGAGAAAGCACATACAAGGAAAAACAAAAACAAAAAACCTCAATTCACTCAATGCTCCCCAGAAGTCCATAGGTCTTGGTCCAAAAATAAAGTTTTAAGTCAGAAAGTATTTTGGAATAATGAGCAAATAAATAAAACAGAGAGAATCCCACCATAAATAAGTTTTATGGTGAAAGGAAGTAAAAAAAAAAAGCATATGATTCCAAAATATCTACAAGCAAAGGTTCAAAGAAAAACACCTCTTAGTCATAAATCCAACTAGAATTCCTAGAAGAGATTTTAAAAAGAGCTTTATTTTTTAAGCTAAAAATTATTTTTAAAAATTAAATGATAGGGTTAGCAGGAAAAATGGGTAAAGAAATTAGATCTATGGAAGAAAAACCATGAAAAGGAAACTAATAGTTTGAAGTAAGGGGTAGATTTTGATAAATGAAAAAAAAACTCCCTAAAAATGATCAAATAGAAGCTAATAACTTCAGGAAACACAAAGAAATATTAAAACAAGGTTCAAAAAGCTTAAAACTGCAAAAAAGGCATGTCATACAACATCAACAGCATACAGCATCAACAAAAACAAGTAAACTGGAAAACATATTGAGAAGAGATAATTTAAGACTACCTGAAAGTCACAAACAAAAACAGAAATAATATTTCAAGAAATTTAAAGAAATGGCTACTGGAGAAATTTGTTTTGCTTGCCTATTCTTATTTGATTTATTTTTTAATTTGTGCTCATTGGAAGGAGAAAGGGGCTAGGAAGAGGTGGATATTGTCCTTCATGTCCAATCTACTGTGATACATGGAAATTCTATTTTATTTGTTTTAGCTTGGAGTTTTTTTTTTAAGTGAAAAGAAAGTCTACCCATACTCAGTTTCCCCTTTTCCTGTTCTCTCCCTCTCTTCTAAACTCTCAACAAATTGGCTTCTACCCTCATCATTCAAATGTAATTAATCTTTCCCAACTAGGCAGTGATCTCTAACCTGCCACACTCCTCCTGGGCTTTTCTTAGTACTCATCCTTCTGTTTATCCCTTCATTACTGGGTACTGCTATCATCTGCTTCTGCACACTCTCTCCTGGAGAGGTTTTCATGAATGATTAGCTCCTGGTTGTCCCCCATCTGTCCAATTATTTTCAGTCTCCTTTGCTGGTTCTTCATCCCTTTAATACCTGGTAATTCTTGACTTCTTTTGAGGTTCTCTTCTCTCCCCTCTTTGCGGTTCCCTGTCTCATTTGATGATCACATTGATCTCAATGGGTTTAATGATCATCTCTGGGCAGAGCTCTCTAAATCCAGTCCTAGTTCCCCAACTGAGATGCAATCATCTGTCACCAATTGTCTTTTGGATATCTCAAACTTGGTATCCCAGAGGCATCTCAAATACAACTTGACTACAAGAATACATATTGCCCCACCTTCAAAAAAAAAAAAACCAAAAACACCCTACCCTCATCTGAACTCTCTTGTTACTGAACCATCACCCTGCCAGTCACTTGGGCTTGCAATTTCCAGGGCATCCGCAATTTCTCACTCTCACTTACCCTCCTTTTACAATCCATTGCCAAATCTGTTTTTTTCTAACCCCAAAACCTCTCTAGCATACATCTCCTTCCCTTCCCTACCACCAATTTTTGTTGTGTCAAATCTACCTCTACTGTTGCCAAATTTTCATAAATTAAGTAAACTTCTCAAGCCTGTAATTTCCTGACCACATCCTCTCCCCTGCTCAACCAACTTCAGTAACTCCCTCTTACTTACAGAGATAAAAACTTTTGAAGTAAAACTCTTCACAAGAGGACTCCTGCCTCCTTTTCAATCCTCTTTCATTTTTCTATCCTCCACACAATTTATGATCAGCTTTGCTTATTTTCTCATTATTCCTTTCTCACAATAGTCTATCAACCCAACTGATGCCTTTGTACAGGCAACATTCCTCCTTCCCAGAACATTTCCCCTCTTCTCCTCTGCTCCTGAGTCCCTGAAGACTGGAATCTTCCCCTTGGAATTATCTTCCTTTGACTATCTTTTCTCTCATAGGAACATAGTGTCTGCATGCTGTTTCCTGCCTTCTGATTGAAAGCTTTTTAAGGGCATTGTCTGTTGTTGCCTATTTTGGCTACTCCAGTGCATGGCATCCAGTTTCAAACTATTAAGCAATTAATAATTCCCTGTTGAGTGACTATCTGTGATCCAGAGTGATTGTTTAAAGTGTGCCATGGGTGTGACAGAGCCCTGCTCACTTCACTAAAGCCAGTGTCTGATAAAGTGTCAACTGTACTTCAGTATTATTTTTTAAAGTCGTTTTGTTGAAATCCAACTCTCCATGATTTCATTTGGGATTTTATTGGCAAAGATCCTTAGAGGGATTTGACATTTTCTTCTCCAGCTGTTTTTATAAGTAAGGAAACTGAGGCAAACAGGGTGAAATGGCTTGGCCAAGGTCACCCAACTACTTGTTGTCTGATACCATATTTGAACTCAGGTCTTTTTAATTCTAGGACCCCTACTCTGTCCAATGAACCATCCATCTGCCCCTTTACTGACTTTCAGGGATACCTAAGACCAGAAAAAGGCATCTTGTCATCAAGTATAATCTACTCCACCAACATTTTCACAACACAACAATCTGGAGTTCCATACCCATTATGGCAAGAAAAGCTGCTGGGCATCAGGGGACTCTAAATACAAAAAGGAATCAGCTCTTGCTTTTAAGAAACTAAAAGGTTTTATCAGGAGGTAACAACTTGTGCACAGCCAAATGTGAACGGGGGAGTTTGAGGAAGGAAAGAGCACAAGCAGTGAAAGGAGTGGTGAGGAACTTGCTCTGAAAGCTAAATGACAGGCAGATAGGTACAGGAGATGCATGGGTGGATGGGTGGATAAATAGATGATAGAGTAGATGGAAGATGGATGGATAGAAAAGAAGAAAGAAAATAGAGTAGATGGATGAATAATGGAAACAGAGTAATTGGATGAATACATACTTTAGCAGACAGAAAGATATATGGATAGGAAGGAAGGAAGGAAGGAAGGAAGGAAGGAAGGAAGGAAGGAAGGAAGGAAGGAAGGAAGGAAGGAAAAAGAAAGAGGGGGAGGGGAGGAAGAAAAGAAGGAAAAATGAAAGAAGGAAGAAGGGAGGAAGGAAATACTAATAGGCAGACAGAAAGACAGACAGACAGCTGGATGGACAGAAGATTTATTAATTACTTACTCTGTGCTAAGCACTCAGGATAGAATTGCAAGCAAGCAAACCAGTTCTAGCCTTCAAGGAGCTTCCCATTGTAGTGAGAAAAGAAAGCATAGAAAGGAAAGCTGCAAAAGGGAAGTTTATAAAGAACAGAGAAGGACTGCTTGGCCAAGGGGTTGAACTTGGTGGCCAAGAAGAGAGGTGGTTCTGAGCAAGATAAGAAAGCCATTCATAATTATGTAACCGCGCACACACACTCTCCCCCTCCCACACACACACACTCACACACACACACACGCACACACACACACTCACACACACACACACACACACACAGCCCTAAACTGTTTCTCTTGGTAGGAGTCCCTGGTGCGAACTTTCCAAAAGAATCGCCGAGGGCAAAGGCAAGATCCGGGGCTCCCTGGGCAGCGCTGCCATCCTCGTCCCGGCAGCCGCGCTCTAGTGCCCAGAGTCGGAGCCATTCCTCACTTACCAGCTGCATCTGAAACCTAAAGAAAGCACAAGTCATCATCAGTTTCCATGGCTGTTCGACGTTCTCTGGAAGAGGCGTGTACACAAGGTAGGCGAGAAGGGCACAAGAAACCAGGAGGACCAGGGATTTCCTTCCCATGCTGCTGCTGCTGCTGCTGCTGCTGCTGCTGGGGGGGGGGGGAGCCAGATGGCTTGCGGTTGGGGGGGGGGGGGTTGGGGCTGCTGCTGCTGCTGTTAGTGGTTGTGGGGCTGCCGCTTTTGAGCCCCGACTACTCAGCCCAGTCCCCGCCCAGGAGGAGGAGTTATTTGAGCTGCCAGTGCCTTTGCCAGGCAAAGTCCAAGGCCAAGTGCGAGATTAGCAAAAAAAGGAGTGAAGAATTAGCCCCGATTTCCTGCAGAGATTTCTTCCAGCTGTCTGACGTACAAGCGGACCCGCCGGCCTCCCCCTGGTTCTGTCAGGACCAGAACCCGAGGGAGCCACTGGCTCCCACCAGACACTCACTGAGAATCTGCCGCGAACTCAGGGAAGAAGTGGGGACTGGCCCTGGGCTCCCAAAGGGCTTCAGATAGTGGAGGGGAGCAGTGAGCAGCGAGTTCCCGAATCTCAGAGCTGGAAGGCTGTGGAGGCTGTTGCTGTAATCTGGATCTGGTCCGAAATCTCCTCCAGAATGTTCCCGAGGGCAGCCGCCCATTGATGTTCTTGGAGGGGTCCCTGCCTGTCTCCTGGGGCAGCCCGTTACCCAGGGGACAGCAGAAACTCCTGGGGAAGCTTTTGCCAGAATCAAGCTGCAATCTGTTTACCATAATCAGAGTAAAAAAAAAATAGAACTAGCTAATATTTATCTCGTGCTTTAAGATTTGCAAAGCACTTGACATATTATTTCATTTGACATAGAATTTTATTAAATCTTCTCTTTATCCATCTGTCTTCCTACTCTCTCCTTCCCTCCCTCCCTCCCTCCCTCCCTCCTTCCTTCCTTCCTTCCTTCCTTCCTTCCTTCCTTCTTCCTTCTCCATTCACAACAACCTCAAGGGACAGGTGTCATTTTGACCTCAATTTACAGACAGAGGTAAAGATCACCCCACTCAGGAAGAATCTGAGCTCAGATTGGACCCTGAGACTTTCTGACTCCAGATATATGTTCTATAAAACGATAATAATAGCTGACTTTCACAATAGTTTATGATTTGTAAAATATACGAAGTCCTCATGAAAACCCATTGAGGTGGGAGCTATACATAATATGGTTTCCAATTTTTAGAGAGATGAGAATCTGAGAAGTTAAATTTGACTACATCCTATATGGGGAAAATGTCAGGGGTGAGCTTCAAATACACATCCTTGGGACTCCAAGGTCATTCCCCCCAAAGGTAGCCTTTGCAAGCTATGGCCTTTCCAATCTGGGCTCAAAGTTTATGTTTCCAAATGGCAGCATGTTTGCTTTCTCGGCAATGTGGGCACTGCCAACTATTGCTTTAGGCTACAATATTCTTGTTTAATCATTCCCTGTGACCTTGAGATCTAAGCTATTCCCATCTCATTGGATGACTAACTTGGGCTCTTGGGGCACGAGTCAGGCAGGTTTCTGAACAGGGAAGTCAGGGTGTTCAAAGGGATGATGTATATATATATATATATACTACTCTGCAAGTGGAAGGGCCAGACTGGTACTAGAGAAAACCCCTATGAGCCAATTACTAAAAGCCCTGCAAATGGCAGCAGTAGACATCAAGGACCAGAAGGCTGTAGAACATGGGAGGCAGCTGCAAATTTCATTGATAAATTGCTCAACTTGGCTCGTATGTTGAGAAAAAGCACCCCTCACACACTGGAGACAGCAACCAGGGATAAACACGATGCTGCCTTCTGGAGGGACCAAGAGTTCTCAATAATGCAAGCAAAATGTCACATGAGCTGCAAGGAAGAACCCCGTGAGGGATGATTAATCAGACCTTTATGCTATTCCAATCAGTCTTAATTTTCTCTGATTCCATAAGGGTGGTGATAAGTTCTGAAAGCAGATCTCAGAGCTGTGAAGCTCATATTGCAAATTCATTTGCTCAGTCACAGGAAGCAGACCAATGAACCTCCATTCTGGTTTTTTCCTGTTGTGGTGACCAAACTTACAGTGATAGAGACTACTCAATCCCATAGAAAGTCCCCCAGCTACTTTTGTTGCCCCTCCACCTCTTGTCATCTCCCTTTAGCCTTCCATAAGGAAATCACTGCAGAGAGAAAATGAGAGACCCTAGACCAGTGGTTCTCAAACTTTTGCTCTTAATATCTTTATCCTATTAAAAACGATTGAGGATCTGTCCAAAGAATTTTTGTTTATGTGGGTGATAGTTGTAGATATTGATCACATTAAAAATAAACATTAATTATGAATTTGTAGACTCTCCGAAAGGATTTAACAAGAGATTCCCAGGCTGCTCTGGACATTTGAGAACCACTGCCCTAGACTATGGCTTGCTCTTCTACCAGCCTGTAAATGGTTGGGCAATGGCTTGGTAGGACCTTGAAGGGTCAACATAGGTCTGTTAAGGTCTGCTCACCAGCCTGTTTGTCAACCAATAGGATTCCTCTTGGAGGCCAATGACATTCTGTATTTTGGGTCTGCTTCACCTGTATTATTCTGATTATCAAGCACTTTAAGATGTGGAAGGGAGTGAACTTCTCAGGTTCTGAGGGATGATCTGAGCTCCATTTCATTAAAGGGGAACATGGATCCTTTAATAAAATGTCACTGACTCAGAACTCTATCTCGGTGGTTTTTCTTGCTAATTGGGCAATTATAATTCCCACAAAACTTGACCTTGGAGATCTGGGAAGGCTTAAAAGTGGAGGTGACTCTGACCTGGGCCTTCAGGATAGGGGGTCTTTCAGGGATTTCCACAAATAGACAGGGAAGAGCTGGACTCTTCCAGAGAGAAGAAACAGTAGGAGAGGCTGAATTGAATTTGAAGAAAAGCAAGAAGTACAGTTTGTCTGGAGTCTATGAAGGGGATGCAGATAGTCCTGGAAAATAAATAAATTGTAGGCAAATTTCAGAAAGCCTTGAATGTCATTCTCAGGACTTGAGGTTTGAATCATTGGGCAACAGGAAGATATGCAAGATTTCTGAGCAGGAAAGTATTGGGAACCTTCTTCTGTCAGCTTTGGAGAATAGTTTTAAAAAGAGAGAGGATTATTGCAGTGAGTTAGAACATTGCAATAATCCTGGCAGGAAAATAAGCCTTTCTGTAGCACCTATTATGGGTCTGTCATTGTGTTAAGAACCTTACAAGTGCTTTATCTCACCTCACCACAACCCTGGGAGAGAGGTGCTATGATTATCTTTATTTTACAGTTGAGGAAACTGAGACAAACATAAGTTTTAGTATAATTTGTCCGAGGTCACATGGCTAGTTAATATGTGAAGCTGCATTGGAACTCAAATATTCTTGAGTCCAAACAGTGCTCTAAGCTCAGAGCCACCATAAGGGCTTGAACTAGAGCAGAGGTTCTTAACTCGGGCTCCAAAGACCCTCCTTCTTCCCACTCCCACCCCCAAGCTTCCATGGATATATCTCAAAAAGCCCTGAATTTGGATCAGATAAATAAGTTAATCTTTATATTTCATTGTAGTTAACATTCTTTGTAATCCCATATTTTTGTTTATTTTATAAAATAAGATCCTCCCAAGGGGCCAAAGATTTCCCCAGACTAACAAAGGAATCTACCAATAAAGGTGGAAAATTCCTGAACTAGAGGCAAGTTGTATAGTCGACAGAATATTGGATTGGGACTTTGAAAAGTTGGATTCAATCTGCCACTTAAGAGGTCTATAAAATACTGAATCCCTCTAATAGTCATGAATGTCTTGTAGATAGAATTCTATACCTGGAATCAGGAAGTTCTACTTCCTAGCTGGGTAACACTGGGCAAATAAGTCATTTAACCTCTGCTTGCCTCAGTTTCCCCCACAGTAAAATAGGAAATAACAATAACACCTACCTCCCTGGATTGTTGGGAGGATGGGATTTGTAAAGTATATGATTGAGTCATTTCAATGATATCTTACTCTAACCCTATTTGGGGTTTTCTTGGCAAAGATGCAGGAGTAGTTGGCGGTTTCCTTCTCCAGCTCATTTAACAGATGAGGAAACTCATTACATGCATGAAAAATTTTTTTAAATGAGAATACGGCTCCAGACAAAAGAAAGCCCAGAGTGAAACTCAGAAAGCAGAAGAAACAAGGCTAAGTCCTCCCTATAGGAACTCTGCCTGTGCACTTCAAAGGGCATCCCCTGTCCATGGTTTTAGTTACTGAAATTGGAGAATGGTATCTGCTTTCTCCTTGTGGAGAAAAGGGTGAGAATGATGAGGTATGGATCATGGCAGGAATATGGATTGGTCTCCTAGTTCTCCAAAACACCAGGTTAGGGAGGGCTCAAAATTCTCTAACACAAAAGGCTTTTTATTAGGAAGACAGCAAGATGTTCTCTTGGGGGGCAATCTTAAGTGATTGGCAGAGACATTTTCTGGAGACTTATTTTATACAGGAACAGAACAATAGAAGGGAAAAGACAAAGCCATTTAAGTTTTGCATCCAAAGAGATGCATACTTTATATAATCTTTCTTCCAGCTTCCAGACGTGTGGGACCATTTAAGTTTGTGTATGAAAAGAGTCTTTCTCCCAGAGAATGTAAATCCACTTAAGTTTATTCCCGGGTTTTGGGGACAGACACTTTGTCTGTCCGGTTTTGTCCTCATCAAGATTAAGGGAGGAAATGAAAATCAAAGGCTTCAAAAGGCAAAGTCTGGAGAAATGGTCCCAGTAATTTAGGCTCCTTAAGCAGGAAAGCTTCACATCCCCCTGAAGAATGGCAAAGTGACCACTGGTTCTTATAATGAGACCCTGCAGCTCTGAGACACTTTACTTCAGAGACTCAAGGGCCAGGCTCTGGGGAAGAGAGGGAGAGTCAGTTGCTAGAATGAAATCAGGCAGCTCTGGTGCCTGCCCCTCCCATAAACCTTCTCTCTTCCAAATACAACCTTTGCCACAGGTTGGCAGAAGCCTGGAGACTTGGCTTAGGGCATCCTTTGTGTTGATTAACTCAGAGTCCCCAAGTAAAATAAAGGCAAATCAAAGGGAATTTCTTAAACACCTACTATGTGCAGCCATTGTAAGAAGGAAATACAAAAAGTTAAGTATCAGTTCTGGCTTCAAGGAGCATGCATTCTTAATGGAGAAAACCACGGGCAAGCACCTATGTACTTTGTGGGTGGGAGCTCTTGTTATCATGGAGTTGACTTTAACTTCCTTTACCTGGATGTCAGTTTCCTTTTTGATTGATTGAAGGGATTAGATTACATGATTTCTGAAGCCCTTCTAATTTTAATTTTTATGGGATGAAGTGGTGAGAAGAAAGACTAAGACTCAGACAGTACAGGAAGAAAGGAATCAGTCAATCAATCAAGCATATATTGAGCACCAACCCTGTACCAAACATCATGCTAAGTACTGAGAATAGAAAGGCAAAAAATAAATAAATAAATAAAGCATCCATTCTCTCAAGAAGCTCAGTCTAATAAAAGAGCCAACTTGCAACTCAGTTCAGGCAAGTTATATGAAATTGGAGATAACAGAGGAATAGCACTGAATTAAGGATTGGAAAAGGCTTTGAGAAGATGGGATTTCAGCTGGGACTTCAAGGAAGGCAGGAAGTGGTGAAGGGGGGCATTTCAGATGTGGCTGACAGCCAGGGGAAATGATCAGGAAGAATTTAGGTTGAAAAAAGGTCATTGCATTTAGCCATTAAGTGATTGCTGTTTACCTTGGAGAGAACAGTTTCAGTTGAATGATAAGGTCAAAAGTCACATCGTAGAAAATGGAGAGAGTGAGAGAAGAGGAATAATAGACTCCCCTGGTAGACTTCTCAATGGATCTAATCAGAAATGGAAGGACAGATATGGATCAGGAGATAGAATCACAGGCTCACAATAAATACAATGCACACATATATATGTACACATACGTTTCTACACACATATGGAAAATTAGAGAAGTCTTCTAAATTATCCTACTTGTCTGGGAATATTCAGAGCTGTTTCTTGTCCTTTCTTGGCTTATTCACTTTAAGTCCATGACCCTCTCATTCTCAAGGACAGAAATAGTAAGGGTGCTCTAGGTTCAGTATAGACGACCTGTTTTCAGACTCCAGCTCTAAATCTGAGGCTATAATTGTACAATCTGACTAGCTATCTGCTGGGTTTTGACTGATGGTCAACCCCTGAAGATTCTGTCCCCTACTTCTCTCCGCAGTCATCTGCTCATTTAAAAATTCTTTTGCAGGAAGGAAACAGGTATTCATTAGATGGTGACTAGGCACCAAGCACTGTGCTAAATGCTTTACAAATCTTATCTCATTTAATAATAATTTATATATAATATATTATTATATATAATATATTATATATAATATATTATACATTTATGTAGTAATGACTGTGCCTGACTATTATTATCTCACTTTATTCTCACAACATCTCTGGGAGAAAGGTGCTATTATTATTCCCATTTTACAGTTGAGAAAACTCAGAATTGAAATGCTCTGTTGGTTGTTGTCCTTTGTCCTCAAAGAGGAACAAAATGACATCATTAAGTTAGAGTCAAGTTAATGTGGCTGACTGTGGCTGATCAGAGCAATCCCAGCTCGAAATGCTCTGTCACAGGTCGGACACAAATAATCCCTATGAACATTCGGGGTGCTTCTCTAACTTTTCACATCTCGAGTTTCTTCTGAGCTAGTTCAATTCTGCTTTACTCATAGAGCACAGCATCTTCTCCAACAAGGGCACTCCATGCTGGGCAATCCTGTGCCATTATCTCCCATGTCATACAACCTCAAAAGGGGAAATAACTACCCCAGGGTCACACATCTTCTTCATTCCCTCCTCTTCCAGCACACATCTGTCAGACTCCATCCCCTGGTGGTGACATCATTACTACTGCCATATTCCCTGTTTGCCAGGCAAATCATCTTGGCAGGAAAAGTTTAAGGCACCAGTGAACTGGTGAATCTGGTGTCATTAGTCAAAATTTCTACCAGAAACCCAGATTACTAAACTCCCATACCATATATGAGCCTGGGGAAGGAAAGTCTAATTGTTGCTTGAAGACAGATTAACCATCTTCCAATTAAAATCTGACAATTGCCATTCAGTGGCTCAGTAGACTGATTCTCAAAATTTTGGTCCTGAATGCCTTTATATTTGGATCCCCCAAAGATCCTTTTATTTATATATATTATAATTATTGGTAATTACTAACTTAGAAATCAAAACATCCTAGTATAATTTTAAAGAATTAGTTTTAACCTCACAGGCCCCCCCCCCAAAATGTCTTAAGGATTCTCAGGTGTTCCCAGACCACATTTTGAGAACCAGTGGCACAGCATATGGTTCTACATGGTTTCTAAAAAGGCTGGGAAAATGGGATCTACCATACCTCAAGGTGAGGTGTATGTATCAAGAGTGGAGGGATGGGGAGGAGAACAGGTGAAAAACATTGGATTTGGAATGAGAATTATGGGATTTAGACCCAGATATCAGCCAGCATTCATTAAAAACCTACTATCTACTTAGTCTTGGGGATACAAATGAAAACAAATAAGTCCCTACTCTTAAGGATCTCACAGTCTAATGTTAGAGACAACATGCAAAAAACCATGTTCGAATAAGATACAAACAGGACAAAGTGGAGATAATCAGGGCCCCAGTGTGGGGAAGATCCAAGAAAGTCTTTTTATAGATGATGAGATTTTAGCTGGATCTTGAAGGCAGTCAAGAGACAGAACTGATGAGGAAGAGTGTCCAGAGAATGAAGGGCAGCCAGTGGAAATAAATGGGTCCAGGGTACAGAGTACACGGTAGATGATAAGACATAAGAAGACTGAAAAGCAGAAAGGGTTCAGATTATGGAGGCTTTCAAAGTCAGAGGATTTTATGTTTTATCCTGGAAGGGAGATTTTGGAGATTTTATGGTATGACATGGTTCATAGATTTAGATTTGGAAGAGATTCCGAGGACTCCAACCCTCTCATTTAACAAATGAAGAAACTGAGATACAAAAATAGTAAATGATTTGCTCAGGTTTACACAGCTAGTAAATGATGCAGGAAGGAGTTGAATGGGGATCTTTTTGACTCTAGAGCAGCTAAGTGGGTCAAGGGATAGAGTACTGGACCTAGAATCAGGAAGACTCCTCTTTCCTGAGTTCTGGCTTCAGACACTAACTAGCTATGTGACTCTGGGCAAGTCACTTAACCTTGCCTCAGTTTCCTCATCTGGAAAATGAGCTAGAAAAGCACGTGGCAAATTAATTTTTTTGGTCAGGAAACACCCAAATGGGAGGAAGTCCTCTATGCCATGATTCTTATCCAAATCCTTTGGAGATCATCTCATTTAACCTTTTTATTTAATAAATAAATTAATTGAGAACCAGATTGGATAGGGACTTGCCCAAAGTCACAGAGCACTTGAAGAGTTTGGATGTGAACTTCAGTGTTCTTTCTATTACACAACCTTGCCCCCCAAAACCTGGATTTGAATCTCAGCCTCACCAATGACAATTGTGTCACCTTGGGGAAGCTATTTAACTCATCTTTTTTATCTCCTCATCTATAAATGAGGAGTTACAATAAATGAATCCTAAACTTCCCAATTCAAAACCTCCATTTCCCTAAACTTGTGGGGCTCTGAAACTGACAGCCAGAGAAGCTAACAGTCACCGAGTCCCTCCCTATCACCTTGTAGGCAACAAAATTAAGAAGCCAAGCAAAGAAGGAAACTGTTTCCCCTTTAAGCTTTAGCATTTACTTCCCATGAAGTTGTTACATAATCCCATTATTAATCATTAACCCTCTTCAGAAGCCGTGGTTGTTATCTCTTGCCATACCTTGTAACTGATACGTAATCAGGTGGGTCTGAGCAGGTCTTCAATATGACTGAATTTTCCTGAGAAATTTACTCTGGAAATTGATATGGTTCCACTGAGGGCAATCTTCTCATTTTCAGATGAGGAAACTAAAACACAGAAGTTTAGTGATTATCCAGGGTTATACAGCCAGTATCTGAGATAGGATTTTAGGCCAGGTCTTCCCGAATCTATAATTGATCCCTTGTGGAAGTCCCTGGAACACCACACATTTTGCCTTCCAATTCTTGGAGCTTAATATTTTGTTTCCTGCAATGGTTATAAGTTTTAAAGGTTATTTTTTCTCTTTCTTTTCTTTTTTTTTTTTTTGGCTTTTTTTTGGCTGAGGCAATTGGGATTAAGTGACACCCAGGATCACACAGCTAGGAAGTGTTTGAGATCAGATTTGAATTCAGGTTCTCCTGATTTCAGGACAGGTGCTTTTGAGGGTTATTTTTTCCCAAGATTCACAAACAAAACAAAGGCAGGCAAAATTAGAAGGAAAGAAGAAAACTGGGGTAAAAAAAATTTTCTCACAACAACTGTTCCTGATAAAGGCTTCATTTATCAAATATGTAGAAAACTGAGTCACAGTTGCAGGAACACAAGTCATTCCCCAATGTATAAATAGTCAAATGATATGAACGGGAAGCTTTCAGACAAAGAAATTAAAACCATCAATAGTCATATGGAAAAAAGTTAATTAAATAACTTTAAAACAACTCTGTGGTACCATTTTATATCTTTATATCAGATTGGTTAATATTTTAGAAAAGGGAAATGATAAATATTGGAGGGAATGTGGAAAAATTGAGAAACTCATGCATTGTTGGTGGAGTTGTGAATTGAGCCAACTATTCTGAAGAGCAATTTGGAATTATGCTCAAAGGGCTATAAAATTATACATACTCTGACCCAGCTATACTACTATAAGGCTGTATCACAAGGAGACTTTTTTTAAAAGAGGGGAGAGAACCAATGTGTACAAAAATATTTATAGTAGTTCTTTTTTGTAGTGGCAAAGAATTGGAAATTGAGGAGATAGCCTTCAATTAAGGAATGGCTGAACCCATTGCAGTATGTGATAATAATGCAATATTATTGAGAACATATAAGCTATAAGAAATGTCAAGCAGGATGATTTCAGAAAAATCTGGAAAGGTATACGTGAACTGATGCAAAGTGAAGCGAAAAGAACCAGGACATTGTACAATATTTAATAGTGATATTATATGACAAACAACAACGAATGAATGATCTAGCTATCTCAGTAATACAGTGATGTAAGAAAAAATTGAAGGACTCCTGAGGGGGAAAAAAGTATCCACCTCCAGAGAAACTAATTGATATAAACTGACTGCAGATCAAATCATACTATTTTTCACTTTATCTTTCCATATAATTTTTTAGGTGACTAATATGGAAATATGTTTTACATGATTGTTTATAAATGTGCATATTGTTTATCATCTCAGGAAGAGGGGAATGTGAGAGAGAGAAAGAAAATGGAATTCAACATTTAAAAAATATATTTAATTTTTTTACATATAATTGGAAAAAAATAATAAAGTATTATTTTTTTAAGATTCAGCTTAATAACTGTCTCCTCTAGGAAACATTCCCTTATCCTCCCAAGTGTCAGTGCTTGCTCCCTTTTCCAAGTACTATCTTTTTCAACTATGTTGATGGTTGGATTTCCATAATTGAATATCAGGTCTTTGAAGAATGGTGACCTTTTATTCTTTGGTATCGTATCTTCCAGGGCTAGCATGGTACCTGTCGCATAGTAAGTAAGCATTGGTTGAATTAATTTAAACCATATTTTCCTATTGTAAAGCAATTTTTCAGGGCTCTGGAACCTGGGCTGCCATAGTTCTAGAAGCATTTACAGTGACTGTAGATACATTATCAGTTCTCTGTTCCTGCTCCTGTTGTGATATACAGATGACATGATGTAAACAGAATTCTCTACAAATTTTAAAGCACTGCTTAAATATCATTTATCATTCTAGTTGTGACTAGAGATCTAAACAAAGACAACATTAAAGAGTTTTTGTGATAACACTGTTACAAGGTCAGTGATGATTATACCCCTGTTAGGAACAGGGGACTAATACCTAGTGATGAAAGTCCCCACCAACCTTATATTTCCATTACTCAACATAGTAAGAGCCGAAGGACATCTGGGGAAAGATGCTTTTCTCATCTCATCTCCTAATCATCTGCATTCCACTTTCCACCTACAATAAGATGGATAATGTGTAATGTAGACAAAAGGTAGCCGGAGAGTCCTTGGAGAGAATGGCCCTAGCATTTGAAGGGATGGACGAATGCCCAAGAAGGACTTTTTGCAAGTGGTGACATGAACTGAATCTTAAAGAAAGCCAGATTGTAAGAAGCAGAAATTATTTTTATAAAAAACAGTATCCAAGAAGATATTGATCTACCAACTTATACGCTTACTTTCACAACTCTACAAACTCCTCATTCATGTTAAAAGAACAATATAGGATCACAGGGCCTAGAATGGTCCTTAGGGGTTAATCCAATAATATTAAACTCAGATAGAAGTTGAAGTATACCTAAGGATTCTTGCTGGTTGCATATTGACTTAGAAAATGATATATAATATCAATAATTAATGATTAATTTAATTAAATGGAATCAATAAAATAATTAAAGAAATGTTTTGTATTAATACTTTATAGATAATGTCAATAATTAATATTGTGTTCAACTGACTTTTGTTGATTTTGTTGTTGTTGAAATTACATATTTCTCAGTTATATTTAAATCTGGTTCAGGCTTCATTCTGCAATGTTGTGGCAGGTGATAGCATGTTTGACTTCCTTGATTGAGTTCCTTGATTTTGTAGATAAAGAAACAGAGATCTATGGGAGTTAAAGAAGCTCAGGAATGAAGTAAGAACAGGACTTGAATTTGGCCCAAAGTTGTCAAATATCAAGTCCAATGTTCTCCTCACTATTCCCCAATTATTTTTGCTTGAAGCATCAAGGATCCCTGTAGAGGGCTGGAACTCTACATCTCCCACTTTCTTTTGTTTTAAAACACAGGTGGTCACACCTTCCCTGACTTCTCAGGAAGGGAGGTGAAAACACCAAAAAAGAGGTGATCACACCCTCTATGACTTCTCAGGGAGGTGAGAACACCAAAGGGAGGTGATCACCTCACACCTTTTTTCTGGCCCTCTACAGGTCCCCTTAATGGGCATTTGATAACATAAAGTAGTTTCCTCTAATATTTTCTAAAGCACAAGATTTCTTTACAGTCACCCTTAGAGCACTTAACAAAGTGTGAAGACAACATAAGATCTCACTGAGTTTGCTGATTTGCAAAAAAAGAATTTGACTCCCTCAAGCAAAATCCCAGAAACTTCTTACAGAAGAGAAATAGAGCACGTGTGGAAGCCTGAAAGAGGCTCACTTTCTCAGGTTTTTGTCTTTCTTTGTGCCCTTTTCCCAGAATAGTCAGGCAGAGAGCTGTGGTAGGAACACAGGCGAGCATCCACTCAGGGCCTCCACAAACTTCTGCAAGACAGCACAGTGTCAGCCTGCCAGCGTGGGCTGGGCTTGCCACCTCCCTCCCACCCCCCACTTCACAACTGTACTCAACAATGTTCTGTCCGGTAATGAGGCAGAAGATTCCTGGCTCTAATAGTGGCAGATGTTCTGCTCTGGCACAGAGTGGCGCTCTTGACTTTGGGAGGGTGGCAGTTGGCAGAACCTTAGATCCTGGCAACAGTGGCCATCGGGCAGAGATGTGAGCCCAGTGACAGTGGGTCGGCTCCCAGAGCCGTGGAAGCCTTGTGGCACAAGAGTGGGCACATGGCTTACTGTTTCCCCCTCCTTATTTTTGCCCATTATACCCACTAACCATAACCTTCACTCCAGGGAAGGCTTAAAGGATCAACTACCAGGGAAGGGACTTGTCTCTTGGCAACAACCCAAAAATGCCCCAAACAGGCCCAGATGGACAAAAGAAGTCCCCCAGAAGGAGACTGAGGAGAGAGGGGTAAAGAGGGAGGGGAAGAAGGGGAAGTGGGAGAATGAGGGAGAGCAGGGGAAAGGAGAGAGGAGGAGGGGGGAGCAAGAAGAGGAGGAAGGAGAACGAGGAGCAGGAAAGGAGGAGGAAGAGAGAGGAGGAGAAAGGGCAGAAGAGGAGGAGAAGGAGGAAGAGGAGGAGGAGGAAGGAGGAGAAAGAAGAAAGAGGAGGAGGGAGGGGTAGTACAAGGAAGGAAGAGGGAGGAGGAGATTTTGCCTCATGACCCAAGCAACACTAAGGATATGGTGATACAGATTTCCTTGACTGAAACTGAGGATCAGTTTCAGTGACTAAATTTCTCTTGCTTATGGCCAAGTGTTTATAGTGCAAGATCACTGGAAACTGCAAAGATTTAGCATCAACCATGACATGGACCTGACTGTGCATACCCAAGATTTAGACCCAGATTTATATTGCTTAGACCTGGTACTGTCTCAGATTCCTTCTGTGTGTTTGGTTTAATACTGATTTTTTTCTCCTCTTTGTTTTATCTTTTCTTTTTCTCTCTCAGAACTGCCAATATTGGGCTTTATTTTGAATGTCAGAAATCAAGAGTGACAATAATGGACTTGAGGTCAGTATTTATGTAATGGAAGATCCTCTGGATACCTTAAGGACCTTACTCCTAGGGGAAATAGAAGTATCTAACCCTTGTCTAACCCTGGTAGATCAGCTTTTCCTTAAATGCTACTTGAACCATCCTTAAGACTTCAGTTAAGTGGGAGGATTAAAATCTTCAGTTGTTCCTGACGCAGGACAGCCCTATCAGGATGCATTGGAAACCAATGAGCAACTTAGACCAGACAACTTTGTTCAACTGTATCAATTCACTGCATATCTTTGTTGACTATCCTGAAATGGCCAAGTAAATTTTTTTGTTAATAGCTAAATAAATTTCAAGTAGATTATCTTGTCCTCATGTTGAATTAAAACTTCCAGGAACTGGTGAGAGTCAAGGGGAACCCAGAACAGTCTGTTCCTTAGCAAGATTATTTTAGCAGCCATTTTGAAGGATAGGTTGCAGAGGGGAAGAAGGCAGAAAGCAAGGGAATCAGAGCTGGGTTTTGGGAGGGGATGGAAAGTTCCTAAGTTCATGGTCATGTGAATGGGGGGACAATGATGAGACTGAAAGATTGGAGGTAGCATGGACGAAATTTGGCAATTGACTGAATGTGGAATGGTTTCATCAAAATTTCAAGGTCTTCCCCTGTTAGTAATCTCCATCCTATTTCTTTTGTAAGGAGAACAATTGTGGGTACTTTCTGTCAATGAATTTTTGCTGGGGGAAAATACATTCTCTGATATTCATTTCTTTCCTTGAGTGTGTTTATGGGAATTGGATACCGTATCACCTATATTTGAACAAAGTTAATCATTAGTATATTTAGAGACTCTTGAGAACAAGCTATGGATGAGGATCCATGAAACAAAGAAAGTGATTAATTTTGCTTTTGTTATTGTTGTTTTTTGAAAGACAATTGGGTTAAGTGACTTGTCTGGGATCACGCATCTTGTAAGTCTTAACTGTCTGAGACTGGATTTGAACTTGAATTCTCCTGACTCCAAGGGTGGTACTCTATCCCCTGTACTGTTTAGCTGACTCTGAAAGTGATTGATTTTGGAGAGGAGCACCCACAATCAGGAAGATTTGTGGAAGAAAATAGCTACAAATTAAACAAGATGAGAAGATATAGATGGATTATGATCTGCACCAGGGGAAGAAGGGTCTATATCAATGAGAACAATTAAAGTATCAAAGGAAATTGAATTAGGAAAATATCACTATTTCAATCAAAAATAACATTTCATTCTATCCATTTACAGTAACTATGCTTTCACTCTTTTATGTGTAACTTGCAATCAAATAATACAAATGAGGGATTTGAGATATTAAGTAGAGAACCAAACCCTGACTCTGCTATTTACTACTAGGACAAGTCCTTAGAAGCTTTCAAACTTAGGAGCATCTTGAGGAGGCAGGACATTGCATCTCTCCAAGAGGGAAGCAAGTGGGAGGGAGTCAGCCCAGAGGCAGTGGTACCCTCCATCTCATGCCCAGGTGTGCACTTGTGTGTGTGCATCGAGAATACTTGGCATCAATTAAACCTCAAGTTTTGCTACTGAGTCCTATGTCAAAAGACTTCTTCCTTCAATTAATATATCTGTTATTGACCTTTCCTTTGGGTCTTGGTCTTGATTTATACAAAGTCTTAAGTATTTCTGTAAGAACAGTAAAATGTGGTTGAATTGATTGGTTTATCCCCAATTGAGCTTAGCAACACTTATTTTCCAAATTATTTAATAAGGTTTTTCCCTTGTTCTAATGGGTGAAAATAATGAACCAAAATATAGATAGGACAGAGATAGAGTAGAGGTTTGCCAAACAACCAGAACATAGTCCTATTGTTCTACCACTTCTACATGCAAAAGTAGAGCAAAAAAAATTGTGAAGTTTTAAGAATCAGTCGCAACAGCGTCAGGATAGAAACAGGTTGTTCCATTGGAAAAAGTTAAGGAGGTGTTTGTGGGCCCAAAGAAGGGATGTAAAGACTCCCTCTCAACCTTCTGCTCTTTGGCAATGCTTCTACATCAATGCTACACTGGTCTCTTTCCAATCTTAAAAAGATTCCTTTGATAATCACATTTCTAGCATTAATTAAGCACCAATTAATTGTGTGACAGGCACAACCTTAGTTGCATTTAATTTCTGTTTATTGATACTCATACACAAAAAGTTAGTTTGCCTAGATATTTAAAAATATTAATTATGCCTCAAGCAACAAACATCCTTCCTTGCTGATATATGTTATTTAAAATTCAAAAAATGGCCCTAAAACAAATTCATCTTACATATCTTCTCCTTTGCTGAGGGAGTTTGCTGGCCTGATGGAATGTGGATAGCTTTAGATCTTTGCAAAACAACTTTTCAAGAGTTTCTTGAGATCCCCAGCATCTATGCTGAGTCTCAACCTTTGCTCTAGACTATTCTCAGGTATTGTGGTTTATAATCCATTATATTTGGGCAGTAAGATGGTAAAGGGCCAGAAGGAAAATCATTTCTTCCCTATTAAATAGCATCTGAGAGATTAAAGACATCATCCTCTCTCTCTTCCGTGCCTTGGTCCGTCACTTCAACTGGTTTCCATGGTTGTCCAGGGCATTTGGGTTCCGGAAGATCAGGCAATGAAGGAAATAAGGAGCTCTTTGGCTCGACAATGATGTCTGGGATCAAGTCATCATCCTCTATGTCATCTTCCTTCCCTGTTTTCTCCTCTTGAGTTGAAGGCTCAGCTGGAGGATTGGTTGGGTTAGGACCAAGGAGATCAAAATCTGAAAAATAAGAAGAAGTAACAGCATCGCCTTGCGGTGATGGGCTATGTAGGGGCGGTGGACCTTGTGTCACCTCTTGGTTCGTGGAAGGAAAATTCCCTTCATTCGGGCTGTCCAGATACTCATTTGTCCAACTCCCATGGCTTTCCTTGTCTTTTTGTTCATGTTTCCAATGGCCTTGCCCATGCTTATATTTGTGTCCTTGACCGTGACCATGCCCATGTTTATGCCCAAGGCCGAGGCCCGGGTGAGTTTGTCCCTTTCGGTGCCCACGACCATAGCCACGAGGAGTAAGCCCTTGTCCTGTTCCTGTGGCTTGTTCTTCCTCTTGTTCTGTTATATCAGAAGCCTGGGGCTCACCTGGCACTCCGCTTTCCAGTGGTAGCTCCACTAGTGATGATCGAAAAGGAGAAAAACCTGGAGGCCTTTTCATAAGCACCTAAAGAGAAGCAGGAACAAATGCATGTCATTAATAATCACAATATCCCTGCATAGGTAAAGGGCAAGGGCTTAAATTCAATGTAAAAGAGAATACTTGGCGAAACTTTCTCTTTTCCTTTCTCTCTCTTTCTATCTCCCTTTCTCTTCCTTCCTTTACTTTTCTCTCCCTCTTCCTCTCTCTCTCTGTCTTCCTCTCTCTCCCTTTCCCTCTTCCTTTCTCTCCCTTCCCCCTCTTTCTTTCCCTCCATCCCTTTTCTCTCCCTCCCTCCCTTCTCTTCCCTCTCTCTCTTCCTTCTTCCCTCCCTCTTTCCCTCTTTCTCTCTCTCTCTCCTTCTCTCTCTTCTCCCTGTCTCCCTCTTCCTCTCTCCCTTTTCCTCTTCCCCTCTCTTTCCTCCTCTTCCTCTCTTTTTCTCTCTCCCTCTCCCTTTCCTTCTTTCTCTCCCTCTCCTTCTCCCTCTCCCTCCCCTCTCCATGTTAAAATAATCTTCCTAAGATACAGGCCTGACTCTATGTATTTGGAAAATCAGCACCTAGAACAGTACCTGGAAATCATAGATGCATAACAGATGCTTCCTTGATTAATTTAAAACACACACACACACATATGGAGACATAGACAGATACAGAAAGACAAACAGATATAGAGACAGAGACAGAGAATATATTTAGAGATATAATATAAAGATATCTAGAGAAGAAGGGAGTAATATCAGACTAGGATATAGGACATGTTCAATGATAAAAACACAATTTCTTTGGAAACACTAATTTGCACATATGCAGTTCACAGGTACACAGACATAAAGTAGACCTTAAATCATTGAAAGGTCTGTAGAAGAAATGAGTTGCCTAACAGAGGGCCATGGATGGATATCAGCGTGTGTATGATTTGGGGTGTGGACCAGTCCAAGGTGACTGAGCTGACCCTTTTTCTAATCACCCTTTGGAAACATTCAACCTAAGATTTTGCTCCACATGGATTGGAAAGGTTACTTTCTTTCATTTTAAGAAATGTTTCTGTCCACACTAGCACATGATCCTTCAGGATTTATGAACCAGACAGAGAAAGACAAGACTCCGTACCTGTACTGGCTCCTCACAGAGAACTGTGGGTTTAAATGTACCCTCTTCCTCCAAAACATTCGCTGTACATTTCAAAACATTCTGTTCAGAAAAACAAAAATGAAATGAGACATCTGCAGGATAGCCCCCAAGCTGGTCGAGGGGCCTTCCTTTCAGGCCATCATGTCCCATCACCCTTTGGACACACACTGTTGAGGGATCTTAACCTCTTACTTCTAATTTGCTGCCTGCAAATAGAATCTCAGGAGGTGAAGGAGGCTGAAGAGGCCATTGAGGCTGATCTCCTCGTTTATAAATGAGGGTACTTGCCCTCATGGAGAATTCATGGAGAATTAGCAGCAGAGCTAGGGGCCAGGTCTTGCTTTTTTATGAGTTCCGTTCATGTAACATCTCCTACCTCTTTGCTGCCCCTAGCTCTCGTGCTCCTCAGCCCCCTTTTCTCAAATTATCTACTATTTACTTGTCTCTGTACATGTATGTTCTCTGGAGAGTGGTAGCTCTTCAAAAGCAGGATGGTTTTATTTGGATTCTAATCTCTGAATTCTCAGCAGCAAGCACAGTGCCGGATAGATAGTAGATACCCTGATACTGAATGCATTGGATTGGATTAAATTTCCATCACTTCACCACTTTTATATTACCAGACAAGAAAAAGTCTTGAAATCATTTTATCATAATACCAAGATCAAGACTAGGGTGTTCAGAACCTTTTTATGTGTCTTGGACTCTTTTGTCAGCCTGGTGAAGCCTATGAACTCCTCTGAATTATCTTCAAATGCATAAAATAAAATGCAGATTATATTAAAATGGTATTTTAAAAATATTTTTCTCCAATTGTTAAATGATCAAAAGATCTCTATTTGTCGGGCTATAAAATCGTGGAGATCCTTTGACCTAACAATACCGGTACTAGGCATGAATCTCAAAAGAGATTTTTTTAAAAAAGGAAAAAGCTCTTTATGGACAAAAATATTTATAGCAGCTCTCTTCCCAGGACCAAGAATCGGAACCTGAGGGGATGCCCATTTCTTGGGGAATGTCTGAATAAATTGTGCTATGTGATTATGATGGAATATTATTGTTCTATGGGAAATAATGAGCAGGATGCTGTCAGAAAAATCCTGAAAATCCTCCATGAACTCAAGCTAAGCGAAATGTTCTGTATACAAAGTCATAGGAATGTTCTAGGATGATCAGCTGGGAATGACTTTGGTATTCTCAGCAACACAGTAATCTATGACTGCTCCGATAAACTCATGGAAAATGCAAACCCAGAGAAAGAATTGATTGTGTCTGAATATAGATCGTAATATTTTAAAACCAAGTTTATGAACCTTAGATTAAGAACTTCTGCCCTTGAGTGAGGACCCTGGGATCATGAACTCTGGCTTCCCTCAGATTGTAAAAACAAAAAAAAATTGATCTCCTAATGACTTACTCCAAATTCGTTAAATCCACAGTATTCAGAATACTTTTCTTTCTCTTTAGAGCACTCAGTTTCTTTGATATAAAATTCGATGGTATGTCCAGTTCCAGATCCCACCTGCAAAGTCAATAGGAAGCTATTTGTCTTTCTGATTTCATCCCATGCATTTTACTCCCAGGATTTCTAAGGCAGCATCCTACATAGGAAATTATCTACTAATCAAACTAAACTTTGCAAGAGGGAAAAAACACACATATATGTAAATATACACAAATATACATATACATGCATGTATGTGCATAATTAGAAAATATTATAGATACATATTTGTACTGAGTTCAAATGCAACCTCAAACCACTAGACCCTGGACAGGTCACTTAACCTCCATCTGCCTCTGCTTTCTCATCTATTAAATGGGGATAATGATAGCATCTGTTTCCCAGGGTGGTTATGAAGCTCTAATGAGATAATATTTTAATGTACTTTGCAAACCTTAAAACACTAAGTAAATAGTTGCTATTAGTAACCGTTATGAACATGTGACATGCAGATCTGCAGTTTGGGTGAACTTCTAAATCAACCATTTGACCGCTATGTCTCTGTATACTTATCACTTCTGTGGTGCAGGATTCCTGGCTTCCCTCAAAGCTCTCCCCACTGGCCAGGGATCCCATGACGCCTTTTCTGATTCCCCTCAATTGTTAGCACTTTTACTGTCCATATCTTGGAACCTTTAAGACTTATTTTGTATCTCTTTCTCTGTGGTATCTCCCTTGCCCCTGGCAGAATGTAGAAGCTCCCTACGGGAAGGGACAAGACCTGCCACCCCTCTTTGTTTCTCCTACCCTGATGCCATATATAATCCCTTTCATGGCAGAGTCTAGGAGTAGAGCATGGTTGTAGCATCCTAGAATTCTCAGGAATGCTACCACCTACTTTCTTCAATCCATAGACATGTATAACCCCAGACTGGACTCTTGAAATTGGAGCTCATAGGCTGGGACTTGGTTCTTGGAAACGAATTTAGACCAGGAAAGGTCATTTGGTCCAACCCTTCATTTTGCAGATGAGGGAAGCAAAAATACTCAAAGTTGGAAAATGACTGTTATTGTTCCCCCACACAATCACAATGGATGCAGCTCTTGTGTCAGGGAACTCCAGTAAATGCCCATGATAAAACCAGGGACATTACAGCAACAACTATCCTCAAATGAAAACTTTAGGACCCAAGTCCACGATGAAAGGCAGAAGTGAGAACCAGCTACAACCCACAAGCCTGCTGTTGATAAAAGACTCATTCACAAACCAGGGGTTCTGCTTTCAGAATCCTGAGCGTCTTGAAATAAAAGTTACTTTTAGTCTCCGAGTTAATTTTTTCAAGAGAATGTTTCAAAGGCTCACGCAGTTCTGGGCTGATAGATGAATTTAATTCGTTCTCTGGAAGATAAGAGTTCATTTTAGAAAACAAGACTTCTGATTAGTGCGAGCATTTGATGAGCGAGGGGGATTTGTCCTGCTGAAATACAATGGGGGGTAGACTGGAACTTCTGAATAATTTGTCAAGTTGGTAAAGTTCGCCTCCCTAAAGGACTCCCATCAACCCTGTTTGCATTTTACTTCCACCTGCCCCTCATGTACTTAAATCCTATATCCTCCATGTCTTTTTTTTTATCCCCAGTACAAGCTTGGTACATAGTAGGGACTTTATAGTTGCCCTCTATCACAAATGTGGAAGGATATTCTTGCTCGGGCCCCAGATAGATTGGAACAGATACCTCTGAGCTCTCTCCCAACCCTGAAATACTGAGTCTGAGATTATAAATAGATGTTCATTAAGTTAATTTGTCCAAATCTTATAGTGAATCGATGTGTTGTCCTTCCCAGGGGCATCTGAATGTTAAAGGAAGATCTAGTAACAAGACAGGTCAGCTAAAGGAATAAACTCTAATGGTAAAATTTCAGATGTTCAGGCAATTCAAGGTGGGAAGTAAAGGTGGGAGGAAGAAACTTTGGAGGCTACACAGTCTAGCTCCCTCATTTAGCATACTGGAGCTTGGTCCCTCTTCCATTTCAGAAGTCACATGGGTCATTGCCTTTTTTTTCATTTTGTGGCCTCCCCCCTTGGCCAAGGCTGAGATACTTGACTATGGCACTTACCTAGGTTACAAGTCTGGGATGTGATACTGATATTCATATGTGCATCTTCATAGGCAGAATCACTGCAGATTCTTATCTCCTGGAAGGAAAGACAGAAAGGGAAAACTCAACCAACAGAACAGTGTTTCTCTGCCAGATCTAGGGATGAACACATCCATATTTGTCTCCACAATAAACTGCCCTTGAGTCTCTGTGCTATTGAGAGAAGCAGGAGGTCCCACCCCAAGGTGAAGAGAGATGAAACCAAGAAATAGAGAACCACCCTCCTTCCAGTCTGGGAGCGCAATCAAATGACCATGGACTCAAACGTGGATTTGACCTGAGTGAGCATCTAGTCCAACCTCCTTGTTTTTCAGAGTAGAAAACCAAAGTCCCAAAATGTCATCAACCAGATGAGATCGTTGAAATCATATAAGTCATATAAGTCAATTCCTTCACGTTACAGGGGAGAAAAATGAATGTCTAAAGGGATTGGTTAGGGGACTTGACTGAGGTCACTCAGAAACCCACATCTCTCTACCTCTGGATCTCTGACACTGTTCCATTAATGAACCATAAACCCTGGGACTAGAAGAAATCTTGAAAGATGAAATTGCATCTGGAGGATTCTAGATAAATTATATTCGTATTAATAATGTTATAATAATTATATTAATTATTAATAATTATAATAATATATTATTCAATCTCAAAACTATGGGAGAAGGGAAGGAAGGAAAGAAAGACACAAGGGGGGGCAAGGAAAGACAAAAAAGGGAAGGGAAAGAAAAGGAAAGGGAATGGAGGAAAGGGGAGAGGGAGAGAGGAAGGATGAGGGAGGGGGAATGGGGATAAAGATAAAGACAGAAAGACCGAGAAGGGAAAAAGGAGAATGACATGAAGTCCCCTCATTGTGATATTTATTTCCTGGAGCTAGAAGCTGCCTCACAGAAGAATATGTGATGAGGCTCAACACCAAGTTTCATCTCTGGAGCAAGCATTTCAGAAAGAGGCAAGCACTGACTCAAATAAACATATCTTTCCCCCTCTTTCTCTTAAGCCCTTCCTTCCTTCTTTCTTCCTTCCTTCTTTCCTTCTCTCCATCTCCTCTCTTCCTCCTTGAGTAGATCCATCCTACTCCTTTGGTTCCCATTTTCTTCTCTCAAAGCCCTCAAGCTTTGGTAGAACTCATGGTACCCCAGTTCTCTGTCATGAAAGGGTCCTCAGATCATACTTTGAGAACCACTTATCTAGAGAAAAGTGATCCAAGTTGGTTAAATAAAGATAAGATGATCTGTTTTTACTCCTTGGCTACAGGCCCCCGGGGGTACTGATGAAAGCCAGAAATGTGACACACAGCACCAACTGGACCATTCCCAATCCTATAAATCCATCGAGTTGAACAGATATTTGAAGGACACAAGTGGTGGATTTTGCATTGCAGCGACCCAGAAGATTCTTTAGGAAGAATTCATATTAGCATCACTTACCCCTTGAGGTTTAGGCTGGCATTCAGAATTTAATTGGTCAGTCTCCTTCAAGCAATCAGTCTGGATGATTGAATACTGGAACTTATAGTTCCACCCATTGACTACCTACAATAAGGGTAATTTGAAAGGAAATTGTATTATTTGGCAAAGGTCCATTATGAAGAAACCCTGAATCTAGTGCATTTTGTTTGTTACTCGATCTGTATCAAATCCAATCCAATTATTCAGATTTCTATAAAACTTCTGTTTGCAAAATACTCTCTTCACAATGACCCCATGCTTCCAGTGATCATTCCCATTTTACAGATGAGGAAACAGAGGCAGAGAAGTAAATTATCTATCCATGGCCATGATTTATGGGTACCAGGATTTGAACCCAGGTCTCCTGAGATTCAGTGCTCTTTCTGCTACACTCTCTTTTTTCTGGACTAGACCAGATATTTCACTGGTCTAGTTACAGTCCTCAAACTACGGCCCACGGGCCAGATGCAGTAGCTGAAGACGATTATTCCCCTCCCCCAGGACTATGAAGTTTCTTTATTTAAAGGCCCACAAAACAAAGTTTTTGTTTTTACCATAGTCCGGCCCTCCAACAGTCTGAGGGACAGTGACTGGCCCCCTATTTAAAAAGTTTGAGGACCCCTGGGACTCTAGAGAGTAAGGAAAGCTCCTGCAGAGTTCAGATGGGCTTAAGAGACTTGGAGAGGGGCCTGGGGCGCTCAGAAGTTTAAGTGCAGCCAGCAAGAGTGAGAGTCAGGACCTCCACCAAAGTTTTCCTGATTCCATGTCTCTCTTCACCAGGTGATGTTGGCTCTCTCAAATGCCTGTTATATGCAAAGTACTGATGACACACAAGGAGATACAAGAGGCAATGTCCCCATCTTTGCCCTAGAGGTTCTCCCTTCCCAGGTATGGGATTATTGAGGATGAAAATAACACTTACTTTATCATAGGGTCAAAAGCTCAGGGAAGGAAGGAACCTTCATGATTATCTAATCCTGCCTTATACAGATGGGAAAACTGAGGCCAGGAGAGGTGAAGTCACTGTCTCAAGATCATAAATTTAGTAAGTGATAGAGTGTCCCAATGCATAACACAACTGGTACTCATACATGTCACTTTGTCTTAGGGAGTTGACACTGTGACATGGGTCTCACCTACTTGAGGCAGGAGGATGGAGGGAGGGAGGAAAGATGCAACAGAGGACCTGGCTACCTAGTCTGTACGGCTCTTTGATTTTGGGGTTGGAATAAAATCCATCAGAGAGAATCTCTTAGGTCAGAGCTAGGGGAGGTAGTGGGGCATCAGTCAGGAGACTTGGTATAGCTCGCGACCTGGGTTAGCTTGCTCCAAAATACTCAGCCTTTGAGGCTGCTTCCTTCTTGGTACTGTGGCAAGTGTTGCTAACCCAAGGGTCTGTAAACTTAAAAAAAATTTTTTTTACAACTGTTTCAATGTCATTGGTCCGCTTGTAACTATAAATTTAACTTTGTCTTTATCCACAGACTGGATCTCTTGACTGCCCAAGAGATCCAGCACACTCAAAAGCTTGCTAGGGAGACTAACTCTTGTACCACCTGTTTTGAAACACATGCATTTATTAAGCTCCCACTGTAAGCCAGCTACCTTATATAACCCTGCTGCATCATGGAAATTTGAGATTTTTTTTTAATGTGAGTCTGGATCCAGTTAAGACATGCTGAATTGACAAGTCAATTAATCAACATAGAATCATCAATTATATAATAAAATATAAAATAATAAAAATAATCAATATAGAAATTTTGCCTAGATCCTTAGCAGCTCTGTGACCCTGATCAAGTTACCTAGACAATCTCAGCCTCCCTTTCTACATTTGCCCAAAATGAGGATAATAATAACATTTATATCCCAGGTTTTCTGTGAGGATCAAATGAAATAACACATATAAAATGCTTTGAAAATCTTAAATTTGGATATTATTAAAATATTAAATTTGCATATTACTAAGAATAATTTGTATAACATTATTATTATATATACATATATATATACTCATGTGCATATAAATACTCATGTGACTATATATTCTATTGACATCTACACAACACAAACTTAAATAATTCAGAGAGTCCACTCTCCGAGCCCATCAATGGGTACAGATGGAGCCTATCCACCCCTTCTAAGGAGCATCTTGTCCATATCCTTTCATGGAGAATCCACCCAACTCATTGGAAGCCTCTCTAAACTTCTTTTTTACCATTCCCTTGGGCTTGGATTACATTGGGAGATGTTTGTCTGTTAGTTCCGGCAATTAGTTATGACTGACCCACCTCCCGCTCTAGTCACACCTTTTCTCAATGTTATCTATGATAGTCATTTACATTCAGGTCTTCGTTGGCAGATTGCTGCAGCATAATGATGTTCAAATGGGGTCTTTGCTGGTCCCTGCCAATTACTAGTGCTCCATCCTCCAAGGTTACCACAGATCGGCTTTGTAGGGTGTTTTGCATTTACTTCTTCTTGCATATGTTGTCTTTCCTATTAGTGCAAGATCCTTGAGGTTAGGGGCTTTTGTTTTTCTGTTCCTAGCAGCTGGCAGAGTGGCTGACACAAGGCAGGTTAGGAAAAGGCCTGAAGCAGGGGATTTTACAATGCCTGTTAACAAACAAGCATTGAGAGGGGAAGGTGAAGAAGAGCAGATCTTTTCTTGGAACTCCCTCAGTTCTTGAGGAGGTCATTCTACCTGCCAGGGAGCATCTGAGTCTTCTGATCCAAGATGCTCCCAGAGCACAGGCTCTTATTCCATTTTTCTCTTCTCTGCCATACTTTAAACTTTCTTTCTCTTCCTCTTTTCACCCATTGCTCCTGAACTGCTTTTGCTTCTGGCTCAGCTGAGGATGTCCCCATTCCTTCCTTTCTTCTCTGCCCCAAATCTCTGATGATTCAGAATCTCTATCTCTCAGTTTGACACTGGACACATTTATGTTTATAGAAGACCACAAGGGGTGATTGAGTTTCCTCAGCCAGTCCTAACACCCTTCCCATCAACACTCCACTCCAGCTAATCCCTCTTTTACCCTTAATCTAAAGCTTTTGATTGGTTGGTTGATAGACATTTGTTCTTGCCACATTAAGGTATCAAACACCTCACAGTTTATTCAAATTTAGTCAGTGAGTTGATTGATTCACTCAATCAACATCCCACACTTAACACCCATCTAGACACAGGTTCTTGAAGAACACACATGAAGTGCGAACCCCTGCAGATCAATTCCTTCTTTGTACTTTAGAAAGTTGCCTGAGTCACTGAAAAGCTAAGTGATTTACACAGTGAGGAGGGTTCAAGGGCAGGTCTCAAACCCAAAGTGACTGTGTATCCACTATGTTACACTGTCCCTCTATGTAAGTATGCAGATTATGTGCTAGGCTATATATTACATATTTGATGTAAAAATTAATAGTATGCATTCATCTATAATATTTATCAATTATACAATTACTGTGATGATCGTGTATTTTTAAATCGACAGGAGTCAGGAATTCAGGTTAGGGGAAAATCGTCAGTCTTTATTCTCAGTGAAGAAGGATAGGAGGTGGAAGAGAATCGGCAATAGCAATGTGTGCAGCTGAGTCAAGAAGCTAGCTCGACCAGCAGCCACACAACCAGCAGCTCGGAGTCTCGAACCCAGGCCTAATCTCTCCCAGCTTCTCTTCCTGTCTCCCTCTCTGCCTCCACCCACCAAAATCGTCATTTCCTATACAACACATCAGGACTTGCACGGAGAGTGGGCAGGGACCATTCTTTATCCAGTCATGTATATTAATAGAGTATAGCCCAATTATTATTTAGCCTCACATACTTGGGACCTCAGTGCATCAACTCAAACCTCAGCCCATTACATCTCCCGCTTTCTTTTATTTTAGAACACAGGTGGTCATGCCATCCCTGACTCCTCAGGGAGGTCAGAGCCCCCAAGGGGAGGTGATCACAGCCTTCCTAACTTCTCAGAGAAGGAGGTGAAAGTACCGAAAAGGAGGTGATCACAGCCTCCTGACTTCTCAGAAAAGGCAGTGAAAGCACTAAAAAGGAGATGATCACGCCTACCTGACATTTCAGGAAGGGAGATGAAAAGCACCAAAGGAAATGGGGTTGCTAGTGGGTTTCTGGGCTGAAGGGTCTTATTATGACAAACCCATCAGCATGGGAGGTATTACACAAGCACATAGCAATAGCAGAGGCTATTAGGGATGACCCTCCCCTCAGTCAGTGCAGGCTCGATGTGGTGTAACAAACATGAATTGTACACGCAAGTAGCGGAATAGCAAACAATATAAATCAACATGGTGTTGGAAAAGATCACCAGAAGTCCTAGAAGGAGGATATGTAAACAACAGTCACACATACACCTTCTTCAGCAGCCAAGAGATAGTCCAAAACCAATCTATTGTCCACTGCTTCACATGTCAGGGAATCCAATGATCCCCTGAGGTTTTGAAGTCCTGCAAAAGTCTTTTTATGTGTTAGGGAATCCAATGATTCCAGCAGATTTTGAAGTCCTGTAACAGTCTTATCATTTTCAGAGAATCCAATGATTCCTGAGAGTTTTCAAGTCCCATGTCTCAGAGAATCCAATGATTCCTGAGAGTTTTCAAGTCCGACAATCTTTGATGTCCATGAGTCAAACGCCATAACTGCCACGCTATGTACATATGTACACACATACCTATGTATGTTTGTGTATATAAATGTCATATATAATATATAAAATAGGTGTGTTTTATTGTAAAATATTTTATTATGAATCTATTAAACATCTATGAATTATTTTAATGAATTATATTATTTGTCACTTATTAATAAAATATTTTATTAAAATAGATGTCTAAAACAAAGTGAATGAATGAAGCAAAGAAATAAATTATATCCAAACCTGTCTTGAGGCTCTCAGGACTTCTTTAAGAGCAAAGATGTGTTCATGGTTAGATTTTTCATTAAAATGTTGAACAGCATGTTTCAAAATTTCTTCCAAATCTGAACTGTTGGTTGATATGCTATTGAAGCAGCCATGGCATGGACCACGAGCTGCCACCACTGCTTCGTGAACTTTATTGAAAGAGGAGAAAAACACAGAGATTTAACTTTTAAAAAGCTCATAAGAAACCATTGTCAGCCTCTGGCTTTCAGTCACATGGTAGAAGCATAATTAACGATTAGGAATCAGTCAAGAAAGGGAAGTTGAGATGGTAGAGTACCAAGATGCTACATCCTGGCCCCTCCAACACATCTTCTCCACATAGATCTAGAAAACAAAAGCAGTTCAGGAGCAATGGGTGAAAAGAGGAAGAGAAAGAAAGCTCAAAGTTTGGCAGAGAAGAGAAAAATGGAATAAGACCCTGTGCTCTGGGAGCATGTTGGATCAGAAGACTCAGATGCTCCCTGGCAGGTGGAATGACCTCCTCAAGAACTGAGGGAGTTCCAAGAAAAGATCTGCTCTTCTTCACCTTCCCCTCTCAATGCTTGTGTGTTAACAGGCATTGTAAAATCCTCTGCTTCAGGCCTTCTCCTAACCTGCTTTGTATCAGCCACTCTGCCAGCTCTACAGTCCCAATTGGGAAATATAAGAGAGACAGATAGAGACAGAGACAGAGAGACAAACAGACAACAAACAGAAAGACAGAGAGACAGAGAAAGAAAGAGCCAGAGAAAATCACAATGAATCATTTTTCCAGTCCAGATCAGCCTACAGAGATAGACAAACAAAGTTTGTGGATACTGAAGTTGTGATTTGGCCAGGAACAACATAATGCATCCTAGAACCTAGGGACTGAAAGAAGACTAACACTATGAGGACTAAAACAAAAGAAATTGGTACAGAAGTCACAGGGACGCCCCAAATTAATACAGGTATCAATTGATAAATGGTGATATTCTCTAGCGAGGTATGAGTATCCTGTCAGAAATTCCAGGAAGATAGAAGAAGGGATCTGGTGGTGGTAGGAAGCAGTAGTGGCAAACCCTGAGCTGTGTACAGAACAAGGAGTCAATACGAAAACAAATAGTAATTATTTGGCTCTGACCCCAGGAGCAGAGCACTCAGTTCTATCCTCTAGAAAACTATAAAGTCTATAAATGAATAATCAAGGCAGGATTCCCAGACCAAAGGGAATTCTTCATTTCTTTTCCTCTGAATTTATTGATTTTCTGGTTGTTGGTACTGGTTGAATCTAGCAAAAAGTCTACTAGAAATTCCAAGCAGAACAAGCTCACAAGCATGTTGCTTAGGTCAAAATCTGGTCCTTCAATTTCTGAACAAGAACAATTTTTAAAATAACTTTTCCCTGGATTACACTATTCTGTGAATACTATAGGTTCCCAGTCTGAGCCATCTAAAAAATAACACAACATCCCCAAGAAAGCAGGAGAAAGAACACATGTGGATAAACAAAAACAAAAAAAAACAATTTACTCATCGCTCCCCAGAAGTTCATATATTCTGGTCCAAAAAATAAAGTTTTAAATCAGAAAATATGTTGGAATAATGAGCAAATAAAGAAGAAAGAATCCTACCATAAATAGATTTTATGATGAGAGTCAAAAGAAGCATATTATTCCAAAATATCTACAAGCAAAGCTCCAAAGAAAAACACAGCTTAATCACAAATCCAACCAGAATTCCTAGAAGAGATAAAACAAGAGCTTTGGGATTTTTTAAGCTAAAATTATTTTTAGAAATTAAATAACAGGGTTAGCAGGAAAAAATGGGTAAAGAAATTTGACTTATAGAAGAAAAAGGTAAAAACAATAGCTTGAAGTAAAGGATAGATTTTGATGAATGGAAAAAAAAACTCCCTAAAATAGATTTGATCAAATAGAAGGTAATGACTTCAGGGATTATGAAGAAATATCAAAACAAATTTAAAAAAACTGAAAACACAGCAGACAGAAAAAGCATATCATAACAAAAACAAGTGAACAGGAAAACATATTGTGAAGAGATAATTTAAGAATCACTAAATTACTTGAAAGCCATAAACAAAAACAGAAATAATATTTCAAGAAATCATAAAAGAAAACTGCCCAGATCTCTTAGAAGTTTAATATGAACTAAATCAACAAGAAGAAGATTGTATGGAGTTGAGAGAGATGGAGTAGTATTGAGGAATAGGAGATGCTTAAATTTCACTGTCTTGTGAACTGGGCAAGGAACGGAAAAATACATAGAAACAGACAGGGAGAGACAGAGACACAGAGAGGCAGACAGAGAGAGACAGAAAGAGAGAGACACACATACACACACACACACAAAGATAGAGAGAGAGGGGAGGGGAAATAAAAGGAAAAGTATAAAGGAATGAGAATGGAGGGAAATACACAACTAATGATCATAACTATAAATATGAAGAGCATCAACTGACTCATAAAATGAAAGGGATAGCAGAATAAATTAAAAAGCAGAATCCAACAATATGTTGTTTACAAAAAAAACACATTTGCAACAGGACATAAAGTTAAAATAAGAATCCAGAGCAGAATTTTTTATGCTTCCCTTGAAATAAAAAAGAATAGTCATCATGATTTCAGTGATACTAAAAACAAACCCGATTAAAAGAGATAATCAGAGAAATTGCTTTTGGCTGAAAGACATTATAGATAATTAATATCAGTACTAAAAATATATGCACCAAATGGTACAAATCTAAATTCTTAAAGAATTAATTAAATGATTTATAGGAAGAAATGCAAAGCAAAACTATAATATTGTGGGTATTCAATTTGCCCTTCTTGAACCAAGATAAATGTAACCAAAATTAAACAAAAGAGAAGTGAAGCACATGAATAGAATTTTAGGAAATTTAGGTATAATAAAGCTTTAAAGAATATTGAAGAAAAATAGAAAAAAATATAATTATTTCTCAGCTGTGCATGACAATGTCTCCAAAATTGTTCATGTATTAGTACATAAAAACTTCCAAATAAAAACAAAAAAAGCAAAAATATTAATTTCACCTCTAAGAAGTTATATAATAAAACTATATTTAATATAGTGCTTTCAAAGCAAAGATTAAAAATTAATTGGAGATTAAATAATCCAGTCCTAAAGGTTGGTTGGATCAAAGAAAAAGTTTATAGAAATAATAATTTCATTGAGACAATGATGGCTATGAGATGTTATACCAAAATTGTGATGTCAAAGTAGGGAAAACATTTTTTTTCTTTTAACACTTTTGTCAATAAAAGAGAGAAATAAATCAATAAATCTGGCATGCAACTAAACAAAAATCTAGATATTGAACAAAAAATTTAAAACCCAATTGAACACCAAAATAGAAATTCTGAAAATTAAAGGAGAGATTAATAAAATTGAAAGAAAAGTAGTTATTGTTTTATTGTGGGAAGAAATAAAATCCAACAAATAAATATAAGGAAAAGTGATGGTGGCCCTTTGTGGAATAGTTGAGCTAATCACATACCTGGAGCGATATTACAATTCTGTTCAATGACGATGAATGTCTTTCCATTCTCACTCTTCACTTTTGCTGCACATTTCCCCTGCTCCTAAATACAAAAGGGGCCATAAATCTTCAACCTTAGATTCAGAAACTCATTTAATCAAGAAAAATCTTCTGGGCACAGATTGAGTGAGGAGTGATATGATCATATATGGACTTAGGAAGATGGCTGGTTGCTAGCCAACTATATCATCAAGTCCCGAAGTACGACTTTTTTGGCTTTTCTCAGAACATTGCTGATATTTCCAGAGAGAGAAAGAAGATGATGAGCTGGCAGCCGCTAATCTCTTAGCCTCTAAGCTCTATCATTCTACCTTTCTCATTGTTATAACATGGAGTCCTTCATTCCTTCCCCTTCATCCCTGTCTAAAGTCATGGTATAAAACAAAAGTTCATTGGCTCAAAGAGAAAATATCCCTTTAACTTTGAAAATAGACTGCCAGATTATTGAGTCTGTCTTCCTTCTGTCAGATCCCTATAAGAACAAGGAGAAACTTTTCTTTCCTTGTCTCACCAAAGTACAAATTGCAGAGGGAATAGAAGATGGGTAGAGAGTAAAATAATTTTACCTGGTTTTCAGACTTTTTGTAGCCACAATCTTTCCAGTTTTTACCTGTCTGGATCGTGCAGTCACCCTCTCGGACTTCATAGGTTATTGCAAAGATCTGCTCATCAGAGTTCTACAGGAAATTGTAAACGAACATTTGTTAGGGTAGAGCAAAAGATCAAAATTAGGAGAGCATCTGACCCCAGAGCTTTGTCTGGAGGGATTCACTACACATTTGCTGTGAGTCTGATTGAATGTTTAGGTTCAGGTTCTTAGCTGGTCTTAAATTCATAAAACATGAGATCTTTCAGTCTCAATGCTTTAATGCACTATCCTCCTTAGTTCTCCTTGTCTGTGCTTACCTCTCCCCACATTGTTTCCCCTCAGCAGAATATAAGGTTCCTGAAGGCAGGTACCACTTCATTTCTGACTTTGAAGTCCCTGGCCCACAGTAGCCACCTAATAAAAGTTGGTTGAATAGAATTAGAAATCAGGTGATCCAACCATCATATTTAGTAGATGGGCTACGTGAAGTCTAAAAAAGAGAAGGGATTATTTGATCAAGATCCACAACTCCAAAACTCCCTACTCACAAGACAGCAGGAATTTCATTATATCACCCTGCCTCATTTTCAGTCCCTAAACTGCCACCTGATGAATCCTGTTCTGTAATTAATTGCCCTAATCACATTTGATTTTAAAAGTTCATGCTATTATTTTTTGGCTTGATTGTACACATTTGAACAGGCAAAGTTAAAAAAAAAACCAACCATCAAAAGTTGCTGTGGGAATAGAAAATACCAGGATTCATTTTCAGAGGAGAATATAGAAGTAAAAATAAGCTTCCCTTTAGCAAAGAGCAATTAAAGCAAAAGAAGAAAATTACAAAAAGATAATTGATAACTTGATAAAAAGAGGCACAAAAAATATTGAAGAAGATACCTTAAAACCAGAACTGAACAAATGGGGAAAGAAATATAAAAATTCACTGATTAAAATAATTTTTTTAAAATCAGATTTGGCCAAATGGGAAAAGAGGTACAAAAACTCACTGAAGAAAATAATTTCTTAAAAAATGGAATTGGGTCATGAATAGTCAAAGGATATGAACAGACAATTTCTAGATGAAGAAATTAAAACTCTAATCATATGAAAAAAATTCTCTAAATCACTATTGATCACAGAAATGCAAATTAAGACAACTACTACCCATATACCTCTCAGATTGGCTAAGATGACAAGAAAAGATAATGATGAATGTTGGAGAAGGTGTGGAAAAACTGAGATACTAATACATTGTTAGTGGAATTGTGAACTGATAAAACCATTGAGAGATTCCAAAATTTATATTTATATTATATTTATTTATTTATATAATATATAATATAAATATAATAAATATTATTTATATCATAGACAAATTCCAAAACTCACATGTCAATGGAAAATACTTCAAGCATTCAGAAAGCATGGAATCACAATCAGGCTCACACAAGACTTAGCAGCTACTACATTAAAGGAGGACAGGGTTTGAAATGTGAGAATCCAGAAGTCAAAAGAGCTGTGGGATTACAACCAAGAATAATTTGCCCAGCAAAACCAAATACAATCCTTCAAGGGAAAAAATGGATATTAAATGAAAAATGGAGGGTTTTTAAGCATTGTTAGTGAAAAGACCAGAGCTGACTAGAAAATTTGACTTTGAAATGCAAGGCTGAAGAAAAACAAAAAGGTAAACATGAAAGACAAGTTAAAAATCCACTATTTTCTTTTTCATATAAGAAAATGATACAAATATCTTCTAAGAACATTATTAGGGCAGTTAGCAGGATTCTACATAGAAAGAGTGTGTAGGAGTGAGTTGACTATGTTGGGATGATGTAAAAAAATGAATAGGTGAGAAAAGGTGATCCCTTGGGAGAAGGGAGAAGGGAGAAGATGACTGCAGAATATATCTCACAGAAAAGAGGTGCACAAGGAAGAACTTTTACAGTGGAGAGGAAATGGTTACCAAGGGAAGCAGAATGAACATCACTCACATCTAAACTGACTCAAAAAGGAAAAATATATCCAAATGTTCAATTGGTCATAGAAATCTATCTTATCCAACAGGGAAATAGGAGGGGAGGGGAGTAAGTAAAAGGGAGAAAGGATGAAAGGGAGGGCAGATAAAAGAAGACAATGGTCAAGAGCAAAACAGACTTTAAAGGATGGACAAGATAAAGAGAAAGAAAAAGTTAAACAAAAGAAAATAGGATGGAAGAAAATGCACAATCAGTAAATATAAATGAATGTTAATGGGATGAACTCTTCCAGAAAAGAGAAGTGGATAATATGATGCATTAAAAATCAGAATCTAACAATACATTGTTTTTTTTAATGTATACTTTAAACACAGAGAAACACACAGAGTTTAATAATAATAATGATGATGAAGATGTTGATGATGTGTCTGGAGCAGAATCTATTATGCAGTAGCTGAAATTTTTAAAAAGGCAGAAACAGTAATCATGATCTCAAAGTAAAAACCAAAAAAAAATCCAAAACCAAGTAAAAGATACTTGCTCAAAGGAACTATAGACAATGAAGTAATAGCAATATATTAAAGCATAAATACCTCCCAACAAAATGTAAAAAAAAAACAGAAATACTAAATACATCTTTTTCAATCCATAATGAAATAAAAATAACATTTAACAAAAGGCTATGAAAGAATAAATTAAAAGCTAATTGGAAACTAAATAATCTATTCCTAAAGAATAAATGGGACAAAGAACAAATCATGGAAACAATAAACAATTTAATTAAAAAGAATGACAAGAAAGAGACAACATTCCAAAATTTGTAAGATGTAACCAATGCGGCACTTAGGGAAAAATTATATCTCTAAAGCTGTACATCAATAAAAGAAAGAAAGAATATATCATTGATTTGGCCACGCAATTAAAAAAACTAGATAAAGAATAAATTCAAATTCCCAATTAAACACCCAAATAGAAATACTTGAGACTCTATCTGCCAAGACAAATCCAGAGATTATATGAACACAATTATGAAACACTTTTCATAAAAATAGAGACAGATCTAAACAATTTAAAAAATATTTATTCCTCATGCATAGACAGACCCAATATAGTAAAAGTAACAATTCTACACTAGTTAGTTTATTTATTCAGTGCCATACCAATCAAATTACCAAAGAATTATTTTATAAAACTAGAAAAAATAGTAACAATTTATCTGGAAGAACAAAAAGTCAAGAATATCAAGAAAATCAATGAAAAAAATATAAAGGAAAGTGGCCTGGTTGTTTCAGATTTTGGCCTATATTTTTCAAAGTAGTAACTGGGAGAATAATCTGGTACTGGCTAAGAAACAGGGTAGTGGATCAGTGGATACACAATATACATTGGTAAATCACCATAGTAATCTAACTAGTATTTGACAAACCAAGTTTTGGGGATAAGCATTAACCATTTGATTAAAAAAATTTTTTCTAGGAAAACTGGAATGGAGTGTGACAAAAATTAGTCAGAGACCATTTCACACCATATACCATGATAAGGTCAATACAGATGAACATTTGAACATGAAGGATAATATAATTAAATTAGGGGAACATAGAAAATGTACTAGTCAGATCTGGAGATAAAGAAAGAATTTATGACTAAACAAGAGATAGAGGGGATTACACAGGGTAAAATAGATAAATTTGATTATACGAAATAAAGCAAACAACACTAATACAGTCAAAATTTGAAGGAAAATAGGAAACTGGGAGAAAAAATTGCTGCAGCAAATTTCTCTACTTAATTCCTCATTTCTTAAATATATAGAGAATCAAATCAAATTTATAAAAATAAAAGTCAACTGGGTTTCCTTGTGCAAAACCTTTTTAAAAATTTAATTAATCAAAATTATTCATTTTATATTTCATAATGTTCTCTGCTTCTTGTTTGGTCATACATTCCTCCCCTCTCCATAGATCTGACAGTAAAACATTCTTTGCTCTCCTAGACTTTCTTGAGGTAGTACCCTTTATGTCTAAATCATGTATCCATTTTGAATTTATCTTGACAAATAGTATAAAATGTTGGTTTATATTTAAGTTTCTGCCGCATGGTTCTCCAGTTTTCACAGAAGTTTTTGTCAAATAGTGAGTTCTTATAGCAGAAGCTAGGGTCTTTGGCTTTATCAGATACTAGATTACTAAAATTAGTAAGTCATTTAGTACTGTTTTTATTTGCCTAATCTATTCCACTGATCTACCACTCTATCTCCTAACTAGTAACTTTTTTATGATTTTGACTTTTTAATATAGTTTGAGATCTGCTGTACCTAAGTCACCTTCCTTTGCATTTTTTTCATTAATTCCCTTGAGATTTCTGACTTGATTTTTCCAGATGAATTTTGTCAATTTTTTTCTATTTCTATAAAATGGTTTTTTGTAGTTTGATTGTTATGGCACTGAATAAGTACATTAATTTCAGCAGGATTGTCATTTTATTATATTGGCTCAACCCCTATGTGCAATTAATATTTTTCCAATTATTTTGATCTAACTTTTTTGGGTGAAAAGTATTTTATAAATGTGGTCATATAGTTTCTGGAATTGTCTTGGCAGGTAAACTTACCAAGTATTTTATATTGTCTACAGTTATTTTAAATGGAATTTCTCTTTCTATTTCTTGCTATTGGGCTTTGTTGATAATATATAGGAATGTTGATAATTTATGTGGATTTATTTTCTATCCTGCAACTTTTGCTGAAGTTATTTCAAGTATTTTCAGTTGATTCCCTAGGATTTTCTAAGTATGCCATCATATTTACAAAGGCTGATGGTTTTGTTTCCTCATTGCCTAGTCTAGTTCTTTCAATTTCTTGTTCTTATCTTATTACTAGAGTTAGCATTTCTGGCACAGAATTGAATAATAATAATGGTGAGAATGAGCTTCATCTTTGCTTCATCCCTGATCTTATTGGAAAGTCTTCTAATTTATTCTCATTGTAGATAATGCTTGCTGATGTTCTTTGATAGTACTATTAATTATTTTAAAGAAAAGTTCCCTTTATTTCTATGTTCTCTAGTGTTTTTAATAGGAATGGGTACTGTATTTTGTCAAAAGCTTTTTCTGCATCTATTGAAGTAGTCATGTGGTTTCTGTTGTTCTCTTGTTGAGCTAATGGTTTTCCTAATTTTGAACCAGCCTTATGTTTCCGGGATAAATACCACCTTTTCATGGTATATGATCTTTGTGATATATTGCTTTAACCTCCTTGCTAGCATTTTCTTTCTCTGCTTTAGATCTTCCTGGTTACCAAAGAGATTTTTTTAAAAAGAAGGTAAAGTAGCTATTCAGAGAAAAATATTTATAGCTGCTCTTTTTGAGCATTAAGAATAAAATCATGAGCATAAAGAATTAAAATCAAGGAGATATATATCAATTGGGAAATGGCTGTGGTATAGAATTGATATGGAGTTCTATTGTGCTATAATGATTGATCAGCAAGAGAATTTCAGAAAAACCTGGGATGTCTTATATGAACTCATGTAAAGTGAAGTGAGGAAAAAAAACCAGGAGAACATTGTACACAGTTACAGCAAGATTGTAATGATGATCAATTGTGAGTGATCAGAGTAACTACTCTGATCAAAACAATAATTCAAAATAATTACAAAGGATCCATGATGAAAAATGCTATCCATTTTTAGAGAATTGATGAGCTCTGAAAGCAGATAGAAACATGCATTTTTAAACTTTCTTAATTTTTATTGTTTTATCTCGTTTGTGTTTTCTTTTGCAAGATGATTAATATGAAATTATTAATATGATATGATTAATATGAAAATATTAATATGATCATTTATACAATCTCACATTTATAACTGATATAAAATTACTTGCCCCTGGTTGGGGGAAGGCATAGAAGAGAGGGAGAGAATTTGAACAAGTTTCTTCAAATGATTGTTTAAAAAACTTTACATGTAATTGGGAAATATTTCATGAAATAAAAACAATTAATTTTTTTTAATTACAGTCACCATATAGAGCTTGCAACATAGCAGTCCAAACCACTCTGATCCTATCTAATTTAATGAGCATTTATGAAGCACCTACCATGTTTGAGGCTATGTTCTGGGTATTCAAAGACAAGATGAAAAGCTATTTTGACCTCAAGGACTTTACACCCTCCTAGGTATATCAGATAAACAAATGAAGAGATTGTAAGACTCAGAAAGGCTTTCTATGGGAGATAGCAGATGGACTAAGCTTGAAAGTAAGCTTAGGATTCTGATAAGCAGAGGGAAGGAGGGTGAACACTCCAGAAATTCCAGGGGAGGCAGCCTGTACAAAGTCATAGAGGTAGAATGATTTACCAAGTTCAGATAAGCAGCCAAGTAGGACAGTTTGGCTGGGCCACTGAGGGCAGAAAAAGGAGCAATATACAATCAACTTGGAAAGGTAGGAGAGGGGGGTGGGGGAGGGCAGCTAGTTGGTGTAGAGGATAGAGCACCAGTCCTGAAGTCAGGAGGACTTGAGTCAAATCTGATCACTTAACACTTCCTAGCTGTGTGACCATGGGCAAGTCACTTAACTCCAATTGCCTCAGCAAAAATAAATAAAAAGAAAGAAAGGTAGGCTGGAGCTGAATTGTGAGGAAGCTTTCAAGCCAGTCAGGAGAGTTTTTATTTCACCCTAGAGGCAATAGGGAGCTAGTAAAGCTTTTTCAGGTGACCCGTGTTTGCAGATATGAATTTTGGGATGGGACAGGACAGGGGAGGAGAGAAAATGAAAGTCAGGATTCCAATTAGGTGACTTTGACAAGAGTCCAACTAAAAGATGATATACAACTAGAGTAGACTGGGAGCCACACGAGTGGAAAGAAAGGGACAGACTCAAGAAATTACAGAGGCAGAACCAAGATGACTCGGGAACAGCTTAGCTGTGTGGATGGAGGGAGGGAAGGAGCTGAAGAGCTTGGAAGTGCTTGGAAGGATGGGGTTGCCCACATCAGAAAGAAGAATGGCTTTGGAGGCCATGGCTGGCTTGGACATCGGTGCTTTCCTTTGAGGAGCACTGAGGATGGAGCTGCCGGACAGGGACGGTCACTGAGCCCTGGACATTGCACAGGACAGTCAGCAAGCAGGCCCCAGGCCACCCCACCAAGGTCACTCACTCACCGTCAGAGAGGCTCCGGTTATCCGGTACAGGACATACTGGCTGCCGGAGGATCGTTGGGTGTTGTACGTGGTCAGTGCCGTGTCCACGGCTTGGAAAACATCATTATCCTTGCAGGAGAGGTCCTTCTCCTGAGACTGTACCAGGACATTCAGCTGGCTGGCCACAAGCAGGAGGGCCAGAGCTAGCTTCATCCTGAGCTGCTTACCACTGGGGAAGCTGACCTAGGCTGCAAACACCAAGGCTAAATCTCTCTCCCCACTGGTCTCTCCCTTTCCACCTCTCTCTCCCTCTTCCTCTGGTCTTTTCGGATGCTGTTTTTTAATCAGCACAAAAGACTAGGCTCATTCCCAGCATGGCGAGGTTCCTGGTGCCAGAGTTGTCGGTGTTGGAAGAGCATGAACGCCCCCAGCCAGTCCCTGCCAGCTCCACCACCTCTCCCCCCACAGTTTAGCCAAACAGAGTCTATGTTGAAAGCGTTGCGACACAGAGGTCGTTGTCCTGGCTGCAGGACCAAACTCCCTGCTAAGTTGGGACCAGTTCCCAGAAAGCCTGGTGGAAACACACTGTGGGAGCTTTGGGAATGTTCTGGTTCAGTGAACTAGTGGAGGTCATTGACTCAGGAGAGGAAAGTAAGCAGTTGCAGAGGTGGGGCCTCCTCCCTGAGAAGCCACAGGGCTGCCACCCATGCCAATGGGCAGAGCAGAGCTGCCATACACCAGGAACCTGGGGCAGGGCCAGGCATCCTCCCCAGGGCTGTATCTCAGGAAGCCTAGAGGAGCTTCTCTGTAAGAATGAAGGCTCCTCTCCTGTTCCTCCAGCTGGGGATGATTTCCCCCACACCCTAGGGCTGCCCGCTCCATGCTGCAGATCCCGGATGGACAAGCCAACATCGGGTATTTGTGCATTGAGCACAAACAATGTAAACATCCCCTTCAGTTTGGGGGGAAGGCAGCAGACATTTCCCTCAGAGAGACATGGAAGAGAGTTTCCAAGACAACCTGAGGTCAATGCTGGGAAAGCTCCCCCTCATCCCCCTCCAAGAGACCATCTGACCACTTCTGATTTAAGTTGACCTAAGCTGAACTAGCACTTGGATTCAAATCCCACCTTTCTGTGCTAATAACAGTATCTACTTCATAAGGTTATTGTGCCAGTCAAATAAGAGGCGAGATATAAATGTTAGTCACTTTTTCCTCCTATTTCACACCCAAGAGTCTTATTACTTTCTTTTAGTCTTATTTTCGGTGGTGGAAAATCAGTTCTTTTAATGAGCAGATGGATACTTTGGGGAGAAAGGGTTTCATGACATTGGCTGCTCATTGAATAAGGGGTGACCTTTCTTCCCCAGCCCAATCCAGAACAGACTAGTCTTGGAAACTTCTGGGAAATAATAAAGCAGTGAGATCCTACTAAGCCTCCCTACACAGTTTCCCATCTGGCTCAGCTTGGGTACAGCAACAGCCACAGCCCACTACTGCTTCTACTCCTACTCCACCGCCAAACCCATCTACACACCTTCCAGCCCAGTTCCTATTTCTGAAGCACAATCATTGCCCAAGAAAATTTCCCTTTCTTCCTTAATTTTCCATTCTAGGACAAATCATGCTATTCTAGCTCTAGCTCCCTCACCTGCCCCAGAGAACGTAGAGCAGATGAGACTTGTGGGTTTTGTTTTGGTAAATTGGTAATTTGTGATGTGAATTCTTATTCTTCCTTCCTTCCTTCCTTCCTTCCTTCCTTCCTTCCTTCCTTCCTTTCTTTCTTTCTTTCTTTCTTTTTCTCTTTCTCTCTTTCTTTCTTTCTTTCTTTCTCTTTTCCTTTCTTTCTTTCTTTCTTTCTTGTTCTGGGAAATGATGGAATGTTGTGCTTAGTTGGGGGGGAGAAGGAGGAAGAACTATATCAATCTGATGGATTAGCTATTAACTAAACTCCTTCCGGAAAAGTCTCTGTTTGCTGAAAGGGTTACTAATCCACCATCACCACTCTTTAAGTGATCAGGATTCTGAAGCTACCTGTATAGGAATAAAATACAAAACAGCTGCTACAAAAACCCATTAAAAGTTAAAAGCTAATCCATTGAATTGCTAAATCTGCTAGGACTGGAAAAGGGGAAGGAAGCAGAATCTTAAAAGTCATTTGTGGGTCCGAATGCTCATTTTCTCTTTTCAGTCCTTGGACAAGAAGAGATATTACTCTTAACAGAATTTGGTTGATGTTCCCTACAAAGCAACAAGTATGAATGAGCATGTAACCTGGAGTTAGGGAACACCTGGGTCCAGGGGCTGCTTCTAACACTAGCTATGCAACCATCTCTGAAACTTGGTTTCATCATCAATAAAAGAGTTATAGTGTTTATTCTATCTACCTACCTAGCTATCTATCTTCTTTGCTTTCTTTCTTTTTTCTTTCTTTCTTTATTATTTCCTCCCTTCCCTACTTCCTTCCTCACTTTCATCCTTCCTCCCTCCCTTCCTTTTTTTCCCCCTTGGATACAGCAACAACTGTATTCTTTCTTTCTTTTTCCTTTCTTTTTCCTTTCTTTCCTTTCTTTCTTTCTTTCTCTTTCTCTCTCTCTCTCTTTTCTCTTATTTTCTTACTAACCAGTCAAACAAAACAACTCCCTACACTAGTCATATCTAAAGACAAATGTCTTATTCCACTTTTTGAGTACATCCCTCTGTGCTAGAAGGTGAAGAAGTTGCATCATGATCTATTTTCTCACTATGAACCATGATGATAAACCATGGTTGATCATTACACAGATCAGAGTTAGATTTTTGAAAGTTTTGTCTTTATAATATTGTTACTGTACAAATTGTTCTCTGGTTCTCATCTCATTTATATCAAGTCATCCAAGTATTACCATATTTCTCTGAAACTCTCCTTTTTGTCATTTTTAACCAGAATGATCATGTTGCATTACACTGATGTTCAGTCATTTTTCAATAAAAGGATATTCATTAGTTTAAAGTTGTCAGTTAACTAGAAAGACTTAGCCTTAATCTCATTCCCTCCCATAAGGGTTCTATTTCTACAATCCAACAGACTGCAATTCCTCTCTCTGACCATAAGCTCTTGCCCTTCTATCTTTCCTTGTGTCTCCCCTTCCTAAACACATTCTCCATCCTCATCACAACCTTATGGTTCTGCAACCCTGCTTACTTGCCCATTTCCTCATCCCTACTCTGTTCTCACTTTTTCTTTCCAAAATATAGTTGCTGTACCTAGCTAACAAGTTCAACATAGAAAGTTTTCTCTTTGTCTGTCTGTCTCTCTCTCTGCTTCTCCTTCTTCATCCTCTCCTTCTCTCCTTTTCCCTCTCTCCCTTCCTTTCCTTTCCCTTTCCTTTTTTCCTTTCCCTTCCCTTCATTTATTTCCTTCCCTTCCCTTCCCATGTATCTTGCCAAAAATCATCCTTCTTAGACACAGTGTACATTATCCCCCACTCAAGGACACTTGAGGGGCTTCTGTTCCCTCTAGGACAAACCACCAGCTGAGCAGCCTGAGTGGGCAGCTCTTCCCCCAGCTGGCTCCCACCAACCTTTCCAACCTGTGCTTCTAATGACGTTGCTCCCACTCCCTTTTTCACCCAAACTGGACTTTTCACTGACTCCGACGTCACAGTGGGGCAAGTCATGCTCTGTGTCTGGAAATCACCCCTCCCTCAATGTTACCTTTCAAACTCTCAATCTTCAAAGCTCATCTGAGGTTCCATTTCTTATTATGGGATCCTTATTAAAACTCTCAAATTACCGGTTCTTTATTTGTCTTGGATTCTCACAATAGAATGTAAACTCAAGAGCAGGAGCTATTTTTTTTAATTGCCTTTTGTCCTTCAGCCCTAACAAAAGGTTAAGAACACAGCCCTTCACTGGTATAGGGGACTCTCAGATAAGGAAACTCGCTCCACCGATTCAGGTAGCACAGATGATTCTGATAGAATTACAGAATGGGACTGGTACTTTCTCTACATCCTCAGGAAATTGCCTGGATCATTAAGAGGTCAAGTGACTTGTTCATAGCTACAAAGCCAATGTCAGAGGCTAGAGGTGAATCCCAGTCTTCCTGGCTTCCAAAGCCTTCTCTCCCTACCACGCCACAGCTGCCTTGTCTATGATAGGGGCTCAATAAAGAATGGAGGCAGACAGGGTAAAGTGAGCTGCCCAGGGTCACATAGCCTAGTAAGTGTCTCAGGCTGGATTGTAAGTGAGGTCTTCCTGACTCTGGCCCAGCACTCTCTCCTCCGCACTACCTAGTTGCCCCAGAAAGAACCTAGTTCAAATTCAGCCTCTGATACTTATTAGCTATATAACTCTGGTCAAGCCATTTAACTTCTATTTGCCTCAGTTTCTGTAAAATGGACTGTAAAATGAGGATAATAACCACACCCACTTCTCAGGGTTGTTTTGAGGATCAAATAAGTTACTATTTGTGAGGTATTTAGTACAGACATACAGAAAATGCTATATAAATGTTAGCAAGTATTATTTTGTTATTAGATTTATGATCCTAGGATCAATAAGACCCCTTCCACTTTGAGATTAACGATCCCTTGAAGTCCCAGTCAGCCCACCCTAGTTCTGTCTCTACTCCTCTATTGAAAATGTTCTAATTTCTGCTCCTCCTTAGCTAATCAAAAGCAAGATTTATCCTCCTCTTCATCCCAATCCCATTTACCTTCTTGACTTCTGTGTTATTATTAATGGTACCACCATACTCCATGGTTCTAACTCATATTCCTCTCTTTCCCTCACCATTTCACCTTAAATCCTGTCATTTCCCCTCTTTCTTCTTGCTGTCATCACTTTAATGTGGTGGGACTCCCTTAGTTTGTCTCCTTGTGTCTGGCTTCTTTGCCCTCCCAGCCACCTAATCAACTGCAATTAGATCCATTTAGTTAATACTGTTTTCATTGACTCCCCATCGCTATTCACTTGGGTTGGGCTGATTGGGGTTAGGAACGTGTCTAGAAAAGGTCAATCAATTTAGACTTGGAGACAGCGTCGAATCCTAGCTTATTACCCCACTGCCTGTGTGAGACCTAGACAAGGATGCTTAATTCTCTCAGCTTCGGGAAATGAGGAGATCGGATTGGATCCCATGATCACATGAGTTTTGGATATCCTCAAAATTGAGGTTGGGCAGATGGTGGCAAGGGAGTCTCAGATACTTAACCAAGGTCATAGACATTGGAGCTATGGAAGGGACATCATCCAATTCATTCATTTTGCAGATGAAGAAACTGCATGGGTATTATGAAAAAAATATTAACTCCCAATCCCAAGTCAAGAGGACCTGGATTCAAATCCCCTGTGACACTTATTACTTATGTGACTCTAGGAAAGTCTCAACCTTCTCCACATCTTCCCTTTGAGAGAAATGATTACTAAATAACCATCTGTTAATATTGGGGAGATCCAGGATTTTGTCCCTTCCTCATTTAGAAATTGAGTCAAAGCTTAGTTTTCTAACAATGAGGTGAAATCTTATTGTTATCTCACCCAACTAAGAGAATCTTACAAAAATTAATTTAAGGTGAATTCCAGCCCATTGTGTTCTACTCAGCCAGGTCTGAGGAAAGGTGGATCCTTTGTCTAAATTGCTCAAGTCATGTCCCTCAGGCCCTCATTAGAATAGTTCCATCTCTCATTATAGTATTCATTCTTCTGATTTATTGTCAGCCAATCAGAGTTCATTGCCCTGTTCAGGAATACACACTCTTCCAAGGGCATGTAAGCATTTGAGTGGGTTCCATTTGGAGTTTCCACTCTTCAAGGGTATCACTGATCCCTTTTACTAATTATATGCTAGCATGGTTAATAAAATTACTAATTATTAGGAAACAATGTCTCTAACTTTTTATACATCACAATTTCCTCAGTTGTAAAGTGAGGTGGCTGGATCTGGCCACTAAGTTCTGTTCCAGCTATAGCTCTATCATCCTTAATAAGTTACTGAAGGTGGGGCAGCTAGATGGCTCAGTGGATAGAGCACCAGCCCTGAAGTCAGAAGCTGAGTTCAAATCTGATCTCAGACACTGACACTTTCTAGTTGTGTCGCTTAACCCCAATTGCCTCAGCAAAATAATAATAATAATAATAATAATATACTGAAAGTAAGATAGCTAGTAAGGGTCAGAGCTGACATTTCTGTAAATCTTTCTAGCACCATGTCTAAAGCTTTTTTCCAGACTAGCTCTTGATCAGTCTCCCTCCATTTAATATCACTAAAAATATCAAAAAAGGAAGTTACCATATTACAATTTCACACTGATTTTCTTTTATTTCTGATTCGTTTGGGGCACATGACTCTTGTCATTGTGAAAATCAGCAGATCACTCAGAATCTTTATGTTCCAAAAAGGGCAAAAT